>NC_051176.1:309291589-309649826 GCF_013339695.2 Rhipicephalus sanguineus | reverse complement strand
TTTTCACGTACTTACGGGCAGAATGTGAGGCCACAACCTTTCTTCAGCCTGTTTGCACATCCATAAGCGACACAAGAGGCAACCATCGTCAAACCGTCGGTGTTTACATCCCCACAGCGTTAAATAACGCACGCAAGCCGCAGCGCACGACGGCGTGGAGCGCGCTTCCTGCCTCTGGCAAGATGGCGACGGCCGGCTTCACTCGACGAGCGGCCCCTCCACTCCAGCAAATTCTATGTATCCTCCTTGGTGACGACATGCTGACTGCCTAACTGCTTGCCGCTGCGCTTTCCTCACGTGCAGTGTCGCTTGGCCTTTCGGAAAGATGCCGCTTCTATTAAAAAGTTTTTGACGCTTCAGGAGAAGTATAAGATCATCGCCAAAGCTGCGAAAGGCAGAGAAGAGGCGGATATTGCAGAGGAGTTCGGCATCCCGTGCAGCTCGCTGTCTACAATTATCCAATCGAAACAACAAAATTCTCACGAGAACGAACAAAAATCGCTTCCCCGGTGATTTCGTTATTGAGGGGTTCGACTGTAGTACAATGCACCTTGACAGTTGTAAGGTACAGCTGTTTACTTGTAGTGGTTTTTTCTTGCTATCATTAGGATGTTTTCATGTGTATTATTCTCATGTATTACCTACATCTTCTGCATTTGCAAGATTGTGACAACACCCATTGACAGCACTACGCAAACTGCACATTTTCTCCATCTACAGCAGGAATGGGGAATCGCAAAGACCAAGTTTCATAAATATGCAAGAGCTACACTGCAGTGAGAAAGTAGAAAATGTCCCTTTTAAGTTTGACACTGCATGTCTTGGGCGCAAGGACATTTAATTTATCATCTACCGTGATCCATAAAAGTATTACACTAAAACAAGCAGCAGGTTGTAGCAATCATTCACATCAAAAATCCACCAGGGAAAGAAAATAGTACGGGTCATGAAGTACTTTCTAACGCCACAAACTATGCAACATGAAATCATGGACATCATAAGTAACCATAATGCCAAGATGTTCACAAAGAAATAGTGCTTGCCTCCAAGTTCCAGATATTTCTCATTCTCAGACTGCAGGGCCAGAAGGAACGGTGGAACCTTTTGCTTGGCTTCTAGCAACAAATGTTTCATGTCTAAAAGCACAGATTCATCTGAAAATACAAGTACAAACACAAATGAGAAAACATTCTAGAGAAACAGGAAAGTTTGCTGATCAGGCAAAGGCTCACTGCAAATAAATCATAGTAGTTTGAGCACGAAAACATGAAAACCAAATCAAATACATTTATTTGAGAAGAACAATCTTCAACATCAACCTTAATATATATATTTCAATATTTCTAAACAAAGTGAAATAGAAATGTAGCATAACATCCAGTTATCTTGCAGGAAGAAACTATGGATGATGCACTACGTTCAGTGTGATTACAGAAATGAAGTTCACCAAGGTCACAAGAGGCAACCATCGTCAAACCCGGTGATTTCGTTATTCTGGGCATGTTGGTAGTCCATTTTTAAGAATAGTTTAAGCGCACTAGAGACAATGACACAAAGAAGGAACACACACGCGCACACATAGCACTACTTTCAACAGTTTGTTTTGTGATCCTAACGCTACATGTGTGTGTGCGTGTGTGTGTGTGTGTATACACACACACACACACACACACACCACACACACACACGTAGCGTGTGTATATATATATATATATATATATATATATAACAAAACATGAGCATATCCACTACGCAGGAGTAGCAAAACATTACAAGGCAGCATTTCGGACACCAAGAAAATCAAATTCTTTTTCTGTCAGTGCGATAGACGGCATGCTAATGCACTTGTCACCCATCTTTAAATCTCCCCCGCTTCTATAATCTGAAAAGAGGGGTGACAAAAAACCGTGCTGACAGAAAAAGAATTTGATTTTTTTGGTGTCTGAAATGCTATCTTGTAATGCTTTGTTACTCCTGCGTAGAGGATGTGCTCCTGTTCTGTTATATACAAACTTTGTCCGTAAAGTTCTGAGACTGAGTCCATTAAAAAAAATGCGTTTAACATTGAAATCATTTGTGCAGCACCCCTTCGAAATAGTCTCCCTTGCAGTCTATACACAGCTTCCAACGCTTCTTGATGCCTTGGAAACAGTTGGAAAACGCTTCTTTTGGCAGGGCTGTCAGCTCCTTTGTCGTGGCATCTTGAATGGCTTCCACGCTCCCTATCCAGCGACCTTTTAGGGCTCTCTTCGCACAAAGAAACAGGAAAAAATCGCATGGGGGGGAGGTCAGGCGAGTATGGCGGATGGGGAAGTACAGTAATGCTATGCTTGGCGAGAAATTTTTTCACACTGAGAGCAGTGTGCGGCCTTGCATTATCGTGGAGAAGGCTCCATTGTCCAGGTGCCCATAAGTCAGGGCAATGGCGTGCACCACGCATGTGTTGGAGCACGTGGATATAAAACTCCTAATACACCATCTGCCCTTGTGGAACGAACTCGTGGTGTATGACACCTCTGGCATCGAAAAAAACTATCAGCATCGTCTTTGTTTTGGTCTTCTTTCGCTGCACCTTTCTCAACGCCGGAGAGCTTGTGGACCGCCATTCGGCGCTCTGCCTCTTTGTTTGAGGATCGTATTGAAAACACCACGTTTTTTTCAGCAATGATGCTGTCGATGAATGCAGCATCCTTCTCTGCCAAATCAGTGCTCACTGATGCCCATGTGTCCTTCTGGTTCTGTGTGAGGGAGTGTGGCAAAAGTCTGGCATTCAGCTTTCGTTTCCCCAAGTTGGATTGGATTGGGAAATCTTTATTTGTTTCCCCAAGTTCTCACGCAAAATTTGGTGGCATGTTGTCTTACTAATGTCGAGAGCATCCGATAGCATGTGGACTGTAATGGTGCGGTCTTGCTGTACGATCTCACTGATCCGAGCCACGTTGTTTTCATTCTGTGAGGTTGCAGGGCGCCCCTGCCTTGTGTCGTCTTCCACCGACATTCTCCCCGAAGCAAACCTCTTGTGGCACTCGAAAACTCGCGCCCGTGATAATGTCTCGCTGCTGTAAGTGTCACGAAGGAGTCTGTGTGGCTGTCTCGCCAAGCTTCACAGAGAATTTTATGTTTACACGCTGTTCAAGGTGGACGTCCATCTCTCCACATTCACTCACAGTAGAATGCGCAGACGACTAGTGACAACATATTTTTCTACATGTAGTGCCATCTAGCGGCTGCCATAGCAATTAACATAAATAGCTCAGGTTAGCCCAAAAAGATGGCACTACACATACGCACCAAGATTTGTTTTGGGAAATCATTTCTAGAGAAGGAAATAAATCAGTCTCGAAACTTTACGGACAAAGGTAGTATACACCTGTGTGTAGGGCTAGGATCACAAGATTAACTGTCGAAAGTATCGCTATGTGGGTGCGTGTGTTCCTTCTTGTTGTCATCATCTCTAGTGCACTTTTACTGTTCTCAAAAAAGTGATTACAGAAGCGCATTATAAAGATGCTAATGTGAATGCTAAGCTAGTGGCAACAATGTTGTACAAGATGTTACTGGCATTCCCCAAGAACTTCACGCATTTCGTGAACCAGAACATGGTTAGTCTAGGTGTGGGCCACCATCCACACCCGTGATATTTAGCGGAGTTATTAGGTAAATCCTGAATATCGAATTAGCAATGAACATTGCATAGGATATGCTGCAGTTTTGGATAGACGATGCATGGGAAGGAGTAAACATTTTCTGCCTACTTGGTATGTCTTACGCCCTCACCAGAACAGGAACTGTCCTTCCTAGTACAGTATCAAGCCACCCCTCTCATACGATGTCCACTACTATATCCACGCCTTCAGGGTACAGCAGCTACAGGAGCCAGATCACAGCGGCAGTCAGGTTCGTAACGCCCTGAAGGGTAAAGGAAAACAATGGACCCGGAGAGGCCACTACTAGAAACTGAACCTAGCAACGTTAAACATGTGCACCCTCTCTAGTGAAGCTAGGTTAGCAGAGCTATTTGAGGAGTTAGAAGGCGTTAATAGGGATATTTTTGGCCTTAGTGAAGTTAGGAGAACTGGTGAAGCATACACAATGCTGACTAATGGGCACATACTCGGTTACAGAGGACTCCCTGAGAAACGAGAGCACGGTGTGGGCTTTTTAATCCATAAAGATATTGCGGGCAACATTGAGGAATTTTACAGCACCAATGAAAGAGCAGCAGGCGTTGTGTTAAAACTACACAGGAGATATAAACTGAAAGTAATCGAAGGGTACACTCCAACATCCATCCATGGCAATAAGAAATTAGAACAATTTTATGAGCATGTAGAATTAGCTATGCAAACAGCACAAACCCAGTACACTATAATTATGGGCGACTTCAATGCAAAGGTAGGAATAAAGCAGAAAGGGGAAGAAGCAATCATCATCATCATCATTTATTAACCCTTAAGGACCCTAAACAGGGCATTACATAAGGGGGGGGGGGGGTTACAAGGTTGAAATGAGGCATGGTTGAGCAAATGCCTAGAACAAAAAAAAAAAAACCCAACAGCGCTACAGAAAGTACAATCGGGAATTATGGTATAGATTGTAGGAATAGTAGAGGAGAGATGTTAGTGCAATTCACAGAACAAAATCATCTCCGCATAATGACCACCTTTAAAAAGCATATAAATAGGAAGTGGATATCAAAAAGTCCTATCAGAGAAACAAGGAACAAAATAGATTTCATTATGTGTAGGGATCCAAGCATAGTACAGGATATAGAAGTAGTAAGCAAGATAAAGAGCAGCGACTATAGGATGGTCAGGGCGAAGATAACACACAACCTAATGACAGCCAGAACAAAATTAATCGCTAAAACAGGACAACTTGGATCCAACCAAGTTAAAAGCAGAGGAATTCAGGATTCCAAGTGAGAACAAGTACAATCATTTAGAACAAGACAAAAATGATGACATAGAGTGTATGAACGACACCTTAACTAAAGTAATTACCTAAACAGCACTTGAAATTGGAAGCAAAGCACCAAGACAAGACCGAAGCAAGATCTCTCAAGCTACTAAAATCTTGACCCCGTCCCTACTGAAGACGAGCTGAGTTCATCCACACGGTTTGCACCGCTCCTACCTAAGACGAGCTGGCCTCATCAACGCTGAAAAAGGCATTTGGGGGCGCCGCAATAAGCTACTCCGATTCATTTTGTTGAGTTCTCTTTGGCTTGAACAGATGCTGCAGTAAAAAATTTAAAAACGCACTCGAAGTATGCATTTTGGTCGAGAGAGGACTGGATTTCAGTAACCAGAATTAGAAAATGGTGTCCTCCTCCGCACGTGAGCAGTGAGCTTTGTTGAGAAAAAAAAAGAAAAAAGAAAGGCTTGTTTGCCGAAGTGTTGTGAAATGAAGGGTTTCAGTTCTCTTGCGAGTGTGGCAGCGACTATACAAAGCAGCATATTTTTTCTAAATCGTCGGATTCAGATGACTGCATCTTAATGTATCGGCAGTGGATGGTGATAGACGTAAGCGAAACCCCACCGGCACGTCCAAGGCTTTTTTTCACGGGCTCCCTTGTCCCAGCACATTATTTTATAAATTTTAAAGACACATTTTCTGCACCGAAGACTGGAGACAGCGATGCTACCAAGAACTTCTGGTTTGGAGCAATTTTTGGCAGCCTGGGCAACACGAGACCTGTGAACCGGGGCGCTGTTGTGCAGGAAGGCGACACCTCTTGTCACTAATCCTCGGCGTTTTTCCAAGATGGCTTTACGCATTTTTCAAAGAATGTTGGCGTAGTATTTGCCTGTAACTGTCCTACTGTTTTCATAATATTCAATGAGCAGGATCCCCTTTGGGTCCCAGAAAAGTGTTGCCATCACATTCCTCCCTGAGTGTTGTATCTTGAACTCTTTTGCACCGGATACCTCCATTGCATAGATTGGTGTTCTGTTTCTGGGTCCCAGTGATACAGCCACGTCTCACGCCCAGTCACAAGGCAGGAGAAAAATGATTCTGGGGAGCTTGAATAGAGGTGCAAAAGTTCCCTTGATGAATGAACGTGGTGGTGTGCATCTTGCGCTGAGAGGTTCCGTGGCACCCATCACGCCGAGACCATGAACCAGTGGCGCACCGACGGGGGGGGGGGGGGGGGGGGGGGGGGGGGTCGGGGGTTGTACCCCCCCCTGAGGCCGACCCCCCCCCCCCGTAACTGCCCCGCTGTCCTTCTCACCGGGAGTTCACTTCCAGAGGTGTCCTGAGGTCGACTTTACCTGACTGGCTCTAGAAATGTGTTGTATTCACTCATCTACTCCTAAATTGAAAAAAAAAAACGCAAACCGCATGCTCTATGGCTCTGCGTTCCTAAATTTCCAGGGAAGCAGCTTTCCAATAATAATATCCGGGGTTTAACGTCCCAAAACCACGATATGATTATGAGGGACGCCGTAGTGGAGGGCTCCTGAAATTTTGAACCCCTGGGGTTCTTTACCGTGCACCTAAATCTAAGTACACGGGCCTCAGTCATATTTTCGCCTCCATCGAAAATGCAGCCGCCGCAGCCGGGATTCGATCCCGCGACCTTCGGGTCAGCAGTCGAGCGCCATAACTTATCACTAGACCACCGTGGCGGGGCGCAGCTTTCCAAGAAAAAATATGCTTTCACGGGTTGTCAGCCTGGCCCCTTTTTTATTTTCTTGCCCCTTTGATTACTACAATAGAGCATGCCACGGCAAATATAAGAATGGAATACATCGAGGGACGAGCTCTCATTTCACTCCAGCCACAACCAAAAATATTTCTCAGATACGTCTAAACGACTGTTTTTCGATCGTCAAGAGATGGTACGTCATAATTTTTCTCTCTCATATAAATTTCATCGAATGAGAATTCAATTCGCCCTTGAAACATAACACTCTCGGCCGTGTTTGGATGTTCCCGTAGCCTGAAAATAAAACGCTGCAAAAACACCTACACAAGTCGATATCTTCGGTTTTCTTCAGAACCCCCAAAAATGCGGAATATATTAGTCTTAGACATTAATGCGAAGAGCCGGAACATACTGCAGCACACAACGTGAAAAAACAAAAGAAACTTTCAAAAACACGACGCAAGCTGATAAGTCCAGCAACCCCCCCCCCCTTTTCCAATCAACACCCCCACAGAAATGCATCAGTCTCTACTATCCGAGTAGTGATCGAAACCATCGCTCGCAACGACCGGCCGCCGAAAGAGAAAATTCAAGACACCAGCTGAACCGAGAACCTGAAAGAAAGACGGGAACGACGTCCCCAGTTTTGCAAGAGATCGCAACCCCATAGCCGAAGATTCCGAGGACGCGGACAGCCGAATCAATTTTCCTTAAACTACAGTTTTCGCAGTTGAAACCAACTACCGGAAATGAATCTTGACATATGTTAACGACCCAAACAACGTGAACCGCGCTCAATGTAACCTACCCCTTGTGTACAGCACACAAAAAAAAAGAAAGAAAAAGAGAGAGAGAGAGAGGCATCTGCGTACCCACTTCGACGCGTCCGTCTAAAAAGCTCCCCACCCCCTTCACTGTTCAACTCATGCCTTCCGGTCAAGCCCTTGCACTGCTCTGTTCTTTTGCCGACAAGCACCGCCGCCGCCTGAAGCACCCTGTCATACTCGCCTAACAAAAGAAGCCCTCTTCATGTGCTTCCCTTCCTCAAACTCCGAAGAGGGAACCGCACGGTTTCTGAAACGCGGGACAATGCTCACTCAAATTTTAAAGATAAGAAGGCGTCGGCGGCATCTGATCCATCCTCCAAGCTTCGACGCACGTGTTTTCCATTTTCTTCAGGGCTGCTGGTGAATGGTACCGTCTGTCGCGTAATGGCTGCAACGGAGTGGTCGCGCACTTTTTTCTGAACCTCGTTGACAGCGGACGAACGAGACGTGTTAGTGCGGCGAGAAGAAAGGCCACCTCGCAAGCGGCTCGTTCATCAAAGCGACCGCGAACCCACGGAGGCTGCGTAGCACGAGCACACAACGAGTTTAAGCACATTGAGTGCTTCCTGCATTTCTGAGCAACCCTTGGAGCAACTAGTGTGTGCGTCGCCAGCCATTGTCGCAGCATCGCACGCACACAGTGACTCTAAGCATGCCATGCGGAGTCTGGCCGTTGCAAAGATGGGAGGA
The DNA here is from genome assembly GCF_013339695.2 of Rhipicephalus sanguineus. Lineage (NCBI taxonomy): Eukaryota > Metazoa > Arthropoda > Arachnida > Ixodida > Ixodidae > Rhipicephalus > Rhipicephalus sanguineus. The sequence continues at coordinate 309,641,657 of NC_051176.1, read as the reverse complement.
GCAAGAAGCCGTGGCAGAAGGAGTAAATGTTTTTAAAGACGTCTGGTAAGAAAAAAGGAACCTTGGGAAAGTGCGGAAGGTCTGTTGGGGTGGCACGTTTCCTTTTCTTTTTCTCAGTAAACGTCTCTCACCCATTCTTTTTACCACTTCTTTTTTTGCATGTACATCGGACGGAAACTACAACGTTTGATGTGCACACATGCGTGCACGTTCAGTTTGCTTGCTAGAACTTGTGGCCGTGTTTGCTGCGTGAATCTGTGTTGGCAATGACCTACCTCGCCGAAGCCCTCTCTCGAAGCGCCAGTCATCCTCACTCACTACCCAAAAAGGATTTCGTGTTCATATTCAAGCGACGCAGCAACAACACCGGAATGCCCGATTACGTCCATAGAGGAACCGGTAACTCAGCAGATATCGTCGTCTCATGTGTCCATTGACCAGTCAATTTTTACTAAGGATGGTTCAGCCGCCGAACCTATATGCGCCGGAGTGACCTGGGAATCTACGCTGGAAAGTCAGTAAGTGTGGTTATAACGCAGTTTATCCGTGAGCTGAGAATTGTACTGTACGTGTGCTGCATTGAACTGTACATGCTATTTATAATCAATACTATGTAGTTTATAAGTAATATTTATGGCGCGCTTTGAAATTTATCGTTTGGCGAGACTCCAAGGAAGCGTAGGAAATTATCAGCTGCAGCGTTTTTTAAGAGTTGAAGTTGCCATGCATGCGGGCTTGTTCGTATGGCATTTTCTTATTACTACACTGGTAGTGCAAATACACGGGACACAAGAAACGCACACGAAAACACACACACGGCGCTGGGTGTCTTCATGTGCCTTTCTTGCGTCCCGTTTGTATGCACTACCTACCATAGTAATAAAGTTTTAACATCATTGCGCGACCGCCAGCCAGCCGACATGTCGGTTCAATTTGTAGTTTATTTTCTATGTGCACAGCTGCTCCACTGAACAGTTTTTTGGCCTTGTCAAGTTATTTCAAGACCTTTCTGTAAAACGCTGAACAATCATCATCATATAATTCATGTTATTATTATTATTATTATTATTATTTGGTATTTTATTTGTTGTCGCATTACTCCAGCTGAAGCAAGGAAATGTCGTATTATGCAATGTGCTTGCCCCCCCCCCCCTGCCCCGCACTCCTGTAATCTTGTCAGAAGTTCAACACCCCCCTGAGAGAAATCATGGGTGCGCTAGTGCCATGAACATACCCAAAACATCGTGGATAATAGTGAAAACACTGCCATAAGAAATGTACAGTTCTCCAGCAACTTCGGACACTTTGATTCGGCGAATATTCATAATAAGGGCCTCTGCAGAGGCTGAATTGTCTAAATCGGCTGAAGTAGTCGGCCGTCCTGACCTTGGGCCGTTTTCCACGTGTACACGGCCACGCTTAAAACTCATTGAACCACCGAGTCACTGTAGCACAGGAAGGACCTTCACTGCCATACACACATTTTTACCATCCTACTGTGGATTTATTTGGCGGAACTTCCTTCTTTGCAAAAAAATTTGACAACACTCCGGTACTCGAGCTTGAAATCGTGGGAGGACGCCATGTTTGACTGACTGATGCAGACCAAGTAACTAACTGGAAGGCTTGATATTCAGACCTTGCTAGGCTACAGACATCACCTAAACAAAAAGGAAAGGATATCACTGTCACATATTTGGTTATAGCCGAGTTGCAAAACTTTTTGATCTCCCCTTGTAGTTTTGCACCGCTTACATGATTGGCGCACCGATCACAGAGGCAGTGCAAAGCAACGATGTCATGTGATGATGTCATCATGTGATGTCACGATGCACAACGTCACGATGACGTCACAAGTTTTGGCGATGCAGAGAGAAAGCGAGGCGGCCGTCTCCGTTGCACAGAGGGTGTATGCGATAGCATCACCTCGTGTGCGACACCTCTCGTCAAACAGGGAGGAAACGTCTTGCCCGTCTTTTATAAGGAGTGTGAAGGGACGCCAGGGAGGCGGGGGGCTGTGACGCTCGAAGGGCGCAGTCGCTGGAGCGCACGCTATCTCGAGGCGTCAGGAGACGGCTCATAAACTTGCTGTGCTCTCGACGCTTACTTCGTGTCAAGAGAAATGACAGCATGAAAAGCACTTCGGTTCCTAGAGCGGCCATGTTCCCTTAAACCAGCGTTTTGTTGACCTATTGACCCTGGAAAGCGAGGGGTGGACAAGTAACATGGCGTACCCGCTTCACAGTGGGCCTTCCGACGCCAGGGCCGTCAGCGACGAGCCCGCTACTGACAGCTACGCATATTAAAACCGAATTTCGGCTGCTCCGACCAGGAGGCATGCTTTTATTAATGGGATGGCATTTTTAAAGAAGCAAGCAAGAAATTCGAATTGGGACCCTAGCAGTCATGAGCTGGAAAGGGCAGAACCTGTTACGGGGTATTTACCGCAAGAGCGATTACAAACCCAGATGAGCTGGTGGAAGGAATTACGAAAAAGCTCTTCTGGATGATCTTGAATGAACACGAAGCACGGAAAATTCGATATTGTTCCATATATCTATTGCAAGCATTAGCAGATTTCATTCCGCGATGTCCAGAAACATAAGGGAGACATTTTAGCGGTACGCGTGTAGTTAGTACTGAACACTGCTTTAATTACGTACCGTGCAACGCTTGAGGCGAGCTACCGGCAGCGTTTCTGGAACAGACGTCATCCACTGATGAATAGGCGCCACAATTTCTCGCTACCGATAGACCTAGACATAACGAGCCTCTGCAGAGAGCGCGTTTTGCCGTCGAGACGACTTGCACAACAGAAGCTACGCTGGCATTGTACATGGCATCGTGGCTTGCCCGGTACGCACGTGTGAGCGCTTTTATTCAGCGGAATAATTGGTGGTCTGTGGTTTTAACTTTGGTGGCCCCATGATCAAGCTGCATGCACATGTTTTGACGCACTGGCGGTGCGATTGCCGGTGATAGACGCCATCAAACCCGAGCCTCTGGCGCAGTTTGGCGCAAGTTAGGGCACTTTCCGTCGTGTAGTGCTGTGAAGCCAATCCCCTGCTTATATTCAAAATAATATTTCGCTTTTATCTTGCAAATAAAGTGGCTTTAAATAGTTTTTTTAGTTGTTTCAACACATGCAGAATCAGATATACGAATTAAAAAAAATCGGTATTTTTGTATCGCTCTTGGCCAAAAAACTCTGTAGGGAAAGGGTTAATAAAAAATAGACAACAGACTAAGCCTGAACTGTTGGGCAAATTGGTGTGACATTTCTAGGATCAAGAGTGAAAAATTTGTCGATGAACTTGAACTGGTACAGCGCATTACGGGGAAAGAAAAAATGGCCGAGCAGACCGACACAAGAGGACAAACAGTATGATGAACCAACTCGCCCAATCTTCGACACTTGTCGATGAAAAACTACAAGGACGAAAGGGACACAGGAGTGACAGGAAAGACGTTCTACTTGCAAATTAGTTTGATAGGCACGAAGAATCCCCTGGACAAGAACTGCGCATCCGCAAGAACTAGTGCGCCTCTTACAAAAACGTGCAAACCAAAAGGAAAACACAAAAAAAGGGAAAAAAGTATGATTCGATCTAGAGAACAAATTACATCATGAAGTGAACTAAACAAGATGTTCATTGATGTGCTCGACTGAAGCCATTTTGGCGCAGCTTCTGGAGCAGCTAAACATTCGGTTTGGAGCAGCATAACCTTTTAGAGCAGCTACCAAGCCCAAGTTTTAAAACGCAAATATTTGTCTCTAAGCTGGAGTAGTTGTGTCACATGTTTAACAAAATCGATTTATGCACAGACATGCACAAATACATGCATGTTTATTAGAATACCCCGAAAGATGAAATTAAGTTACTGCTCTTCGTTTCTCTGCGGACAGCCCTAAATTTCTTTAGTCCTGTGACCTCAGGCCACCTAGTATTTTCCCAGGATCCACTTCGTATTTGTAAAGAAATATGAATTTCACTGATGCTTTAGTTAAAGTACTGGAAGTGCAAGATGTGTAAGTTTTCCATGCATTTTGTTTACTATCCAGAAGAAATATTTTCATGGCATTTGTGCTTACAGAAAAATCTAGGCCTTCGCTGCATGGTGAAGTGCCTGCCTGCTGTTGTGCTTTATGAAGAGAGTTGTTGGGATCCTGGTTCATGGACGGTTAATGAAATACGGGGTTTAATAATTGCTCCTTTGTGTCAGAAATTTAAATTGTGCTCCATGAAACCTGTGGTAATGGGAGACTGTATTTAACTTCAACAAGTTCTCACACACAAACTGTTGCTGCGGTCGAGAAACATTACCAATACCAGGACATTGGGACACTACACTTTCTCAGCAAAATCCCACAGTCCACTGCAGCGTGTGGAATTGTTGATAAAATCTGGTGATTGTATGGTGAGACATGATTAAGCACTCTAGACAAACTTTTATGGAAGCATATTACAACAAAGATTACTACATTTTTTTATAAAACACGCTAACTATAACAAAATGGTATATTCAAGTACTACACGTACTGCTCACAGTAATTAATGGAATCAATAAAGTAGTAGACTCTTGTCTAAAAACTTGTAATTGCACCAAGTAATACTTTTCTCTAGCTTGATCCACAACTGTTAGAAGTTATATAACTGAACTTAATTATGCAATCTCGCAGTATGGTCTAGCAGTAGTATAAAACTTTAAATACGCAGTATAGGCCAACTGGAATTGTTTGGCAGGGTTGCGCCTAGCAACTACTTCAACTACGTAGCACTCGCAAGTATGCTACAATGACCCATCGAAATTACAATGTTAACCTAAGTATGGTTTGCAAGCGCATCAAGTCTTCCTTTTCTCCAAAAGATCACAAGAATGATGTCTTGGCGCACGCTCGGTGCAAATTATGAGATTTTGGAAAATGTAGCAAGATGTAAGTTTCACTTCTTGGCACAGTTTGGCGCAGCTATCACATCACTGCATGTTACGTAAGCATCTGCAGATGGTTCGTTTTGACAATGATTTGGATCCTAGTGTGAAGATGGTGTAAGTTATGAACAGAAATATAAAAACAGGATGTGACAGCACCCAAAGTCATCAAGAAATCCCTGAAAGATCTGCAGAAGGCAGACTGGTACACGTATCTCCAGTTGCCTAAATACTGCCTGCCTCAGTGCACGATCAGTGCACCATCAGTGCTACTAACGGGAAAGAAAAGGCGTATAAACAATCCATAAACAAAAAAAATGGATAATGAGGGAGCATTGCAATGGCTGTTTACTGCTATAAAACTGTGAAAAACTATCAATAAACTTTCAGTTGCTGGTCCAGCAGTGTGTCGTCTTTCTTCCTGGGTCAGTGCATTTGGCTGGAAACCCGCCTCACAATGTGCGACCAACTAGCTCAGACAAGCACTACAATTAAAACTCGATTTAACAATACTCGATCTAACGAAGGAATTCCCATTCCTCGGTCAGTGCCAATAGGGTTCAATGTCGCCATCAAGTCGAAGTAACAAAGCTACCATCACACTAAACCCGATTTAACGAAGCTTTTTCAGGAATAAATGAGTAAAATATGCAGAGATTTCTTTCGAATTTTGACACAGACGGGTTTTTCTTCTGGCGTGTGCTGTAACGCTATCGTGTTAAAATACACAGCCGCTCTGGTGATGACCCTAGTTTTATTTTGATGGTGCTGCACACCATGCCCATGCACAGAACAACGGACTCTAGAGTCGGTAGTGCTTTTACCTACCAATGAGTGCTAAGGGCAGTGGTGGTTTGTTGCCTTTCTAAATGCTCTCACAGGAACATGGTGGTTGCTTTCATTATTTAATGATTTATGCGACAGATGGCACTGATCGTCTCCTTGCTTCTTTCTTGCTCTGCCTGCTTGCACAACCCCTGCATTTGTACTCCCTGTCTTTGCATATTGGCAGTAGCTTCACATGACTGTCCACCTCACCTGTGTGGTCCAGACATGGGAAGCTCCATGTCAAGGCTGCCGTCACGGACTTTTAACACGTGCAGCTGTGCGTTAGTGGCAAAGAAAATGCTGCAGTTGCTTCCGGTGTCGCTACGTTACAATTTTAGATTTATAAGGACTGAAACATCCCTATCTCAATTTTACGAACTACCTCATTTAACGAAATAATTTGGGTGCAGTCACCACTTCGTTAAATCGAGTTTCAACTGTATTCTTAAGTTGTTATCGTATGCACTCGACAAAGGGCCGCACTCATGTAAGGGCCGCTCCCCCCAACTTGGCAGTCCAAATTTTGAAAAAAAAAATCTCGCCAGCAAACGGCAGCGTCGCTGCATCTCACGCACGGGACATTCCGCGGGAACCACCAGATGGCAATAGCTGTCCTGCGGCTTCATCACGCAGCACTATCCGTTTCATATACGGCTTCGTCATGCAGCGCTATCAGTGCCGTCCATGGCATTTCCAATGGACGGCACTGAGGACGAATGGATTTATGAATGGATGACCCGAGCAGCGATGCCGATGAAGACATCTGGCGAGGATGTACGCAGCTAGAAGCCAGATATCCCTTCATTAGGTATACAGTTGAACCCGTTTATAACGAACTCGAAAGTGTCGCGAAAAGTGGTCGTTATATCAGTAGTTCGTTGTATATGGATTCGCCCTTAAAAACGTGCGCTTAGCGGCCAAGCCTTTTTTTTTTTCTTTGCACTTTTATTAAAGTGCTAACAAGTCCTTCGGTGACAAGCTAAGCCTTTTCGCGTCGCCCGCTGCGTGCTCACGGGTGAATTAACCGCCTTTGCAATGAGCTGACACCATTTCACCGAAGCGCGGTACCGCGACGTGGAGCCGATCATCCCTGGCTAGTTGCGTGCAGCGCGTCGCCTACTCGGCTCGCGGAGTCACTGCCGGGCCGCTTGCTGTATGCCGTATGCGCGCGTTTGTACGTTCTTCGTGCTTGCTTCACTCCGGACCGTCGGGTGTGGCGACTAGCCTCTTCGTTCAACGCGGCGAAAACAAGCATTTTGCAAGCAACGCGCACTCGACGTCTCCGCGATGCTCTCGCGGCCCTACACGACGATGCGCGGCGCACTTGAGTTGTCACGTAGTCAAACACGCAGTATACGCTCACTGTCAGTGCATCGACGTTTCTCGGTGCCCGCGCCGCTCAACAACAGCGAGCTACTTTCGTTTCTACAAAGCGACGCGCACTTGCGGTCTCGCACGACGCGGAGGCGGCGAACTTGCGAACAGCAGGCAGCATGGCGCGCTCGTACCGCCGCGCAGCCGAGCGGATATATCTACAGATGACTGGTTGTCGGCTATAAGTCATAACGGCACGTTCATCGGCGGCCGCCACCTCGCCTTCGCTCTTTTCTGATGCTTATCCGCGAAAGCATCGCCGCAATCGCGCGGAAGTCGTAATCACCGATCGACCGGTCTCTGCCGTTACCGAAAAGACGGACGACCTTTTGCGGCACATTGTGGCGTCGACGAGTTTAGGGACGCAGTGAACCTTTTTGCGATGGAAAGTTATCGCGGTTATCACTTCTTGCATTTATGCCTTCTTGCGTTCCAAGGCATTGTTTGGTTCATCGCAGGCGGTCGTAGCTGCAGAGAACGGCGTCAGGATAGGGTACCGTGCGAAAGCTGACCGCAAGGCTTCATGCTGCCTACTATTTTTTTTCTCTTCCTCACTGCCATTCTGCCACTGAAGAAACGCCTGGAAAGTGAGCGACCTCGCTCGCAGCGTCCGAAATCTGCGTGCGCTGCTCGCCGATCTGGGATATCTTAGTCGCGAGCACCGTGGTCGCGAGTTAACTGGAGCGGGGCACGCGCGAGCGCGCTCCCCTGTCACGCTTTAGAAGGAATGTTTTAACTTTTTTTCGCTTCGTATGCGCCATATTTTTACCGCGACCGTGTCTGAAGTGTTCGTTGTAAAAGTAGGTGGCTTTGAAAAATGTTCACTATATGTGGACGCAGCATCAATAGAGAGTTTTAGCTAGTTACGGAAATACGGTACGCAAATACGCTACCGTATGACGGTACCGCTCCTCCTTTTCAGGTCGTCGACCTTTTGCCCGTGAAGGCACCCCAACACCACAAAAGCTTTTTCAAAATTTACTGTGGGGTTGTCACGGCTTATTGTTGCCTGTCAGCCCACGCATTGTTAACGAGACACCTGCCGTATGGGGTACGCATTGTCACTGGAACGGGGAGCGGCAAAAGCACAACCAGCGGGAAAGAAGGAACGCTACCGCACTGCCTTACCGTATTTGCGTACCGTATTTCCGTAACTTGCTAAAACTCTCTAATGGTTAGCATAGGAAAATCGTAAGTGCACCGAAATATGGTCGTTATAACCGATGGATCGTTATATGTGGGATCGTTATATGTGGGTTCGACTGTATATGGCACGATTAAATAGGTTTTTCCATACATGGATCGAAAATTGAACAAAAATTTCACACTTCCGTGGAAGGGCCGCACCCCATCAAAATCGCAGAAAAAAGTGTGGCCTTTACACGAGTGTATACGGTAGTTCCAGCATCCTTCTAATCACTTTATCACTTTCTTACTCATTCTCGATTGTTCCTGTTGGCTGGAATTCTACTATGCAACCACAGTGTGTCGTCCTTTGGATAGCCCATGGTGAATTAATATTCTGAACTCACTGGATGACTCTGCAGGAATTGTAAATAGGACAATGGCCCATGCCGAGATTAATTACGCCACTAGTTCGCCTTGCAATCTATGCCATTCACTGGAATGCCAAGAACATGTGATACGGCTTGTTGCTGCTTGCTTAGCTTGTAAAATAACTCATGCTTTGATAGGGTGCAGCGCTCACGATGTCTTCATCTTGAGCGCTGCCTTGGAGTGTGTGGCCTTACAGCAGGGACTCCAAGGCCACGGTGGCAACATCTGATTTTTATTGCACAAACCAGCTGCCGAAAATTGTCTGTAGCAATTACATTTGCTCATTCCTGTGACAGCACGGTGGAGGCAAGCTTCTCTTTATTATTGGAGTGTACAGAAGGCTGAAACAATGTGATTTTGCGGGTAGAGTTGTACTGAATCATTGGTTTGTACCAGCTAGCCCTACTGCTCTCCTCTTCTGGTTTGAGTCAAAATTTTTACAAAAGCAAAGCCTGCTCGCAATGTGAGATTCTTCATAGTACTAATTGTGTATGCTAAATGAGGGATACAGGATGGCACGTAAGAAGAGAACACAGAGAAAGATGGTGTGGTGTCCTGTTTCCCATGTACACGCATTTAACAAACAATTACTACGAAGAACCAACTAGCCCGTCAACAAAATTTTTTTTATATATGTATAGGTGCCTCCACTAAAATGTAACAAGTTGCTCAGATTTTGTCAAATCCTAATTCCAGTGTGAAGTATAATGACCACACGCAAAATTTATTGAAACCATTTTTTTCCCTCAATAGCCGTGCCTTGTTTTCAATCAAGATTATTATTGTGGAGGACCTGCTTTACGGTTTAATAGGTGCCCACAATAATGAGGCTGCATTGTAAAGAAAAAAAAAGCAAGCCACACGTTTTACTGTCAGCACTCCTTCAAAGGAACCCTGAAGCAGTTTTGATGATTTTCGCAAATTCATTGAGCCAATAGAGTAATTTCTTTGGGTTGTTAACAAACAAATCTAAGCACTCTGCATAAAGTGCGCAATTTTTATTGTAAGAGAACAAGATGCAGCGATGCTTCCATGACCATGCTCTACTACTACTTGCGTGAAAAGTTTTTCATAGACAAAGTATATATATGTCTCACCTTGATAATAAATTCAGTTGGAAGTTTGTGCCTGTCCTCGTCTGTTTTGTCCTTTGTCTAAGAAAATTTTTTCACGCAAGAAGTAGTAGAGCATAGAGTACCAACTAGCTTGAACACACACCTTGTTATTCTATGACCAACACAGTGACCCCGAGGAAGGGACCGAATCGGTCCCGAAATGTCGGGCTCTCTTCAAACTGTGGCTGGAGCCCATTTTAACTTCCTAAGTCTTCTACCCAGCCAGACAGATTTCTGTCAAAATGTTTACATTTAAGGTTTTAAATATGCACATCGCTATAGAAGGCAGCGGTGTTGCCAATTTAAGTTTTCAGCTGCGTCTGCCCATGGCACCTTGCATAGGTGAGCAAGGTCACACAGGCAACAGATTTAATTCGTTGTCCCACTGACGTCACAAGAAATTTTACAACTTAATTGTGAACAAATGTTGCTCATAACAGTTGGAACATTTTATAATTGGTTGAACTACAGCTGGTTCATAGCCAAGTTAATTTTCTACAAAACTTGCACGCTACATTCAAGCACAAGAAAAATGAATTCCAAGTTGAATTTAAACAGAGCAGAGAAAACAAAGATTCAAGGAAGAATGACACACACACAACAGTTGTGATTAAGCACTTGTGTGTGTCTTTGTTTAGTGCTGTTCAAATTCAAGATGAACCAATACCAACTCGCCCAAGTTACCGTCTTATTGAACTCCAACTGATGCCACAACAATGCAGGTGCAGCAAATGCAACAGGAAGAGAGGAATGCCATACCACAAGACTTGTTGATGAAGGTTGTTGCGATTCCCACTCGACCAGAACGTCCAGTACGGCCAATGCGGTGCACTGAAAGCAAATGTTGAATACCGCAGTTCAGAAATAAATCAACCTATTTCAAGTTCGACAATGAAAAGCCTGACACAGTTTATTCACAGATATTGGTTAATCTGCACAGTTTTGGAAAACTACTTGTGCCCATTGTTTAGCCAGTATCATTACCATATTTTCCAGTGTACAAGTCACAGGTATTTTAAAATTTTTTCGGCAAGCCTTATACAATGACATTTAAAAGCTAGTTTTTCTCCAATAACTATGCGAGATATACAGCACAACAGCATTTGTGTGAATGAAAAGACCTGTCTTCTTTTTAACATCACAACAGCATAGTATGTCAGCTCATACAGCTTGAGCAGTATACAATATGGCAGTAACGGTTGACTGCCTGGATGATGGCAACATGAAATTTTGAAGACTGTACAATGAGACAAGATAAATTGGGTGATGCTCACATGCACCATGCAAGAACTCAATTCATCTGGTTCATGATGTATGCTGTGCCTGCATTGTGCTGCAACATCCAGCCTCCAATGTGACAGTAATGTTTAAATATAATGTGCCACCACATGCACAGTCAAAAACAGTAACTAGGCAGGTTCGTAAAAGGAGAAAAGGAGAAGTTTCCTCCTGAAGTTAGACCAACATAAGTCGCCAGGGCCACCAATATCCACACTGTAAGCGAAACTTTTTGCAAAGGTTGCACAAGAGTAAATTATGTGTAGGCCAAAAAGCCACATGCAAGAATTGAAACATGCAACTGGGATGTGTGCTTCTATTTAAACTCGCAAAGATTGGAAAGGTAATGTCTGACGACTTGCAGTCTTCAAATGAAGCATACACAGTAACACTATGGGTGTGGTGTGCCGCCCAGAGGCAGTGTAGAAATGTGAGTCAACAGCTGCCTCTATGCCATCTTTTTTTGGTTAGCACAGAGCGCAAAGCCATGCTTAGGCATTGTGGTATATCTGCTCATCTGAGCAGCACTTTCAGGCACGGAAGGCATGCCTTCTGTCAAGAAGAGTGCTTGGTCGAATGCATACAGTGTGCATGAGAATTCATAGATGAAGTTTGGCTGTGCTACAATTTTTAAGTTGGTACTGCCACATGATGACAGGCTGCAATTGCAGACTGCATCACCGTATGTGATATGCATAATGTGCATCAACTCGTAACCATGGGCCATGAAACTAAAAAAGAGCTGCTACAACAGTACTTCTTGTTGCTTTGCTCTGCATCTCCCTCATCACTCTAACATGCGCCTTGCTGTTTACTGCCTTGCTTGTCTGTGGGATTTTCTGCCAATTTTCGAGGGGGGGATGAGCAGTAAGCTCGAGTGGCATTCAATACATCCCATGGGAAGTCTGCATTATAGCCAGTCCTGTGCCATAAATAGTTATGTCTGAGCAAAATATCTGAGAGGACAAGAGTTTCAATGAATTGAGTGGAACGTGCTTCTCCCCTGCATTTCACAGGGACTCTGACTGCATGAGTTAGAGCGACTGAGCATGCCAAACCAGAAAGCTGTTTAACCATAGAGCAACATGCATCAGCAATTTTAAATGCGAAGCATTTCTTAGCAAACTTCTGCGACTTTGAGCATACCTACCTACCTACGTACCCATTCATCCACGTCATGCTGAGCCAAGCCATGCTCAGGATGGATGGATGGATGGATCCATCCATCCATCCATCCGCCTATCACTTTGTGCTCTCCTGGCCGTTTTGTCAATGTGACGCATACCAAAATTGGTATGGCACAACATGACTGTATGACGAACATAAACGATAGGTCATAACATGAAAATCTTGACACGCGTATCATGAACAGCATGATTTACATGCCACAGTCTTGGTGCTCCTGCGGCCGTTTTGTTAAATTGATATATACCAAAATTGGTATGACGTGACAAGATTGTATGACAAACATAAGTGACGGGTCCTATCATGCAAATCATGACACACATGTCATGTACACCATGATTTACATGACATGGTCTCAGGGTACTTGCGGCCGTTCAATTATATAGATATATACCAAAATTGGTACGACGAAGCATTTCTGTAAGGCAAACATAAATGACAGGTGGTAACGTGAAAATCACGACATGCATGTCATTTACGCTATGACATACATGCCCCGCTCAAGGTGCGCTCGCGGCCGTTTGATACACACCAAAATTGGTATTGCGTGTCGTGACTGTACGAGGAGCATAAATTACAGGTGGTAACATCACAATCATGATATGAATTTCATGTGCAGCGTGATTTACATGCCACGCTCATGGTGTGCTTGTGGCCGGTTTGCTAGCTTGGTATATCCCAAAACTGGTATTTGGTGACGTGACTGTATGATGAATATAAATGACAGATGGTAACATGACAATCATGACATGCCTGTCGTGTAGGGCATGATTTACATGCCACGCTCATGGTCTGCTCGCGGCTGTTTCGCTAGCTTGACATACACCAACATTGGTATCGTGTACCGTAAGTGTATGATGAACACAAATGGCAGGTGGTAACATGACAATCGTGACATGAATTTCATATAAAGCATGATTTACATGCCACGCTCATGGTGTGCTTGCGGCCAGTTCACAAGCTTGGTATACCCCAAAACTGGTGTTTGGTGACCTGACTGTATGACGAATATAAATGACAGGTGATAACAGGAAAATCATGACATGCATGTCGTGTAGGGCATGATTTACACGCCACGCACATGGGCTGCTCATGGCCGTTTCGCTAGCTAGACATACACCAACACTGGTATGGCGCAACGTGACTGTAAGATGAGCACAAACGACAGGTGGTAACATGACAATCATGACATGCATGTCATGTACGGCATGATTTACATGACGCTGTCTTGGTGCGCTTCCGGCCGTTTTGTTAATTGCAGTGATGCTACCGAGGACTTCTGATTTGGAGCAATTTTTGGAGCAGCAAAATTTCCGTTTTGGAGCACTTTGGAGCAGGAAAAATTTTCATCTTGGAGCACTTTGGAGCAGATAATTTTGCATCTGGGAGCACTCTGGAGCAGCAAATTTTACATCCTGGAGTGCACTACAGAAGCCTATTGCATTCAAGCACCTGAAAATTATTATGGGGCTCTTATGAAGGCTAGAAATATTTGGAATCATTGCAATTGTCACAAAAGAAATCATCTCAGGAGAACTCCATACTTCACTCGCTAATGAAAAATAGAGAGAGAAATAGATTAAAAGGAAGAGGCAGGGAGGTTAACCTGGTGCGAGTGACCGGTTTGCTACCCTGCACAGGGGTGGGGATATAGGGGTCGGAAAGAGGACAGAGAGAGGAAGAGAAAATAAAAACAAAGCAAAAAATGCACACATGCACACACATGCAGGACGTCCTATCAGAGCCGTTGCGATAGACCGGTTGAACGCAGAAAGCGCATTAGCGCCTGCACAGCCTTCTTCTGTGATGTTAAGTCCTGTCGGTGGCGCAGGATTCTTTCTTCCGAAAGAGTTCGGTCGTCCAGTTTATCAAGCGCGTTGCAAAGCGACTGTCTTTGCGAACAGTACTGTGGACAGTCGCACAGAATATGCTCAATTGTTTCATCACTTCCGCAGTGGTCACAAGCTGCGGTGTCGGCCATTCCTATGCGGAACGCGTACGCGTAGGTAAATGCGAAACCCAACCATAACCTGCAAAAAATAAGGACTCATGCAGCTGAGTGTTCTGGATTAACCTCTTCGGCGATTATTTTCGACACTAGCAAATAAACAGAATACCGGATAAATAAAATTGCAATTTATGAAATAAAACTCTAAATACATCTATGTGGTTATCAGCAGACGTGGTAGACAAACTCTGTGATGTACAGCAGTGCCTCAATGCCAAAGAGCCACACTGTCCCTAATGCATTCCCCTAAGAAAACTCCAAGGCGAAAGCCAGGTTCTTTTTCTGCTCGATCGACGGGTTGATTCTCCCCGTCCCTCTCTGCAAGCTTTCTGCACTTCACATGGTTTTGCACTGCCTCCTTGATCGGTGCACCGGTCACGGAAGCAGTGTAAAGCGACGATGTTATGTGATTACATCATCACGTGACATCACGATATATGACGCCATGTTGGCGTCACAAGTTTTGACGATGTATGACGTGATGACGACGACATCACATGATTATTTTTTACATCAATCGAACGCCGCCGACGGTCAATTTTCGTGTTTGATAAAGCATCTAAGGCTTTCGCATTATTATTGCGTATTGAAAGTTAACAGCCTGGCCGTTAACAACCTGGCCTTACATACCAAACTGTCTTGCACCATGTCACCTTTGTGCCATGCGCGAAACGGCTTCGCTTATCATCCACTTCACAGCTCCTCAATTTTTTTAAAATTTTTATTGTGATAGCAATTATATGGACACTCTAGGCGGATTTTTACTGTCGCTGTTGCCGTAATCTTCCGTATAAAGTCTAAATTAATAACATCACCACGCGCATTCTAGCTGCGGGTAAAAGCTCGCGAGCGCTGGTGACGAACGCGGCTGAAGTGGAGATTAAACTAGCCGGCCGTCTGTCTCTGTCGCACGGAGAGCGTATGAGATATCTTCCCGATTGCGGGCCTGCCGTCGATTGCTCATCAAACATAGAGGAAACGCCCCGCCCGTCTTTCGTAAGGAGCATGAAGGGATGCCAGGGGAGCAGAGGGAGGGGGGGGGGACAACCGCATCGTTCGAAAGGCACTGTCGCTTGCGCGCGCGCTATCTTGAGGCATCAGGAGACGGCTCGTAAACTTGCTGTGCTCTCAACGCTTACTTTGCGTTTAGAGAACTCAGAGCACGAAAACGCTTCGGTTCCTGGAGCGGCCATATCCCCTTAAACCAGCGTTTTGTTGAGTTACGCGAGATCGGATCCAAAAGAGTTAGCTGCTAGCCTTACTTCGTTTAACAATACAATTTGTTGATATCGCATTCATTGCTTCGCCCTTAAGCGAAACTGAGTTTTTTTAACCGTCAGCTATTGACCCTCGAACGCGAGGGGCGGACGTATAACATGGCGCAGCCGCTTCACTGTGGGCCGTCAGCGACGGGCCCGCTACAGCTGCGCATTTGCGGCTGCTCCGACCAGGAGATATGCTTTTATTAATCAGATGACATTTTTAAAAAAGCAAGCAAAAAATTCGAATTGGAACCCTAGCTCGTGAGCTCGAAAGGGCAGGGCCTTTTAGGGGGTATTTACCGCAGAGTGATTACAAACTCGGATCTGCTGGTGGAAGTAATTATGAAAAAGCTCTTCTGGATGAAGATCCATGGATAAAGTATATCTGAGGAAAAGTGTCAACGCGTTCCCACCGTTCGCGTGCTCTTCCATAAACGCGAAGCAAGGAAAATCCGATATTGTTCCATATCTACTGCTAGCGATCCCAGATTTCATTCCGCGATGTCCAGAAACAGAAGTGACTGACATTTTAGCGGCACGCATGTAGTTTTTACAGAACATTGCTTTCCTTACGTGCCGTGCGACGCTTGAAACGAGCTATCAGCAGCCTTTCGGGAACAGACGACGTCCGCCGATGAATCGCCATCGCAACTTTCAAGCTACCGATAGGCCTAGACGTCACGAGCCTCTGCGGAGAGCGCATTTTGCTGTAGAACCGACTTGCAGAACAGAAGCTGCGTCGGCACCGTGCATGGCATTGTGGCTTACTCGGGACGCACGCGCGAGCGCTATTTATTCAGCGGAATAATTCTTGGTCCATGGTTGCGACTTTGGCAGCCCCAAAATCAAGCTGCACATGTTCTGACGCGCCGGCGGTGCGATTGCCGGTGATAGGCGCAGTTTGGCGCAATTTTCGTCGATATTATCAGGATGGCGCAGTAAATACAATTTGGCGCACTTTGGCGCAGTTGGCGCAGGAGTGGAATCACTGTAATTGGATAAACACCAAAATTGCTATGGCATGACATGAGTGCGTGACGAACATAAATGACAGGTTATGCATTGGATATACCAGAACATATGTTTCATTGTATTAAATATTGTACATGCATGAATGCATGACAAACATGCAATACAGTGAACTTGATGTCATGACATGAGTGCCTTCATTTGCCTCGGAAAGACAAACAATGCGATGTATGCAGCTCTTTGCTGGCTGCTTCACATTACATCGATTCCCACAGTGCGTGGTATTTGCCGGATTTTTTCAAATGTATCCCCCTCGGGCACACACTGAAGAGGCTGAATGTACAGCTATGTTGGAACTGAGACCCCAGATTCATTCCATGCCAAATGTCCCAGACAGTGTGTATAACCCTCTCCAATTCTATTGTAAAAAACTGTGGACAGTCAGTTTAGTGCACTATTTGGCCTTGTGAAATACTTATGGAAGAAAAAATTTTTGTCTTACAATGTTTTGAAGTTGTCGTGGTGAGCGAAACCCAGGCTGCCGAAAAATGCTCTCAAAAATACAATACCATGGCCATAAACTGGTTGAGAGCATGAATACAAGCTTTTTTTTTTAGTGCAGTACGTTTTAATACATAAAAATAATCTTAATAACAAAAACGATGGTTTAAAAATAGTACCGACTCAGAATTCAATATTGACTTTATTTTTGAGCCACTGCTACCAAAGCAATTTGACACAGTGAAGTGTGTTTGGCGAGCGTGCTCAGCACCGAGTGTGTTTTCCAGCAAGTGTCGCTAAGCATTCCCGTGTGACAGCTTGTAAATGACCCCACCGGTGAAGTGCAATTGTTCAAAGTGCACTTAAGCAGTGATGTGATTGACTGAAGCTGTTTTGGAGCAGGTTTTTGGAGCAGCAAAAAGTGCGTTTTGGAGCAGGTAAAAGGGCTTTTGGAGCAGCCAAAAACGCGTTTGGGAGCAGGGAAAACAGCTTTTGGATCAGCTAAAAGCTCACTGCCAAGGGGAAAAACGAACCGTGTCAAGCAAAACAGTCAAATAAGGAGGAACTGTTTTGAAATAAAAAGTTCTGTCCAATAATGGCTGTTTGCATAACACCATTGGTTCACCTAACAGCCCCGTAAGCGTAAACATTGGACAAGGGTGTCAATGCAGGCTGCCATTGGCGTTGCGGTCTTATAATGGCTTAGAGTGGCCAAACTAGCAATGCAGGTAGGGTTTCCCAACTACAGCAGAATTTCGGTGATACGAATCTGAAGGGGGAACGACAATATTCATATCGCCCAAAATTTGGTATCATCAAAAAACTAGCATGACCTGTTTTCAAACTACGATATATGCACAAAACATAACTTCTGTCAAAAGAACTCACGTATGCCTTTCTGGGACAAACGTGAACGGACAAATAAGGGACGGCGCAGCTGGCTGCCGCGAAAGCGCGTGTCAAAGCTTCGCATGAGGCCAACTGAAAACTAAGTGAAGTCCACTCAACCATAGTGACAAGCGAAGATCGACACGAAAGCCGAAAGGCTTCGTGCCAGGAGCGTAGGCAGAAATTTTTGTCTGAGGGGGAGGGGGTCGGCACCTCCTTGATTTGAAGTGGGGGCCGGGCAGGCAGATGTGGTCAAGTGTCAGTTTGGGCTCTGTATGCCATAGCAAAAAAAAAAAAAAAATTCGGCCGGGGGGGGGGGGGGGGGTGCGCCCCTCCTGGCTACACCACTGCTTCGTGTCTTTTTCTACGACTATATAGCCTTTAATCTACCGCTGCGTTAGCCGCGTACCTTCGGAGCTCGTAGTCGCTATCGATGATCGCGTTGATAGCGACCGTGGTTTCGTGCGCGGCGGTTGCGGCAAACGGTAGTTCCGTTTTCAATCCGCCTGCGCTGGCTGTGCACGTGCCTTCAACACTACGTTCTGCGTCGCCTGTATCGCTATCTATAATCGCATCTGCCGCTGTTTTCTCCGCGGCGTTTGCGGGAAGCAGCGCCACTTGGACTGGGTGGGCGTTGGACGCACGTGCACTTTCGGAGTCCCGTCAGTTTCGTCGTCGCCATACATGATAGTGTCAAGAGCGACTGCGGTTTCGCCCACAGCAGTTATGGCAAACGATAACCACAGTTCTGACAGTGTGCGCACTGGCCGCGCGCGTACTTCCGAAGCTAACAGCATTCCGCTCTCGGCCGTCGCTCGACGGATTCGGTACCAAAGTTCGTATCACCCGCCGCGACGCGGAAAAGAGTTGGGAACATCCAAATTTCGGCCCATTCGACACAGTGGAATTCGGCTGGGAAATTTCACGAATTCGTATCAGCCGGTTGCGTTTACATCAACGCCTCCTCAATTGGTTTACTTGGGTTCTCAAAGAGCCTGGATCGGATTGGGTTGCAATTTTTGTCATCTCCAAATACGTCTGATATGCAGGTCTTTGGAGTTTTCAGTACACCTGCTGAATTCCGATGCGTCTTCGTGGCCTCAATGTGCCTCTTGTGTAGCATGTCGCTTTATCGCTGCAAAACCATGCTGTTATTTCTGCTGTGTAGCTACCCCTAACCGTGGTCAGCCGTAACCGTCGTATAACACTCGTTCGAGTAGCGGAACTTAAAAAAGGGTGCAAAAATAAGACAGGCGTGGACGTCGCTGTACTAACAACTGAAATTTTACTTCTATGTTGCTGGCGGTGCGGTCACACCAGCTCGCGGCGAGCCGCTCCTTCCAAGGTGCATTTTTGGGGGGTCACGCCAATTTGCAGCAGTCTGGAGAGGGTTATGTCGGTTATGGTTATGTCCCCAAAAAGCGCCGGGCAGCGTGCCGAGAAAAATGATGCACGAACACATTCCTCTCGCGGCACGAAAATTTTGCCGCGCGGCAGCTTTGGAGTGCCGCGTTTTGCCGCCGCCGGCGCGCTGCGCCCGTTTTTCCTAGAGTTACTGTATATACCTAAAGGTAGCATATACAGTAACTCTAGTTTTTCCGCTAGTGTGCTTATAGTTTGGCGCAGTTTTGGCGTAAAACAGCGGAGATGTAGCAGGATGTAGCAGCTTTCACGTCTTGGCGCAGTTTGGCGCAATTGGCGCAGCTATCACATCACTGCTTAAGTTTGCACGTGTGACAGGCTATGAATATGACATATCTCAAGTGCATGCAATAAAGATAATAAAAGGAACATGACCTACCATAGTTCTCAATATCTTCTGGCATGTCATAATTTATGACATGCTGTATGTTCTCGAAGTCAAGGCCCTTTGATGCTACATCTGTTGCAACTAAAACATCTTTCTCACCCCGCCGAAATGCATCTACTGCTCGTGACCGCTCTTCCTGATCTGCAACAAAATAGAGGGAATGACACCATCATTTGCATGTTCTGCACAGGATGAAGCTTTTTATTGCAATTTTACAAAAAAATAAAATTAAAAAAATATGACAGCCCATATTTATATAAACTCCTAATAAGATTGCAAATACGGGACACTGAGCAATTCCTATATTTTCACTAAAGTGCTGAATTTGAACTTTAACATTTGTGTCTATTCGCATATGACAGCATTTATGCATTTTATTTAGCCACTTGTTTCTCTAAAGTGTGTCATGCAAAACGTCAAGAAAATATATGTGAAAAAGTGCTCTCATGATATATTTTTTTACATGCTTCAAATATCTATGCCAACGAAAACAAGTGGTGTTAACCTAGTTACTTTTTTTATGCATCTTTGATATGTAGTATACCTTCAAAAATATATCTTACAGGACCCCATCTTTGGTTCACATGCTACTTTGGCCCTGGCAAATGGCTGAGGACAAGACATTCTAGCCTTGCTTTGGATAGTGCGCACTCCTTGTGCTGCTGGTGCAATGTGGAGCCAATTGTGTGGGACCCACATTCCGTCACTTGCCATGGACACAAACAATGCCCAAGGCATCTTCACCTTCCCATCAGCATCTCTTTTCTGTAATGTCTAAGGTACACAGGTGTCTTCAGCACTCTCGGCTATTGAAAAGTGACACTGTCCACAAACCCTCGAGCAAGGTTTCCTTGGGTGGCAAACCTACCTCCCCAAGGGTGTCTGCAGCAGAAATGTTTGCAGGGGGTGCATCGGCAGGGGGGGGGGGAATTCACACAAGTAGCCTTTCTTTCACTGCCGTGACATGACCAGCAAGATTAGTCACTAGTGTGTAATTTGCAAAGTTGGATGGCAATCCTGAAGTATGTTTCACACAGATATGTGAGACCCGACTGTGCTAATCAAGCTGTGAGCTTATTGCTACTGCATAGGAAATCCATGTAGCTGCTGGAGTGGACTTCCCGAGAGCCCCTACTCTGACTACCACCCTAGTGACATATTTCTTGGGCTGTATCAGCCTCTAGTACACATTAGCGAATAAACCCCTTTCATTTATAACACAGCTACAGTTGTGTTTATGCGTTTCTGGCAAGTAGGTGAACACACCATAGTGCCCCTTCACATGCCTCACAAGATGGGGATGAGCTATGTGTCTTTTTAGACCTTAGCTAGCCAGCACTGGGCGTTACAGTACGTGCGGTTGTGGCTCATGAGCCATGGAACAAGTAGAAGGAAGATGACATGAGATGTCGGAAGAAGAAGAAAAAGTAGCACAAAAGGAAGTTCCTGCTGATCAGTGGGAAGCACGTCGGACGAGACTTTATTTTTTAGAGGAAACGTGCTACACTTCACACTCTGTGCCTCAAAACAACAACACTTCCAGTGAGCTGGAAAAATGCTAACATTATATTAATACATAAGAAAGTAGACATAAAAGACGATGAATTACAGACCTATCAGCTTACTTTTGGTTATATATATTTACGAAGGTAATTTCAAACAGGACAAGAGAAACATTTGACTTCAGCCAACCTAGAGAACAAGCCAATTTCAGGAAAGGATACTCTATGATGGGTCAATGGATCACACTCATGAGATCAATAAGGTAATGGAGAAATCTGCTTAACAGATTAAGCCCCTTTATTTAGCTTTCATGGACTACAAGAAGGCCTTCAACTCAGTAGAGATACCAGCATCCTTAAAAGCACTAAGTCGACAAGCAGTACCTAAAACATATGCCAATACCTTAGCCGACATCTACAAAGACTCCACTGCGACCTTGCTTCTCCACAAAAAAAGCAATAAAATTGCAATAAAAAAAGGAGTCAGACAAGAAGGTAGAATCTCCCCAATGTTCAATGTATACTTAGAAGAAGTATTTAAACAGCTAGACTGGTAAGAAGCAGGAATCAAAGTTAATGGAGAATATCTCAGCAACCTATGATTTGCAGATGACATAGTGCTCTTCACAACGATGGCAACGACATGCAAGAAGTTATTGAGAAATTAAACTGAGAAAGTAAATACGTAGGCCTAAAAATGATTATGATGAAGACAAAGATAATGCTCAATAAACTGGCAAAAAAGGAAAAGTTCACAATTGGAAACCATACAGCGAAAGGTATACAATCGCGGCATACTACCAGTTGTAAAACATATTGGGCTGAAACATGGAGGATAACAAAGAAACTAAAGAAAAAGTTAAGGACCACACGGTGTGCAATGGAATGGAAAATGTAACGTTAGGAGGTCAGAGGATGGCGGAATGGGTCAGGAGGGGTAGCGAATATTCTAGTTGACACCAAGCGAAAGAAATGAACCTGGGGTGGCCATGTAATGCGTAGGGCAGACAACAGGTGGACAGTAAGAGCCACGGAATGGCTACCAAGGGATGGGAAACGCAGTCGAGGAAGGTTAGATGGAGTGACAAAATTAAGACGTACACAGAGATAAAATGAAATCAGCTTGCACAGGATAGGGTAAAATGGAGATGATGAATCATGTCCAAGAGGAAGCTATAAAAGAAACAATTCAATGACATGTGACACCGGGGAGCGAGGTAAAAGAACAGGTAAAGAAGCTTAGCCCAGCTACTGTCTTGAACTCTGTGCCAACCCAGCTGTTCAGAGGCAGCCTTCCGAGGGAAGAAATGTCTCTGCACCTGCGGCTACACTCTGTGGGCTCTGCAGGCCAAGGAGGTTTTAAAAAAGTTGCTGGAGTGGAAATTACACCCCGAAAGTGAAGCCAGACCTTCATCATCTTACAACAGGAATGATAAAACGTTAGCTTACAGAGAAAAAGAAAAGTAGCATTTTTTTCGCACACCCTACGAGTTTAAGATGGCTCCAGGCAGATACTGCTCAACATGTTACTGGCTTCCTTAAGAAGCCTCAAAGCCTTGGCAAATTTTGTTACAGATCACTTCACCAATACTCACTTGGAGGTATAATTTTCACAGGGAACAGCAATTTCTTATTTTATAATTAACCTAGCATTTACGTTAGCAGAACAAAATCACTCAATCTCTAAGCAGGCACCAAATGAGAACGCTATGTTTTTGGGGTGGAGTTGGGCAAATGCTGGCTTCACATTTGCTGCTAAAATGTTGTGAGTACTTCCACTATGGACTCTATAGAGCGCTTCCTTTTTGGTGCAGGCACAGCTAAGAGCATTGGCAGCAGCTACCTGAAGGGGACTCAATTTTACCAACTCTACCCACAAAAAGCCTGGGGCATCAGTTGAAGACACCAATCTCATTTAAGCTCTCCGAGACAAATGGAAAGGTCTGAGTGGTCCAGATGCATCGACCTGAGGTATGACTTGCCTTTGCCACCATGGATGGCCACTGCCTCCACACCTTTGAGAAGCAGGTACTCATGAATGGCATCCACATCTTGTTTCTTTTCTGCAAAAATAAGAACCTGCAGGGCATACAAAATAGCGCAATTATTATCCACTGCTGTAAAATTTCAGTGACGGTTCACTCCATGAACACGGCCAACGTGCATTGCCTGTAGAATGTCTCTTTAGGTTAACCAGCATGGCTTTGTCATCCTTAAATGTTTTGAGGGAGTGCATGCTCGAAAGCCGTAGATCCAGAGTTTTGATTCCCAGGCCAGGTAACTCAGTAAAGTTTTCTTCTGAATTTCTTTCCGAGCTATCTATGTGCCCTTTTATTGATGTAGCACTTGTGACCAAAACGATGTGCTTCAATTCCTAGTGGACCCTGGCATAAAACACTTTTGTGTTAAAACTTGGAAGATGCTTAAGCTTCACCTTTAAGAGTGGAACGCACTAGCATTATTGGACCCCATTCGCGCTGCCTTCTCGTTCACTTGCCATGCTTCACTTCTTGGAGAACACCGCAACCATGCCGTGAGGGAAGGAGCACCTGTGCACATTGTAAACTCTCCTAGGGCGCCTACTGCAACTACAGTTGCGAACTACACACTATGCCATAATTCATCATTTTGTCAAGTACTCACTACATGTCTGTAAGGCAATACGCACACCTATGCAGCTGCACACTTTGTTCACGCTGTTGCTGATGATAAATTATGGCTGAGCCCCTTTGCATGAGTGGGAAGCTTTGAACCAGTGTTTGTGTTGCCCCATTCTCTTCGCCTGTGTCCACGTTTACACACCCACCCTCTTCGATGATGTATTAATTTAACGCCTCGCTCATTGCACAATTCACATGTTGTGACACCTGGTTCGATTTTGCCTTCCAGCCACACAATATTACATCTGTTAACGTGTCTCCTTGTCTGACATGGCACCTCTGTAGGGATTTTTTTCCAAAGAAGTTTCAAGTAGTGGCATGGCTCTGTGGTAAAATACTTGATTTCCATGCAGAATGCCTAGGCTCGATTCCCAGGTCGGGTAACTCGGTAAAGATTTTTTAATGACGACGTTGCTTCGCACAGACACACCTCACGGCACCGATTTCACAGATGGGGCATACACACTTGCACGTAAAAAATCCCACCAAGAAATTATTCGTCCTGTCCATCGAAGTGACTAAGGTGGGAAAGCACAGATCATATTCAGCCTATGCACCCACTGCAGATATACAGTGTTTGACATTCTATATAAAGTTTGACTTTCTATAAGATTCCTGTGCTGCTGCTGCTTTGTGAAATGTGAAAACTTTCATCAAGCCTTGAAGGGCACCTACACCACCCATCGGTCGAAATTTAGTTTTGGTGTTACAGTTGTGCACGAGTCTACAATGAACATGTAGCATTCAGCCGGACATCCACGTCCAGAGCCGAATGACCTAGGGCCCTTGCATTTCGGTTGTTCTTAACGTCCGTTTTGTTTTCTCTCTCGAACATCCTAAGGATATATATACAATTGATTTCATTTGGACGTCATGATCTGAATGACAGTGGGACATCCACGGATCTTTGTTATTATTAACATTTTCAGCACTGCGTATTTGGTGCAAGAGACATATCTGCTGGGGACATCGCATTAATGCCTCAATTGCGAATTCACTACATCTTTCATGGCCTCATCCTCATCGTGCCTCATCGCTATAGAAATGGAAAATGTGAATAACTTCAAGCTGCTCCAGCACCATTAAATCGTGGACTTTGCTAAATGCAGTCGAACCCACTTATAACGATCCCAGATATAACGATCTATCAGTTATAACGACCATATTTCGGTGCCCATTAGTGCCTACCCATTGAAATTGTGTCCACATATAGCAAACGTTTTTCAAAGCCTCCTACTTTTACAACGAACACTTCAGACACGGTCGCGGTAAAAATATGGCACATACGAAGCGAAAGAAAAGTTAAAGCAGGCCTTCTAAAGCATGAGAGGCACACGCTCACGCTTGCCCCACTCCAGTTTACTCGTGACGAAGATACTTTAGATCGGTGAGCACCGCACGCTGATTTCAGACGCTGTGAGCGAGGTCGCTCACTTTCCTGGCATTTCTTCGGTGGCAGAATGGCAGTGACGAATAAAAAAGCAGCCAGCAAAGAGCTCCATACATCGCCTTGTTTCTCTTTGAGGAAGATGAAGTCATTCATGTCATGAAATCTAGTTCAGCCTCGCCACGGTGGTCCAGTGGTTATGGCGCTCGACTGCTAACCCGAAGGTCGCGGGATCGAATCCTGGCCGCGGCAGCTGCATTTTCAATCGAGGCGAAAATGTTTGAGGCCCAAGTACTTGGATTCAGGTGCACGTTAAAGAACCCCAGGTGGTCGAAATTTCCGGAGCCCTCCGCTACGGTCTCTCTCATAATCATATCGTGGTTTTGGGACGTTAAACACCAGATATTATTATTTGAAATCTAGTTCACTATATACCACATGTCTGTCATGGATGCATGTACAACCTTTTATATAATGGAACTTATATTCTGGAATATACAATGCATGACCTGTCATTTATATTCGTCACGCACTCATGTCATGCCATATCAATTTTGGTGTATATCCAGCTAATTAAACAGCCAGAAGCGCACCAAGACAGTGTCATGTAAATCATGCCGTACGGCATGCTTGTTATGATTTGCGTGTTAGGATCTGTCATTTATGTTCGTCATACAGTCTCATCACGCAATACCAGTTTTCGTGTATATCATGCTAGGGGAACGGCCGGGAGCATACCATAAACGTGGCATGTAAATCATGCTGGACATAAAATGGATGTCATGATTGTCATGTCACCACCTGCCTTTAGTGTTCATCATACAGTCGCATCGCGCAACACCAATATTGTTGTATGTCAAGCTAGCAAAACGGTCGTGAGCAGACCATGAGCATGGCATGTAAATCGAGCCGTACACGACATGCATGTCATGATTTTCATGTTACCACCTGTCATTTATGTTCGTCATACAGCCACGCCACGAAATACCAATTTTGGAGTATACCAAGCTAGCGAAACAGCCGCGAGAACACCACGAGCATGGCATGGAAATCATGCCCTACACGACATGCACGTCATGATTTTCATGTTATCACCCGTTATTTATGTTTGTCATACAGTCACGTCACGCAATGCCAGTTTTGGTGTATATCATGCCAGGGAAACGGGCGCAAGCGCACCATGAGCATGGCATGTAAATCATGCCCTGCATGACATGCCTGTCATGATTTTCATGTTACCACCTGTCATTTATGTTCGTCATACAGTTGTGGTGGCACGGTGCAGCGTCGCTTCTGCGCCTGCGCACAGCGTCGACGCTACTAAACTGAGCGCCGGTGTGATAAGGATGCTCTCGACCAACAGAGGACAAAAAGGGTGTGTGCTCCCGCAACCAGTTCAGTTGTTGTTGTTACGTCTTTCATACGAACGCATTAAAGTTATGTGTACCCACATCTGGTGACCCGAAAAACGAACTTACTGCCCCGCCATGGCCGTCCAG
This sequence comes from Rhipicephalus sanguineus, assembly GCF_013339695.2. Taxonomy (NCBI): domain Eukaryota; kingdom Metazoa; phylum Arthropoda; class Arachnida; order Ixodida; family Ixodidae; genus Rhipicephalus; species Rhipicephalus sanguineus. The sequence continues at coordinate 309,614,902 of NC_051176.1, read as the reverse complement.
GAAGCCCTCGCCGCTCTTCGCCAACAAGTACAACATCTTCAAGAGCAACTTCAGGCCCAACAACAGGTAATCAAGAACCAAGAGCAGCAGCTCCACGAACAGCAACAATGCACCCAAAATGAACAACACTCATCTGACAGTTCTGCACAGCTGCGCTCGGGCCACGCCCCCCAAAGCTCTACTCCAGCGGGCACCACCACTCCAGCGGCCCGGAGCGACACGGATGTCTGTCGCATCGCCGTCAAGCTCCCACCCTTTTGGGCAGAGTCACCTGAGGTGTCGTTCGCTCAAGTCGAGGCGCAGTTTTCCCTGGCACGTATCACCCAGGACCGGACGCGCTACAACCACGTCGTCGCCCACCTAGATTCTCGCTACGCAGCTGAGCTCTGCAACGTACTCGCAAGTCCTGTAGCTGACGACTGCTACCTGCACCTGAAGAGGGAACTAATTCGGCGGCTTTCACCTTCAGAAGACGAGAAAGTGTGTCAACTCCTTCAGCATGAAGCACTCGGTGACCGCAAGCCATGGTAGCTCCTGCGCTTTATGCGTGCCCTCGCAGGCAGCACGCCTGTTGACGACTCCCTCCTCCGAATAATGTGGCTTGACCATTTACCCTCTCACGCTCAGGCCATCCTCCAGGTTCAGCCGAATCTGCCGCTGGACCAGCTCGCCGAAATTGCCGACCGAGTCGTCGAACCCTCTCCACCGCCTTCACCTGTTTCCGTCCACGCCGCCGGCGCCCCACAGCCTGCTCCCGAGCTCGCTAGCCGTATCGACGAAATCGCCTGTCAGGTGGATTCTATTCAAAGGCACCTGGATCAACACCCGACGTTGCATCCCGGAAAACGCCCCCAAAGCCGAGGCCGAAACACCGATTCATCGCAAGAAAACAACGACAGCCGCTGCTAGTATACCATCGCCGCTTCGGTGACAGAGCTATGTGCGTCGTCCACTTTAATGTCAATAAGGTTGCGTCGAGTCTGCAGTGTGGTCAGAGGATTTAGCGGGCGAATCGTCGATGCAGCGTCACCTCCGGGAGCTGCATCGTCTAGTTTTCCCGAGACAGGTGGGAAGTCGGCGATGCAGGACGGCGGAATTGGGGTGAGCGAGACGACGGGCGACGAGATTGCGGCGAGCGGGACTGGTGACCATACGGTGATGGTGACCGACGATAAGGCATGGAAGAAACGTCATCACTGGTGGACTGAGGTGACTCACGGTGGGGTTGGAATTGATCATCATTTGTCTCTGGCCGACGGTTGGACCCATAGGACGCCTGACGCCACTACCACCTGCTGTTGCAATAGCGGGCCACGTGGCCAATACGACGGCAATTGAAGCAAATGGGCCGGTCGTCAGCAGTCCTCCACTTGGCGAGATTGCGAGGAAGCACCGACCTCTGGCCTTGGGCATACGAAAGTGGCAGACGAGGGTCATTCGATCGGGAGGGAGCGGCCGTGCACACGGAGTCCAGGCCAACATTCGAAAGCTCTTGACGAACGATGGCATGCACTGGTGGTACCATTTGTGAGCTGGAATCGCAGGAACAAGAGCACGTGGAGGCAGGAGAGATAGCTTCGAGTTCACGTCAGACTATCTTCGTCACGTGCTCCGCAGTCAGTGGTGCCCGTGGTAGGGGGGTGTCTTCGCACGACCATGTTGGAGCTGTATTAGGAAGTCGAGTATATTGATGGGCAATAGGGAACCCAAGCTCAAGTTTGCGCTGCGACGACAGCGCCGCGCCAGCTGCGCTGCGGCTCAGTCGGAAAGCTCTGAACCTTGCGCACGGCCGGGCTGGCCGGGCTAGACGGCTAGACAGCACGCGCGCGCGCGTGCAGTCTAGCCAGTCTAGCCCGGCCATACCTTGCGCGGCCGACTCAGCGACTCAGCCCCTTTCACGGTAGTGGTAGCGCATGTGTTCTTCTATCGGTGCGGGTAACTGGGGGGCCGTCAGCTCGGCACGTTGAACCGAGAGGCTTGCTGTGCGAAGCTGCGCATTTCCGCGATGGCAGAAGCGACCCCACGGAAGTGGACGTGAGATCGGAAGTATTCCTGTGTCGTGGGCTGCCACAACAGTGCAGACAACACCAAGGCACGCGATTTACGTGTGAAACTGTATTGTTTCCCGGTCGTGTCGCACGAGAAATAAAGGCAGCCAGCGTGGATAACTGACAGCGCTGTCTCGCCTTCTATTTTGGTTGTCTGAGTTTATCGCTTTCGTTCGTTTCGACTACCTGAATCGGTAAGTAACGCGGCGCATGCACGCAGCAACTACAGTAATAATTACACGCTGTCTTCTCGCATTGTGAAAGTCTAGCTACGGTTGTAGGTGAAACAACTTTGTGTTTTGACTGCCCGTGTTCGTGAGACCTACCCGTCAACATTGCGCGGTTGGTTGAATTCAACTAAACTTGGCACACTGTCAGAAGTTCGGCGCCTGCAATTCACGCGTCGGGAAGGCTGCTTTATCACGCCGGAACGGACGTCTGTGCATTTTCAGCATGCTTTGACATCGTTCTGCAGGTTTGCTTTGTTTTTGTCACTTTATTAGTGTGATATATATTTAAGCCGCTAAATACAACTGGCACTTAATACATGCTTTGCAATTGCAACCGTGAAGTAACCTCCTGTCACCTCTGACTTTGTGCGATTTTGTAGACGCGTTCGCGCAGCAGGTTTTATACGCCTGTCAAGTCGATATCATAAAAAGAGACTGCAAGCATGACACGAGAGCCGAAAAAACGAGGCGAGCAGTTCATCTTGCTTCACAGTGGTTAAAGCTCAGCTAGCTGCCTCGCGTCTTAATCGGCGGGTGATTCTCCAGCGTCACGGAGGACTTGACTCTAACCTTCTCAGGAAACAGGGCCATGGCCGTGTAATTTCTTTTTTTCGCAGGCCGCAAACGTTTGTTCACGAAAGTACACGGCTGCTACTGTTAAGCATGCCATATCAAAACAACAATCATATGATTCGTTGTCCACACCGCAGAACATCCATAGCGTATACGGCTTCATTTCGGAGTGCATGTGGACCATTATTCATCTTTAACATGACAGAATGAGACTTACCTCGAGGTATAAGTCCTACACGGTGTAATCGCGACTTGGGAAATGCATTTCGCTTTGAGTCAGGCGTCGTTGTCGTCGATCGTCTGCTCTTCACCGTTAACGTGATTGACGAGCCTTTCTCCTTTTATCAAGTTCGCTTTTCGGAAGTGCCTATCCAGCTGTGAGATCTTTTTGAACCCGCACTGCAGGCGGTACATCGTGAGGCGCCGCGCGAGAGCTCTGCATGTGCACAGAAGCGAGCGGCCACGTGGTGGAGAGAAGGAAAAACGTCCGCTGCTTACACCCCAGTTTCTCTTTTTCTGCCAGAGATGGCGCTGCCTGTCGAGAGCAGCAGCGCCGCTAAGCGTTGCTTGGGAAGCCTATGCGTCAGCTTTTGGCGGTCTCGAAACGCTGGCACACACGGATGATGGCATCTACTGTGTCACAGTCCTTGCAGATCAGGAGGTTGAATGCATCATCTGCTATACCTTTCAAGATATGAGCCACTTTTTCAGACTCCTCCATGCTGTCGTCCGCTTTGTGGCAAAGGGCGAGCACGTCTTGTATGTAAGACAGGTAGGATTCATTCAATGTCTGAGCACGAGACGCCGGCTCCTTTTTGGCCGCCATCTTTCTACCAGTCGATTTTCCAAACAGGGCACGTATCTTTTCTTTGCACGCATCCCAGCTGCCAATTTCTGCTTCATGGTTTTCGAACCACACTTTGGCTGTCCCTTTCAGGTAGAATAGGATGTTCGCCAACATAAGAGTGTCATCCCAGCGATAATTCTTGCTGGTGCGTTCATACATCGGCAACCATTCTTCGATGTCGACATTGTCAGTCCCGCAAAATGTGCCTGGGTCTTTCAGCTGCGGAAGGACAACTGTTGTCGTGGTGGTTGCCGCTGCAGGGGCCGAACCCTCTTCTGCCATTCTGGGTTCAACCAAGTGTCGGCCGCTTCGGAGCTCCGTTATACCGTGTTGGTACCCCGCACCTCCACCAAAATGTCACGGGAGTGAGAATACCCGCAATAAAGAAAGAATGAATGAAATGTATTTACAGGATATACACGGGGAGTCCTTCAGCCAAGATGGCGGAACGCCAACAACAACAACGCGAGCGCTATTGCGATCGTCATCTTCATCGACTCGATGGAGCATTCCTGCTTGTTTGTCACGGCTTGTAACAGTACACTACATGAACCAAATGCTGTATAATATATTATATGTTAATTATTATTTGTCTTAAAGGCCTGAATGCCTTTCTTAATCAAAACATCACACTGTGCAAGTAAACAATAAACAGGTATGTGGGTATGTTTTGTGCGCTGCCTGGAAGTGTATAAGGCGTGAAAATAGACTGTTTAATCATGAACTCTATGCATATTTTGCGGTAAGGAATGTCGGGCCCTATTTACAGTGCTACAGTTTACCTGCATTTTCATGCGAAAGGGGACAGAAGCAAAGGTGAATTTCCCGTAATGTTTGTTTCTTTTTTTTCCATGCTATTTAAAAAGTTTGAGTGAGACAGAATATATGCTTGCTCCAGAATTCGAACTTCTAAATGTTGGCCCATGTAAGAAACTCTAATGCATGTTTGGTAGCTCCAATATTAGTCGTGGTGACACCCATGGTACACGGGAAAGCCATCTTTTCGATAAAGTGAAAAGTGTTAGTTGCTATGCACCGACTTTCTTTTGGACTGTTTGCAGCAAACGTCTAGCCGCAGGTCGCGTGCGCTTCCTTTAGCAGCAACAGGAGCAGAACCATTTTCACGAATAGGATGATTATATTGCTGTTGGCCACTAATAGCATGGCCGTGAACTGGTGTCAACAAAGCGAGCGCACAAGCACTGGCGATTTTGCGAACATCGTTGTCTGAGTCCCGTCACGCAAAAATACGAACTTTCGTTCACGGGAGCAGCGCACGTGCAAATGTCGATTACTTGTGCATAGGAGCAGTGCATGTGCCGATTACTTGTGCATACTGCTGTCCCTTTAGTTATTGCGATAGCAATTATTACTTAAAGAGTCGTGGGAGAAGTAAATTCAATACTTTAACGCGCTTTTGCATATCTTCGAAAACATATGAAGTCGCTTCTATTGGCAGCAAGCTGCTCTAGGCTGTACATGGACAGTTTTAAACCAAAAGATCAAGCAACATTGTGCCTCAACTAAAACCCAGCGTCGATGCAAACCAGGGGACCTATTTTCGATGATCCACCTAGTGGACTGTCCACTTCAGCCACCACTGATTGGCTGGAGCTCAGCGAGCAGCACGCCCCCTGTTTCCGGTCCTTCTTCCGCAGCGTCATTTTGACGACATGAAGCTTTCGCAACTTTCGACACAAATGAGAGGGACGGAATGCGCTTCACCACAACGAATGCAGCCCCCAGAGATCCGCTTTTGGATGCACATCTCTGAGGCCGTGCATGAACTTTGATGCTATACTAAATGGTAGACACATTTTCAAAAAGATAATCTGTTGCTTTTTGTGACAGAGGCAGTGCTTACATAGTTCTCATCTTCTTTTCTAATGCTAAACACCTCATGAAGCCAATGGCATTTTTCAGTGTGCTGTGAAAGTTCAGTGTGTATTGGCATCTTTCACAATGGTCAGCAAAATGACCAGGTCCCGCTATTCCCTTAACCAGCACGCAGTGCTCTCTCGATCTGTCATTAATGCAACGACCAATCTGGTCGATGTAGCATTTGCCACATGACAAGGGGATGGAATAAACGACCCTTGTATTGCAGTTAAGGAAAGGAGTAGCGTGTTCTTTTGTGCATGCAGGACCTCTGCACTCGCGGTTGTTGACAACCTGGCACGAATGAGGCAGCTTTTCTGGCGTCAAAAAGAGGACAGGAAGACCATACATGGTGGGCATCTATTTTAGTCTGTGAGATAGGTGGCGCACATCATTTTCACAGCACACATGTTCTTGGTAGGTACAACAATGAAAAATAACTGTTTGGTTCACGAGGCATTTTGCATTAGAAAAGAAAATGAGAACAGTGTCAGGACTGCCTTTATTGCATTGTCGCAACAAGAAACTGATTATCTTTTTGAGAATTTGTTTACCGTGTAATACTCATGAGTGGCATCATGCATGCGCCACATTCTCTGTTCCAGTGCATAAAAGCCTGTTCCTTCTGCACAATAAAATGAGTTGAAGACCAGCGTTCTTACAGTACTTTTTCCTTTCTGTGTCTGCGTGTTTTTTCCTATTTCTTGTAAGCATTGTAAATGCATCAAACTTTAAGTAGTTGCTCGCATTCCTAGTGAAGGGCTTTCCATACGTACCAGCACATGAGTCATGACTAAACATTAATAGAAAAATTGTAGTGAGGGGCATGCATTACTGCACAAGTGCTGTGCCTGCCAGTCTTGGCCTCTATATCACATACAAAATCACTGGCACCCTTTTGATGCGGTGAAAACACACGGTCATAACCAAGCCATTTTACTGAGTTGTCCAACTTGCAGCCTCTTCTGTGTTGACAGTACGAGGAAGCTGCAGCATCTGGTTTACAAAATTAAAGCACGCACGCACGCACGCAAACTCACTGGTGGTGCCGTCTTCTGGAGTGTTTCAAGCAAGTGCACAATCTTGGCCTCCTGCTTAACGTATTCAACCTCCTGGACCACATCCAAACTGGCTGCTCCTGCGCGCCCCACATTTACTGTGATGGGCTTCACCAAAGCACTGCGAGCAAAGTTTTGGATCTTCTTTGGCATGGTGGCTGAGAAAAGTAAGGTCTGCCTTTGGCCCTGCAAAAATCATAAAATAAATGTCTTTTTATTCCTGCTTGTGTACACATATCCCTTTCTGACAGTGTAGTTCTCAATATTTCTATAATGATGCACTTTCAAGACATAGTTATAGGATGCAGAAAAAGCTCTGTTCAGTGACTGGCTGAATGAGCTGGATGAAGAAATCGGGCAGGAGAAATGGAAAATCTGTCTGCTCCTGGTCAACTGCTAGGCACACCACATTGACATGTAACTGTGTTGAGTTGGAATTTTTTTCCCACAAACTGCGCATCAATAACTCAACCATTGGATCAAGGAGACACCAACAGCATGAAATGTCTATACAGGAAGTACATTATCCAGAATATCTCGCTGAACATGCAACTTAAATGGGACACAAAGACTGATGTGTTTATGGCCATAAAGATGCTATCAGAATCCTGGAAATCAACCAGCAAAGATACCAATTCTAACTACTTCAGAAAGGCTGGAAATAAATCCACAAGTGGCTCTTCAGGTGCATAACACAACAATGAATTGGGCAATGAAGAGGCTCTTGTACACTCAGATGTTTCTGACGTGTGGCAGCAGCTACGCAAGGATGGCAATGTGGCTGAGGATAGCAGCCCTGAAGACTATCATTAGAGATACATAAAATTTAAGGACCACTCAGCGTGCAGTGGAATGGAAAACGACAGGTGTAATACTCAATTGGTAAAGCATCAGACGCGTTATTTTAAGGTTGCAGGATCGGTCCCTGCTGGCAACAAGTTGCCTTTTCATCCACTTTAATTTCTTCACATTTATATCATAATTACTACAAAAAAAATTCACAGCATATCCACGGGTGATTGATGAAGAGCTTGGGTGAAGCTCCTGAAGCAATCATGGTTACACCATGAAATCTTCAGTGGTTTCACCCAGCAGTAATCAGAGCGATAGCCCAGTACATCATCAAAGACATGACAAACACTTTATATATTTATACAAGAAATTTTATTAATCGTAAGTGGTAGCTAGACGTGGCTTCCGTTCCCCCTTCATTATAACGGCTTTATGGTCGGTGAAGTGATGGATCGGTGATGGGTCGTAGTGGGATGTTTGCAAAGACGAACTAGTGGGCAGTTTGCAAAGGTGGCTTCCGTTCCCCCTTCATTATAATGGCTTTGTGGTCGGTGAAGCAATGGATCGGTGATGGATCATAGTGGGATGTTTTCAAAGACGAAGTAGTGGGCAGTTTGCAAAGGATCGGTGATGGGTCGTAGTATACTGCCGGTTACGCCTTACGCCGGACGCGTGACAAGGTTAGACTAAGAGGAGCTTCGCCCCTAAAAAACGTTCCCTATACTTTCCTTGGCTTGACTGTCTGTTGGTTGACATTAATGTTGAGTCTAATAAAGAAAAACGAGCCCTTAAAATTTCCACTTCTTTCGTTCATTCATAGCGAGGGTCACATTCTGGCAGACTCCATGCCTTGGGGTAGTATGCAAGGGATTATATGTCAACTGCCAGCTCGTAACAACATCTTTGTGCTACGTGATGCCAGCAGGCAAAAGAAGAGCGATACACGCTCGCCATCATGTTTATGAGCGGCGCTTGCTAGCACTCTTAAGTTTAAATGCACAGATAAATAATAAATAAACCCCAATAAAGTGTACAAGAGGACGACCGCCGCCGTAGCTGAATTGGTAGAGAATCGGATGCGTTATTCAAAGGTTACGGGTTCGGTCCCTGCTGGCGGCAAGTTGTCTTTTTGTCCACTTTATTTCTTCACAATGTCTGCTGGTTGTCATTTATGTTGAGTCTAACAAAGAAAAACGAGCCCTTAAATTCCCCTTCCTTCGTTCATATAGGCAATCAAGCCTCTTTTGTTGGCAGAGAATGCGCAGGCATAGGCCTGCTAGTTTGCGCGGCGTCGAAAAAAAACACTGGTACGCCATACTTTGCGGCGACCTTCCTGATATTTTGGGACATACCATGCAGGCTGTGCAGGCTGTTTGTCTCGGGCCCTTTACCTTCTTGAGGAGAGCTTCCGAGACAGCTAGACCGTGCACGGATAGCCTGCTGCAACGAGCTTAGTCAATTGTTTATCCAAGCTGGCCTGCATAGTATGGTTGCAGGACTTCGCGAGCGCGAATTCTAGGGAAAAAAATGGCAATTCCTCTCTTAACCAAATTTGAATGGGCAGAATCGTATGGCACGAGAGTGTCTTCTACGTGTCCTCTACTACAGCGATACCTGCCCCGTTGTCGCTGATGTCAAGTGGAGATTTTTGAAGAGTGGGATGGCTCGCCTGACCGAAGTTTGGTGGAGGCGTTGCCTCAATGAGGCTTTAAATGCTACTAGGATAAAAAGAATGCAATCTCAAGCTGGAGCTGCTGTACAGCCTGCGAGTTCGGGAGTGTGTCTTTAGGGCTCTCGAGAAGGGTCCTAAATACAGACATGAGCCTATTGTCGTCACCCACGAGCTATTCGCTATGAATTGGCAGATTGCCAAGAAAGTCCCTACTGAAAACGATGACAGGTGCCTACTAGAAGAAGTCAGTGCCCTATCAAGAAATGTCTGCACGAACCGTTTAAGCCTACAAGGCTCTACAAGATCCGTTGTATCTCTTTTTTTTTTTTTTTTGAAGGAACAGCCTGGCTCTGATGCAGTCCGATAAAGATGGACATTTCGTGGTGTCTTCCCCGGGTGCCTTTAGAAATAAGCCACGCTAAGCTGTGAAAAAGAACTTTGGCACTGTTAAGGCAAAATCATCAAAAAGTAAAGAGCACGACTGCCGCTTTGTGCAAAGAACTTCAGGTGACCAAACTAGCCAAGGCAAGAACCGATTGTAATAGTGACACGCTTAATGTTTTCTTCACAGCAAAGACGCATAAACAAGGCATTACATTCAGAATGCCAGCTGGAAGGGCACTTGGCAGAAGCATGTAAGCCAGTTTATAATGGAGGGGTGGCATTCCAGAATTCCGTGGGTATATCAATATTGATAATTGTTAGAGTTTTATCTTCAATCCACTTTTAAATGCGGAGCATTTCTTAGTCGCACCTGTGGCGTCGGCTGCCGTCCACACCCCCACTGCGCATGCTCGGCTCGTCTCGTGCCGGCAGCAAGCCTCTCCTCTCCGCCCCTCCCTCCTCTCGACTGAACGCGGGCGGTGTGTATATAAGCGGCGGAGCGCGCGTTCGGAATTCAGTCAAGGGCGTCTTTATTTGGCTTTCGCTTGACTTGACGCTTTGCTTGACTTGAGTAAATGCGATGGAAGCAACAGTACCTTCAATCAGCGTCCCACCACTCGTTGAAGGCAACGTTACCCCACCCTCACCGTCGTCGGCGCCAACAACAGCAAGCAACGCAGAAGACAAGGCTGCGAAGAGACGAGCATACGACACTGAACGCAAGCGTTTGAAACGAGCTGCGGACCTGGAACTTCGTGCACGAGAAGCTGCTGCGAGACGGCAACGATGGGCTGCGGATTCTTCACTCGGGGAACGACAAGCAGCTGCGAAACGGCAACGACGGGCTGTGGATCCTGAACGTCGTGCTCGACGTTCAGGATCCACATTGCAAGAGCATGCTCTTAACACATGAAATCCCTCCCCATGATTCAATCCAATTTTTAGACATTTGAATTTCTTTTAATAAAGGCCACATTTGTTGGTCGTAGAGCCCACAGTCCCAGAAAGCTCTCATGCCATACGATTCTGCCCATTCAAAACTCGTTATGAGAGGAATCGCTCCTTTTTGCCTAGAACATGCACACGCGAAGTCCTGCCCCCATACTATGCAGGTTAGTTTTGATAAACAATTGGCTAAGCTCTTTGCAGCAGGCTATCCATGCTCAGTCTTCGAAGCTGTCTCAGAAGCTCTCCTCAAGAAGGAATAAGGACTGAAGTAGTCCCCTATGTGCATGGGACGTCACCAATATCAAGAAGGCCACTGCTAGGTACGGTGTAGCAGTAGTTTTTTCGACGCCGCACAAACTAGCATTCTCTGCAAACGAAAGAGGCTTGATTGTGTGAAGAAGCACACCAAGCTGTTAAATGCACTACAGGCATCATATACATGATACCGTTGTCATGTTAGAAGGCCTACATAGGACAAACCAGGCGGTGCGTTAACAACCGAACATGGCGAGCATGACCTTTCTATTATTAATATAGGGAATGCGCATCTGCCTACACATTGTATGACCTGCAAGTGTGAACCACAGTTCCGTGAGCTTAAGATTCTGGGCAGAAGTAAAGGTACTACTGTACGTGAACTGTTGGAAGCATATCATAATAGAAAAAGAGGCACAGACCGCATCAGCGATACGTCAATCTCCTTATTTGGTAGTGAGAAGCACCTTTTTGATTTTTTTTTATTTGCCTGAAGACCTTCCGTGCATGCACCTTCATTGCGTTAAAAATATTCCTGTTCTTTCTGGGGCGACCCAATACACAAGTTCTGATGTCTTGTCTATGTCCGTGTTCTTTCTGTCAACCAACACTTGGTTGAAAAAACATATGTTGTATTCAGGGTTCACCCTGGAAAGTTTTTAGGGGTGGGCATTTTGAGAGTGAAGGGGGGGGGGTTAAGTTTAAAAATTTCAAGTTTGTAAACTTCTCGTTTTTACCCCACATCTACATTTCATATTCTGGTCACACATTCTGGTATCTAGGATGCAGACAGAGAGCGGACGCAAGGGCGCTTGTGTTGTAGTGCTGACACTGGAGTTGGTGATCTGTGAAACCACAAGGCCACCTACGCGTTCTAAAAGACAGGGCATGCAAGCACGGACACAAGAAAGAAGTCAAGACAGCACAAACGCCAACTAACAACTGAAGAGGCACACAGCAGCGGAAAAGAAAGAAGGCACGAAAACTTATCTGCGCATGGCCATGCAATAGGTGAACCTATCAATCCGGCACACGTGGGGGTCTACGTGAAAGATAACTGTTAAGGTATTTGATTTCTTCATTATGCAAGTTGTGGGAATCGAGCGCGCTCTCCCCTTTGGTGCCTCGTTCCCCAGCTAGCGCGTGTGCTGGCCCTGCGCGGCTCGAGCGCCGGGAACTGCCGTTAATCGGCAGTATGGCGACCACGGCGGCAGCGCCAAGCCTCTTTGTCTGGTGCGAGCCATGCGTCGGCTTCCCGGCGCGCGGGCATGCGTCCGCACATGTCTCGACATGCTCACGCCACCCCGCTAACCTACGTCACTGCGCTGCGCCTGTCCTCATTGGCCACCAGTGACAACCCCCTTCCCCCTTGAGCTCGCTTCTGTCTGGCGCTGGCTTGCCCGCGTCAGATGCTCTCAGGCCAGCACTAAAGGTTGACGCGGTGCTCCAGCAGGCGGCTTCTCGTTCGTGTGCTCGACTGCTGCCCTTTGTGTGATAGTCCTAGCGCCGCTGGCAAGCTTAGTCGATCGGTCTTGCGGAGTTCTCCTTTACGGCCTGCAAGCCCGTGACTGTCGTACTGTGCTGCATCTTGGGTTAATAAACCCGTGTTATTTGTTGACATTCTGCCTCGAGTGCCTTTTCTGCGCCGTGCTGGAGAGTCGACGAACCCGGCCGTAGCGTCTTTGTTCGCTACGGCAGTGGAGAACGTCACGTCTCTTGCCCGTCGCCTCGTAGGGTAAGCGTCTCGCAAACCTATCTCCACAAAGTTAATCGACAGTTGGCTCACGCATGCGCTACCACTATTATTGATATGTCAAGCCTCAATCCTTACATGCGCTTCTTCATTCCTGTGCCTGTACAAAACTGCGCACCTATCGCACTTTGGCGTGCACTTACACTCTCGACAATGTAAAGATAGATTAGAACGTAAACCTCCGGTTAGCGATCTCTTATGTTCCAATAGTCTCTGGTTAACACAGCAGCCCATCTGTCCTACATGTGTTAAAGCTGGCACCCATTTTGTGCTCACATTACTTGGTGACAGAAGACTTAAGGCATGACATGGCTATACCATTTCCTACAGTCTTAGAATGGTTCAACGAGAAGTTTAACAACGATTTTGAAGATCTAGGAGAATACTGCCAGCATACGTGGTTCTTCTGAAACGTTAAAGAAATGTCTAGAAATTGTATTCCATTATTCTGCGGCAATTCCTTGGTAAAGTTGAGCCCTCCTCCATTTAATTCAAATTTTTTGCTCACTGAGGTAACCACGGATTTAGGGTTGCCACCTGCCCGGTTTTGGACCGGCCGGGCCGGTTTTTCAGACAAGGGGCCGGTCGCCGGTCCGCACCTAACACCGGCCGTCATTGGCCGGTTTTTCGCTCATCGCATCCCGAGTATTTTTTTTTTTACTCTTCTCCGTGTTGACCGCACGTGTTGACTGAAGAATTCCACCTGCGCGGTCGGGGACTGACCGTGCAGGTGGAAAGAAAAGACGGGGGAAGAGAAAAGACGGGGGAAACGTGACACCTGCGTCGCCGCAACGACACCGCTGTCGATCCGCTACATCGCCGGTGCCAGAGAAGCAATAGCCCGTATACTGAGAAAGGCAGGGGCCGACGTCGCCCACAAGCCATCCACCACCATCGGCAGCTTCATCCCTCGGCGCAAAGATCGCACACCTGCGGAAAAAGCTCAGGGCAGGCCCGTAGCCCCCCCCCCCCCCCCCGAAATTTTGATGACACATGGTGTTTTATTGAAAATAAATCATGAAAATAGGCGTTTTTCTCAAATAGTCAAGGTTTTCAGCAACTGCCCCCCTCCCCCGGAAAAAATTCCTGGATCGCGTAAGCCGACTGCCCCGCTTCCTACATTGGGGAAACCAAGAACTTCCACGAAAGAATGCGGCAGCACAAGAATAACCTCCGTCAATTGAACCGAGAACGGAGCCCACTAGCAGAACACTGCGAGCGGTTTCACCGTCCCGTCGACGCGGTGATTCTGGCAAAAGAAAGGAACCCTCGCCGGCGGCTCCTCCTCGAATCCTGGCACATTCAGCAGACAACAGGAAACACGAACCGCTCTACGGGGACATTGCCCTCCCTCTCCTGCCACCGATCTTTGGAACAGAGAGAAAATCAGTATCAGTAGTTAGTTACGTGCTTCCTTTGCTTGCATCGAGCACGGATTCTCCGCCTTTGAAAAAGCGAAAAATACGTCAATGCACGTTCCGGAAAGAGTGGAGATCTCAACCCGAGTACGAGAGCTGGCTCCTGCCAACTGTGTGCTGCTTTTGTTTGTGCATTGGATTTATTTGACTCAATGAAAACAATGTTACATTAAATGTCACACTGCATGCCGAAGAATTGACATAGCGTCTATTGTTCAACATTATTTTAATCTCCTGTTAACCCCCCCCCCCCCTCCCCGTCGAAGGGCCGGTTTTTTTTTCGGTAAAAGGTGGCAACCCTACACGGATTCAAAGTCCTCACCACTACAAAAAATCAAGTAATCGTCCCCACAACGAAAAATCTTAATAATAGAATTACCCAAGGCACCTTCTAAACATTTGTAAATCTTGCTAAGGTACCAATCACCAAGAATCGGCACAACCTTTGAACCAATACAAATCCCTGATTGCTGCACATAAACTCCTTCCTTCCAACCTACCAGCGTTGAATTTAAATACATGGAAAGAATTTTGAAAAAAGCCTCCATAGAAACACCACATTTATCAGTGAAAACAGTTTCCTGCAATTCTTTGTTAATACAGCCATTAACACATTTTAACAACCCCATCATGTGGCAAAGAGTAATAAAGGTCTTCGATGTCCATACTAAAAGCTTTACAACCACAAGGGTTCTCCTCTGAGAGAAACTGAAATAGCGCCTGAGAATTACGCATACGAAAAGGGTCTGAAACACTCAAGGAGGCTAAGCGGTTCTGCAAGTAACTAGCTACAGTGAATTGCCAGGTGCCTTTCTCTGATACTGTTGCTCGAAAAGGAATCTCGTTCTTATGCAGCCCAGAAAGCTTGCCCAGTGTGGAACGAAAGCACTAGCATATTGTGGCCTATCTTGAGGTTGCAATTGGAAAATATGACTACTTAGTGTGGGCTGCCTGCAAGAGGCTTCATTTTTGTTTTTTCATCAAGTAGCAGCTTATAATAATAATATTAATAATATCTGGGGTTTAACGTCCCAAAACCACGATGTGATTATGAGAGACACAAGATGCAGCTTAGCAATTGCTGTTCAGACAATGCAATCAGCCATCCTGATAGTTGAAACTACTCTGCATTACATGTGGGCACAATGTTTTCTGTCATTCCTTTCTTTGTAGTTTTTTGAACACATGAAAAAAACACTGTTAGCAGAACTACTTTTTTTATTTGTCATAAAAAGATTTTCAAAATTACTATATCGTTTTTCTTTTATTTTTTTCTACATTACTCTTATTATTTATTGTTAGGTTTCATGTTTGTAAAACAAGTTGTGTTTTTTGTTGTTAGTAACATGTAAAAAAGCAAATTTTTTTTGCACATAACTAGATATTCCTGCTTCTGAGTATTTATTGACGCTGTTTTAATGCATATTTAATTGTATATAACTTGATCTCTGCAGACTTGACGCGTCATGTTCGCACTTTTGAGTCTTGTTGCTGTTATGCACCTTTTATGTAAACCACTAATGAGAGGAGGTCCCCCAGTATAGGCTTGAAGTTCACCAAATATATTCAAAACGTCCATTGTAGTGTTATTTCACTTATATAAAGATAAGTAAATGTATATCACAATGACGTTAATAATGACTAGCCTGGATCACTTTGCAAGTCCTAAAAAGCACAAAAAAAAGCTCACAACACACAATGAACTCTTACAACAGCAGTTGAGATTTCTCCAGTATAAGCCTGGTGGAGTTCATTGAACATATTCAAAACATTCAGCGTAATGTTACTTCACTTATACAAAAATATGTGTATTGGAGATGTGCACTTGACGTCATCTGCGAGGAGCGCTAGCGGCGGGGTTGCCATTTTGCAGGTCCGCACACTCGCCGCATGCTCAAAAAACTCGCAGCACGCGCTTGAGTGTTTTTTGTTGTTGTTTTTTTTTAAGTGTACTTTGGAAGGGAAACGTCGGAAGCCATCAGGAGAGCGCGAAGCATTGTGCTAGAGAGGCTGGAAAGCTATGCGAGCACAGATTTTGCCTTCGCCGCAGGTCTAGCTGGCCGTGCCAGACCCAGCAGCGGTACCGACATCGCGAGAATAAAGTGCGACTGATGCCGAGTGACAAGTTTGGTCGGTTTAGTTAGCCCCCCCCCCCCCCATTAGCGTGCGCTGGACCTTACTAGTTTGCAATGCGCTCATGCTATTAAACTGAGCATTTGAGCGGTTACCTTGCGTAGATGCGGTGCTGACGTTCTGCGCAAGTGAGGGGACATTTCAGTATCACTGCTGTGCACACACGGTGTTAAATGCACATCTATGTTTTTGTGCGGTTTCTAACACGATCATTACTGCTGTACACAATAGGCTGTTATTTCCAAATCAGTGCAAGATCATATAATAGCGCGAAACCATTTTTTACTCGCCTCATCCAAGCCGCACCAAAAGCGCGGTGGCTTCCCCGGCACATGTATAGCCCTCGGCGATGGCTCGGTGTCGAGCGGCACGGCGTGGAGCAGGTGTCGGCCATGCCCACCTCTGAAATCATGCTGTCTCCATGCAATTCGGACGGCTGGAGAGAAAGCTGCCAGCTCACAATCTCGAAGGTCATGCTATACGCGACGCAGTTTTCAAGAAAAAAAAAATATCTAAGAGCGTTGGGTTGTGCACAGTTGACATTTGCAGCGCACTGCTCAAACACAAAGAAGTAACAACTGTGACAGTTGTTCGTTCACACTCGTCCTGTGTATACCTGTGCATTCTTTTCGAGCGTCGTTCTCTGTGTTTAAGCAGCGCGCTGCAAGAGTCGAGCTGTGACAGTTGTTCATTCGCGCTTTCGCACTCGTCCTTTGTGTGTCCTTTTCGTGCATCCTTTGTGCTTGAGTGGCGCGCTGCAAGTATCGAGTTGCTTGCCGTTCTTTGTGTGACGTTCTAATTTCTTGCTATCGCATTGACTGCTTTGCCCTCGCTGTGAAACTGTGACTTTTTCTGGTGCGGTTCTGAAACGGAACCATGTGCGCTCGCGCCGCATTGGTGCTTCTGAAATAAGGAGTTTGTCAGGTCGACACGCCGATCAACCACATTAACCCCTTAAGTGCTTTATTTTTTCGAAAATTTCCCGACCAAAAGTGCCTATTTTTTTTATTGCTGATTTCGAATCTGATTGTACTAAAAAGTAGCTAGTCGATATTGAAAAAATATTTGTACCACATACATGGTCAAATCAACACAATAAATCAACAATACATAGGCAACCAGCTGCCTGCTGCTAATAAAAATAAAAACATCATAAGTAAAACAGTTCCAGACGCCACATCTTTCTTCACTTGTGTAGGCTAAGTACCCTTGGGCTATTTCACATGGGAAGCTTCGGGACTTTGTGGAAAATTTCAAAACACGGAATAACGAGGAGGCTTCACAGGAGGATTGTCCGCATCAAGCAGGACCCACTGGCGAGCACTCGCGATGTTCGCTTCCGAGCTGTCTTCATCATAACCGGAGGAGATGCTCAATTCACCGCCATCGCTGTCTTCACTACCGGACACAAGATAAACATCTGTATCTGAATCATCATCACTCGAAGATGATGAAAATGAAAAGCTTCTTTTTCGTGTTGATGAGCCAGCTATGCATGGGCAGCCGCCACCGCAAGCCGTCTTTTCATACAAAAACCACGCTCCTTCCGCAGGAGAAAAATAAATTGTCGAGTAAATGCTGCCATCTGGTGGATTACACGCTATCTAAGAAGAGTGCCTCTTGTCCTGAACGCTAGAGGGGAGTACCTATTCCGTTAGGAAGAGCTCTGCTCGTCCAAAGCACTTGGAGAACAGTTTGGGCAGGACGAGCTATGCTCGTCCAAAGCAGTTCAGGGGTTAAGGAGGTCACAATTTCAATATGAGTGTGCACTGCACAGGAAACTCGAGGATTTTCAAGGACGGGAAAAAATTCCAGGACTTTCAAGGGCCTTGAAAACACATTTATCGGATTCAAGGGTTTTCAAGGATTTCAAGGACCTGTATGCGCCCTGGTCTGCACTGCGATTCCATTTGTCTGGAAGAATGCTTCAGAGATGCAAACATGTTTTCAAAGGTGTAAATTCATATGGATCAAAAGTAAACATGGATGCTAACCTGAAAAACCAAAAAAAAAAACATTATAAAGGTTGATTTCAGATTTACTGCATAGTTATGTAAATGAAGATGAAGACTTTGTGACTTGGGCACCAATACTGCAGTTGAACTTGCTTATAACAATACCAGTTTTATTGATACATCGGAAATAACAATGAGAAGATGTTGCACCATGAAATGTATGTATTCTATAGCGAAATAAACCACTTTTGAAATGTTCTCATGCTGCATTATTTTCTATAACAATTTATTTTGGCTACCAGGTATCTGTGCAAAAAAAAAAAAAGAAAAAACAAGAAAATTATGGAGAAAAAAATAATAATGCAAGTGACATGTATTCATAAAGAATAACCAGTTTCCACTCTGCCAGCTTCAACTGCCTGTTTCCCATCGCTTACTGCATCGTCAATGTTCCACATCAAGTCCGAGCGCACAAGATCCTATGGTGCTTGCGAGGGTGAGCTGGCTTGATGCGTGTCGCCTTGCTGTGCACCCAAATAAAATAGCGGAGGACGGGGAAATACATGCAGTAGTATGGGAGGGCACGTGAGCGAACGTCTCCTCCTCTAGCTGGCATGGCAGCTGTGCTAGCTCTCGTAAGCAGCTGAGCACACAGGCAGATTACACACCCTATTTTGCATTGCAAGTTTCATTGACTGATTGATTGACTCATAGAAGACAAACAAATGTCAGCAATGAATCACACGTTCACCAGGAATAGTAAAGAAAAAAGAGAGAAACCTCTATTACAATTAATTCTGCCATTAATTTTTCTCTATTTTTGAAAGGGTTGAGAAAAAAAAAAAGACGGTGATTTGCTCTTACTCCAGTGCACTACAGTATTACCAATGTTATGCTAGTGACCATACCTTAAAGAAAGAGAAGATGGTGCGGACATCCTCCTCAAAGCCCATGTCAATCATGCGATCAGCCTCATCAAGGCACAGGTAGCGACACATGTCCAGGTTCACCATCTTCTTGTCCAGCATGTCCATGAGCCGGCCAGGCGTTGCTACCATCACGTGCACACCCCTGCACAGTGACAAAGATAATCGCCATCCACGCATTAACCGAAAGCGTGTTGTATATAAAGGAACATGCACATAATCTTTCCTTATGGTTGAAGCAGACAGACGCCAATCAAGGTTATAAGTAAAAGGTAAAAAACTTTTTTTACTTTACAAGAAAGCAAGAAAAAAACCCCGACGTTTCAGGTCCAACTCAGACCCTTCTTCATGGGTGATTGGGGTGCACCAAAGAGCAGTGTCTGCATAGCAGCAGGATCTTCTCTTCGAGCCGTGGGGTCACGCCTGTTCTCCGCGATGTGCCGAAGTCTGTTGTAGTAGATGCTCAGCAGCACATTTGTGGAGAATCTGACGTTACCGGGTGTCACCTGGATATGTAATGACTCCACGAAAAGCCAGTTATGGTGGTAGGCCTCGCAGTCGACGACACAGGAGCTGTCAAAAACAATGTGGTGGTCGTTCACCTCACTGAGCTCAGCGAGGTGAATGCTCCTAGTAAATGCCTCTTCTGTGCTCACCTGCTCATTTCAGCATTACACAAACTACCACCTAAACAACATAAGGGCTAGCTCAGACAAGCAAATGAATATTAATGACAAAAGGAGCCATTTATACTACTTGCGATTGCCAGAAAATAGAAGTAGAACCATCTTGTATAAGTTGTCACACAAATGAATCTTAAATATAAACAACTTCGACAGAGGTTTGTCTGGATGCGTAAAAGAGTTCTTGATGCTGTACTGGCCCCATCACAGTTTAACGCTTTCAGTATGGCACCATAGGCCATTGGACACAGAGTTTCAATGACTTCAAATCTCCTGCGAAATGTAAAGCCAGCACCTTACAGACAACTCACATCTGACATACTTATGACAGTTTCAGTTTGGTCTGCTTACATGTTGCATCCCCCACCTCGCTGCAAGTGAAATTTGAACCGAAGGTGGTTTTGAGTTGTGCGAGAGACCAGTGTCACGGGCAGCACACCCCTCAAAAGTGGACTGCTGTAGCAAGCACTTCTGCCGATGATTTTTCTGATCCCAGCAGTAGTGATGACTCGAGTAATGATGTGAGATCATCTGATTTTAGTTCTGAGACACGACATCTCAGGTGCCTCAAACTTAAACATACACTCGCAGATGAGTCTCGTTTTTGACTTTGAGCTGTATATAAAGAGAAAATGTGCTGCATACTTGATGAGTGTGGTTTTATTTTTGTTTAGGGCCTGAACAATGTACGGCCAATATATATTGCCAAATGCACTGAGGCCACAAGACAATATGGTGGCCATATTGGAGCAACGTTGCAGAGGAATGTGCGTCAGTTCTTACGAGCACTGTTTTTTTTGACAACCCAGGTGATCAAGACTCTGTGTGATAATACCAACAAAAACGCCTGGATGAATGTTTTGCATAGACAGACCTACATTTGGCATGACAGCTCTCTACAGGAAGTCACTTTCCCTAGAGATGCTAAAACTTATTGGGACAACCATCTACATGGGCGATGTTGAAGTGCCTTGACTGCACCTAAAGTGGCGAACAACTGCAATATTACTGACCAAATCATTGGCACATAAAATGTACACGTTGGTGCAAGGCCCAATTTTTTTCACTCACTGAACATGGTGTGCGTGAACAGCTTCATTCTTTTCCAAGAACACCGAAAAGACAATCTAACTGCCCCGGAACTTTCCAGAAGCACCTATTTTGACCAGCTGGCATTTTAGAGAAGTTTGAATTTGACGAAGTTGTAAGAGGACATGCCCCCTTCCTAGATACCATTCGACACCAACCAGAAAGAAGGGAAAAAAGAAAAATCTGAAAGATGAGAAAATAAAGGCGCAAAACAGGACAAACGTCTTCTGCTCTGCCTACAAAGTTTGTCTCAGTTTCCTGCATTCATGCAGCTCCTTTGCCGAGTGGCACAGCCATCAAGGCAGCTAGACTGACCTAATCCAGAAAATGCAATACATGGTGCTTGATATATATACTGAAACGATAGCTACGGAAACCAGGAAAATTTTGACATTTCAGAATTCTGAAAATAATTTTCTGGCTAAGCGGACTCACTTACTTCTGTTGTGTTTATACATTATTTTTTGTTTAATTGTCAAATAAACTTTGAATAATTGCAACCCTCACAACATCTCCCACATATATATGAAAAGTCAAACACATCAGCTACAGTTTCATGTATAACAATGCTAAATATATCTAGTTGTTCAAGAGAAAAAAATTTTTTTGCGGAAACACTGAAAATTAGCCCTCAGTAGTAAAACAGTAAACCCCTTTTCTACCGAAGACGAGCTGGGCTCGTCCACCCTGAAACAAGAATTTGGGGGCACTGCAGTTTACCTGTCGTGATTCATTTTGCTGTGTTCTCTTTGGCTTGAACAGATGGCACTGTAAAAATTTAAAAGCGCGCTCAAAGCATGCATTTTGGTCGAGAAAGGACTCGATTCTGGTAACCAGATTTAGAAAATGGCGTCCTCCTCTGTGCCCGAACGAAAGGGAATTTTAAAGGGTCGTTTCTTCTTTTTTCTTCTTTGTTAGACGCAACATTAACGAGAACGAGCAGACAATCAAACCAAGTAAAGTACAGGCATAAGTCGGCACGCTCACTCATGAGTCGACTCACTCAGACTCATCAGACTCAGATCGGGCCATGACCCTAAGTCTGAGTGAGCCCAGGTGAGTAATATTTCGGTGAGCTTGAGTCAGAGTCCGTCTGGATGAGAAAAATTATAGTGAGTCTGAGTGAGTTCGGTTGAGGAAAATAATGGTGATACTGAGTCCAAGTGAGCCCTATGTGCAAAATATATTTCTTGGGTGAGTCTGAGTGAGCTCCACCTTTTATTGCCGACCTATGGTCCTATCTACTCATCTTGCCCATTACTATCAGCCTTATATCGGCTTACGCTTATACTCAAGTTTATTCACACATATCTGAACACACTAGCGTTCATTCACAACACTTACTATTTATTGATCAGAGATGTGAGATGAGGGGGGGGGGTGCCATGACCTACCCCCTCAAACTCTTTCACGGGAAGTTCTTGATAAAACTATCTCATGTGAGTCGCGTATTTCATAAAAATGTCCTTACTTGATTGAAACCACTGATAGCTCGTATTTCAAGGTACAGGCTCGTCCACTCTTAAGATGAACACGGCATAGCGTGCCTGCGCTCCGCGGAGCACCAGTGCAACCGTCGCAGCGGCACATTTAACCGAAACTGCGCAGGTGCACAGGGACGTGCCGCTCTTGCTGTATGTCTCAGCAAAGCAACAGCGGCGTGCCCCAGCGTCGTGGTAGCAGACAACACGAAGCACCCTGCATGTCTGCACAGCTTTGCTTCGATGCACGGCCACGCCGGATGGACTGAACTCCGCGGAGTGCAGCCTCCCCGTGGCGTGTTCGCCCTAAGAGTGGACAAGCCTGTACAAAATCAAAAGGCGTATCGTACAGCACTGATTATGTGAGATATTGGCATTAAAGAGCATTGACACCATGATTGAAAAAGCTAATTTTACACTAACAGGCTCACGAGTCGACTCACTCAGGCTCACTCAGACCTGGGTCAAGCCGTGAGTCTGTCTGAGTGAGTCCCGCTGAGTAAGGGGGTGGTGAGTTTACGTCGGAGTGAGTCCGGTTGAGAAAACGTTTAGTGAGTCTGAGTTCGAGTCAGTCCAGTTGAGGAAAATTTTGGTGAGTCTGAGTCCGAGTGAGCCCTCAGAGCAAAATATATTTCTTCAGTGAGTCTCAGTGCCGACCTATGAGTACAGCGGATGTTACCTGTAGTAATTGTGATATAAACGTGAATAAATTAAAGTGGACGAAAAGATAACTTGCCACCAGCAAGAACCAAACCTGCAACCTTCGAATAACGCGTCCGATGCTCTACCAATTGAGCTACGGTGGCGGTCATCCTCCCATCCACTTTATCGGGTATATCTGTGCATTTAAACCTGGGAGTGTTAATCAGCGCCGCTTGTAGCCATGACAGCGAGTGTGGAACACCCTTTTTCTGCCTGCTGGCGTCCGTAGCATGTGATCTTTATACGAGCTGGCCGATGACCATTAATCCCTCGCATACTACCTGAAGGCATCAAGTCTGCCAGAACGAGACCCTTGCTATGCATGAATGAAAGGGGAATTTTAAGGGCTCGTTTTTCTTTGTTAGACACAACATTAGTGAGAACTAACAGAGAATCAAGCCAAGGAAAAATATAGGGGATGTTATTTGCAGCCGTTGCCGGCACGCGAGAAACGCGCGCATGCTGGCAACAGCTCCGTTCTGAAAAAAAAAAGAGCAAAAATGCGCTTGTCAGCTGAAGTTTTGTGAAATGAAGAAGCATTGGAGTTCTCCTGCGAGTGTAGCGGCGACTACAAATAGCAGCAGTTTCTCTAAATCATCGGATTTGAACGACGACCACGTCTCGATGTATTGGCAGTGAACACTGTTAGATGCAAGCCAACCCCCACGGATGCGTCCAAGGTTTGTTCTCCCGGACTCGCTTGTCTCTGCACTTTATTTTTTTAAACTTCGGAGATTTTCTGCACCAAAGACTGGAGAGGTTAGGATAGTTTTCATGGTGCAGTGCAGTGAAGCCAATCCTCTGCATATTTAAAAAAATATATATATTTTGCTTGTATCTTGCAAATAAAGCACCTCTGAATAATTTTTTTAGTTGTTACAAGATACGTATACTGAAATTGGTAAATTAAAAAAATCGGTATTTTTGTATCGTTTCCGACCAAAAAACTCAGTAGGGTTAAAATGGCTGCAACATTGTGAGACCAGTTTGATCCATTCCTTGGGGCGGTTGACTGCATCGGTTGAGGAAGCATCGTTGCTTTCTGTCCACTCATTTTAGTTCTTCCTCCCCAATGCGCCGGGAAGGCAGTGGGTGTACACAGTGGGCAACGTCCCCAATGAGCAGTTAATGCAGCTGGGAATGTTCTGAATGTATACCACAACTTGAGAAGAAGCCTCCTTCCTGAGTTTTTCTTGGTGTCTATCACAGAGACACCAGTGAAATCAATTACATGGTCACATCTCTCAGAGTGCTCGGCAAAAGCGCTGCACTGAGTTTCCCGTCTCTGCATGTCGTTCTTATGCTGGCGGATTTCGTCATAAAAGCTATTGCCTGCACTGATGCAGCAGTTAGGGCACTCTGAGCAAGACACTTTGTGAACACTCCGATGGCATTTTTTCCTTAGATGGTCAGTCTTTTGGCCTTAGCAGCAGGCAAGCGAGTGTTTACAACGGTTTGTGAGTTTTACCTTGATGCCTTCATTTGCAGGAACACTTGAACGCTGCTCAGCAATTGTGGGAACATACAGGATATCTACGCGCTGAGCTGACTTGCCCGTCTCCTGTGTGGCCCACAGAATGGGGGTCCAGAAAGGGACGGGGATGGATGTAGACCTCCGAAACAAAGTCGTGGCTTGCTCAGTGCACGGCATGACACACGGCGTATGAAGGCTCCGTGTAACCATTTCCCATTAAGTCCACTGTTACAGTCCATCCCTGTTTCCTTCTATCGTCTTCTGACATGCATATTCTTCTTGCAAAGGAAAGGAGAGCCAACACCATGGAAGCTTTGTGGGCAGCTGGGTGGTTGGAACCGATTTGCAAATACCGGCTGGTGTGCATTGGCTTTTTCAATATGGAAAATGTCATGCACTCACTTTGCCATCGGACAAAAACATCTCGGAAAGGGAGCATCCCATCTTGCTCTCGTTCCATCGTGGACTGTGTCACCTGGTCTATGGAGTTGAGATGGGTGAGAAAACTGTCCCCTGACAACTTCTTCATGATGCAGAGGTACTCACCTGCATGCTTTACAAATACTTTCAGCCTGTCAATAAAAGACCACAGCCACATCTCTGCAATGTGCTCCATTGTGATATTTGCAGCTGTAATAGAGATTGCCGCACCTATTGCAGCGCCGCTGGCTTGCCCTCGAGAGTTGCCATTGACACTGAAGTCAGTTTCTTTGAGGCAGTACTCCAACAAGCAGCACAGTTTGTCGACATACAGGCTTTTGTCCTCTTGCTCAGGAGTTTCTCTTCCTCCTCCAGATCGGCTCGTGTTGTCCAAGAATGCAGCAGACAATTGGAAAAGTTTCAAACAACATGTAGAACTACCGTAATATTCTGAGCAAGCACCACCATCCGAGCAAGCTCCCATTTGACTAATAATTTCAAATTTCTATGTTGTTCTGGGAAAGCGCCCCACCCCTCCCGCTCCGCACCCCAATCATGCACCGTGTCCATGCACACTGGCCTGCTTGAATCCCATCAAATCCTGTTCAGCAGCCCAATCTCTAAGCGCCTGCACCTGAAATTTGTCATCAAAGTTTGATTTTCCCCCCGCATAATGATCGCACCTCGAACTTAGCGCTAGACACCCATTACAATTTTCAAGGTCCTGCAAGCAAAAGCATGGCCTTCGCGATCTGCATTCCAAAATGGCACCTATGACGACGTAGTCAGCAAAAGTAAGGTCTCCGAGATATATGTGTTTACTGCTTAGAGCTGTGGCGGTGGCTTATCATCGGAGGTGCTTCCATGCCATGTTTCACGCGGTCTGATCGCATTGCCATTGTGTTTCTTGTGTTTGTGAGCAGTCGCTGTAATGTGTGTGCCATAGAGGAGAGTGAGAAGGCTTCTGAGGAATTCCACATGCACTCCATTTTTTTTTTTCTGGCAGGAAAACTTGGTTGCTGCCATCTTGAACATTGGTGCCATTCTGGGAAAGCGCCCCCCTCCCCTTTGCCGCTAATTTTGACTTGCTGAAGGGGGGGGCACTTGCTCAAGACGTTACGGTACACCTGGAAGGCGACATGAAAGGAATGAACAAGTGCGGAGAAACTGCCACGTTCTTTCATTTGGCGAGCCAAGAAGTTGTTGACGCCTTCAATACCTTCCAACTCACACCGGACAAACAAGAGGACTATGCGATGCTCGTTAGCCAGTTCAAGGCATATTGCGCACCGCAACGGAATGAGACATTCAAAAGGTATGTTTTCTGCATGTAAATGCAGCATGATGATGAATTCCAGAAATTTTTGCGTGATGTGCAGCTGAAAGCTCAATCATGTAAATTTAGTGCACTGAAAAACTCCATGGTGCCTGGCCAGCTCGTCTGTGGGCAAGTAATTAAGAGCCTGGATGCTGCGAGAAAAGAAACTCACGTAGGAGAAGGCCAGTGATTTTTGCAAGGCAGCCAAGATTGTGCGTCAAGCCAGGCTCGTGTTTGGTACAAAGACATGACTTCCACAACAGTCAACACGGTTGCCAATGGACGCCATGGAGAAACCAAAAGCGGACATTTGTGTCGATGTGGGTACTGCAATCGAAGCCACCCACCAAAGCGGCGCCCTGCATGTTGGAAGACTTATGGAATTTGTCAAAAGCTTAACCACCTAGCCATTCACTGCAGATTGTGTCGAAAAGTGCAAGACTTGGAACAACAAAGCGAAGAAGAAACCTAAGAGGATTTCGAAGTTCTGGCAGTTGAGACTGCTGGTGTATCCAGCTCGCAGGAATGCTCCGCGACTGTGAAGGTTGGCCACAAGATAATTTCAAGGTAGACACAGGCTCCCAAGACAACCTCTTGCATTCTTGTTGTATCGAAGACAAGCCACAAGTACCCGTCTGCATGAGTGTAACATGCTCACCAGTTATGGCGGGATTGTGATACAGCACTGGGGGACAGTCATGTGGAAATTCCAAGTCCGCACAGAAGCCTGTAGTTCATTTCATCGTGAAAAGGGGAACAAGTGGTGCTTGGGTAGGGTGCATGTCACATTGTCAAATGTTTGGATTGGTGGAGCATGTTCACACTGTGTCAGCCAGTGCCAACCTCAAGCAACAGATCATTCCCAAAGACGTTCAGTGGCCTTACACATACTGTGACTCTAAAAGAAGGTGCACGAACAGCGGCAATACCCCCAAGGAGAGTGCCTCAAGCACCCTACGCATGGAGTTAGACCAAATGGAGCTGAAAGCCAAAACAGAAGCCCCATTGGATTGGGTAAACCCTCTAGTCATAGTGACGAAAAAAAAGAAAGGAGATTGAAAGTGTGCATATGCCCACGTCATCTCAATGATTGCATTAAAAGGGAGTACTTCAAGCTTCAAAGAAGAGAGAATATTGCAGCAGAATTAGCAGGTGCCACCTATTTTAGAAAGTTCAATAACATTCGGGGTTTCTATCGAATTCCCCTGGATGACCGTACCACGCAAGTGTGCATCTTTAGTACACTGTTCGGCAGGTACCGCTTCCTATGACTCCCGTCTGGTATAAGTTGTGCTGCAGAGGTATAGGGAGCCCACGGTTATGTTTGCACAGTGCTGTCCACCGTCCAAGCGAAGAGAGATCGAACTGCCGGTCACTCGGAGCGGTCACGCTTACTTGGTTTTCTCATTTCACACGTAGCAAATGTGCTTCTTGAGGCTTTTATCTCACACTTTACTCACCATGCCTGCTGCTCCTTCAACATCCTGGAAAACAAGCACACAATACTGCTGCGTTGTGAACTGTCACAATAGTTTTAAGAAAACTGTGACAATTGATACTGTGTGCTGCACCAGCTGTAGTGCCGCCGGCTACTAGCGCCACCTACTGCTGTGAGTGGAAGTGGGAGTGAGAACAGGGCTGGGGCAGTGTGAAAGGAATAAACAGTTCATGTTGTGTTCTCGTTGAGCTCGGGTCTCGGCTCCACTTATTCCGCGGCCACATGTAACAAAAACAAAGAGCCGAAAATCGCCTGTCAAGTTTTACCGTTTCCTAGTCAAGTGGTACGAGGATCAGAGGCGGCAAGAGTGCATTCTGGCAGTTCGCCACTATAAGGGATGCTTTCACGGTCTTGTCAAGGGGGGATGCGGGGCTGCAGAATTAACTTTTGAACTGCTGGACTCATTTTGATGAAAATTTCAGGGATGGCTTATCTTCTTGTTATTAGAACATATTCCAAATTTCAGCACCCTAGCAGGATATGAAAAAAGCTATAGCTGTTATAATGATCAATCATGTGTGCCAACTTTGGAAAACTATCATTGCAAAAATAATGAAAATGTATTAATTTTTTATCATTGCCTTCTAGATGGCTTGTAGTGCAGGATAAGGCCAGTCACGTATTTTTTATGACGTTTCTGCACAAATGTTATCACTCCAAATGCAAAGACCATTTTTTTCCTTGTCACTGCACGTCGGACATCTGAAATTGTTTTTGTGTTAGAAAATACTTAGGCACCCGGAAAGTACCTCATCTTGTTCCTGACAAAATTTCAGTCTAGAAACAACCTTGTAAGCAGCTATTGGCGAAGCAGTTTGAAAATGGTAGTTTTCCTAACCGGTTTGTTCTCTCCAAAAATGCGAACTCAAATGAGTTCAAAGATTTCACAACATGCTATTGATTTCGATGGTCACAAAAAATTAATCAAGGTGACCTGATGCATAAGTAGGGCCTTCCTGTTCAACACAACGCTGTTCTCTGACAATTGCATGCAATCGTTTTCAATTTTTCGCAGCTTTTGAGCTGTGAATGTTGCTTGCAACACATGTTGGTCACAAAATAAACCATCCGTCGATCGCAATGAACTCACAAGAGAGTGAATAGATAAGCTGAGTAATACACAAACACAGCAGGAGTAACTCAGAACTGGTGCGAAATCAGTGGTGGATGGTCACGTAATATGTTTCTGCCAATTCGACCTTCTGTTCCGGTTTGCCAGCAACACTGCTGTCGCTGCGGCTAAAAATGCACTTTTTAAATTTATTTGTTTGTCCTCTGGTGTACTCTTGACAGAAGGTCTTACATGACTAAAAGGCGCGAAAAACAAACATTCTAACACGAGCATTCACTTCGCATTCGGTTTCTTGCCCGCTCTGCAGCCGCATCTTGAAAAGGGCGTTTCAGAGACGCTTTCGACAGCAAATGCGTGCCACCGTCTCGTGAAAAGAATTCGAGTTATTTTTTTCTGCTATACAGATAACAACCAAACTTGGTGAGCATGTTCTTTAATGAACCAGCAATCCAAAACAACTCTATTTTGAAAATGCACATTTTTTCGAAAATTGTTTTTTAGCCCCACATCCGCCCTTAATGTAATTTCTGTCACATAAAGTATCATCAACTATTAACTGAAGAAAACGTGATGGCCATGTTCAAATGAAAGGGGAGTGCATCTGTGAACCAGAAGTACAACAAATAGACAGCTGCTTTACATTTAGAAAGTGTGAGCTGGTTTTCCAAGTCAACCAGGCTACGCATTTGTAATGTGACAGCAGTGGAACACGTTAGCATATTACACCACAGTCTTAACATCATACTGTGAGTATGAGACGTGTTTCATTCAGCTGGTGGTGGCACATGTTCCATCACGGGTCAAAGTAAACAGAAGCTGCATGTTTACACTAAGCATTATGTGGGGGTGCTCGCACTCCCTGTAAGTTGTTTTCATCTCATAGCGCCTGCGGGCTTGCTTCACTGTAGGGCACTAATGACGCCGTAGTTGCCACCGAGTGAGAGTTGGCCTCTCTGGGGGCTTGGCGCTACTCGTCAGTGGTCCCTTCTCGTGGGGAGGTCTCGGGGGCGATTCCGCGGATCGTCCTCATGGACTTCCATGGGGAGTCAGCGATGCCGCATTTGTGTTACCTAGTGTGTGTTATAACGGCATCCTGGTGTGTTATTTGTCATGTTACTGTACTTGTTTGTAAGATTTGTCTGCCAGGTTCGCTGTTGTGTAAAAGGTGCTAATGAATGCTCGTATGCCTCATTGCACTGTGGTGTGAACTGTGTCCAGTGTTCCTCCAGCAGAGAGAGCCCCCCACAATTTATATTGACTTTGCATGCAACATGCCATGATTGCTTAGCATGCTGAGGTGCAGCGCTACTAAGCTTGAGGCCGTGCGTTCGATTCCAGCATATGGTAGCGGCATTTCGAAGGGAGCGAAATGCAGTAAGACCTGCGTGCTTAGATTTAGGTGCACATTAAAGAACCCCAGGTGGTCGAAATTGATGCGCAGTCGCCCTTACGACATGCCTCGTTATGATATCATGGTTTTGGCATTTAAACACCAGGAATTATTACGACCTTGCATGTGCATGTTCCACAAATGATATACAGCTGCTGCTTTGGAAGCGAACTCTAAAAAGAACCAAAGTGGCATTAAAATTGCCAATGGTTTCATGAGATCAGGCGTGGTTATGAGGGAGAAATCTCGGCATAATCATGAACATGCACGATCACAGTAGGCATTATACAGTATGATGCCAACTAAACGAGCTGTCAAAACAACCAAAGAAACATTAAAATCAGTGCACACAGAGTGTGATCAGGCATTAATATTTTCCAAAATAAAACCCAGCGCTGCAGGAAACATGCATGATTGCAGTGGGCATTAAAATTTCCTTGCACGCATTATTATGCTGACAAAGTGAGCTGTAAAAACACCCAAGGTGGCTAACGACTCAACAGGGCAGACGTAAATTTGAGCTCTTCACATTGAGCTGATAATAAATTTAAAGCCACACCACAAACTTGGCATCCAAGCAATCAGATTTTGAGTGAGACAAACGCAGGTGAAAGGCTTGCTGACAGCTCCGAGCAGACACCAGTGCTGCCACAAAGGTGCATGTTATCATTGGTCACATAATTACCGAGCTCACGCAGTCAATACAATATCCACATCGTAGAAACATGGCCGTTCACCATGGACACGCACGCAGTTCTTGCACAAACAGCATCATCCTCGACGACCTGCTGGTCCTGCAAAGATGGTCGACTAACCGCTCTCCTCTGGTGAGATTCACACCAACAAAAATGTGTCTGACATCTTTCTAAACTCGCAGAACAAGCAATACACGAGGATGCATGTGTAGCAGCAAGCAGACGACTGCGCATGCAGGGCACATGTATGTGATGAGAGAGTGTAGTCAAGGGCGAGAGTGAGGAGACCGGTTTTTGCCAGAAAGGCGGCGAGACCCCCGCGCCGCAGCGACGCCTGGGCCAGCTTAGGGAGCCTATTACAGAGAACCATAAACCAAGTGTTAGATTACCTGCTCGGTGTTCATGTATGTATTGATGATGTGCTGATGTGAGGTACTTCCAGGCAGGAAAATCTTTGTGCAATCCAAAGTGCAGGCCTCACATTCAGCACAGAGAAGTGCATATTCAGAGTCGAATAAGTGAAATCCCTAGGGGACAAGGAAGGAATTCAGCCAGATGAAAGCTTGGTTCATTCTGTCTCCAAATTGTCCATGCCCATGTGCCAGCAGAATGTTCAGAGGCATTTGGGTGCAATTAATTACTTTGAAAAATTCATTCTCAACCTCTAAAACAAGGACCAGGAAAATGGGTATGAATAGAATGAGGCTATGCAAAAGAATGGGGAAATTTGTGCACAATGCTCTTGACAGTGCCCTTGCTAGCGCTGCTGCTAGCACTGTAAAGCCGACACCAATATCAGCCGGCACATCGAGCTTTGCGGTAGGCGCAGTGCTCCCGCAAATGCATGGGTAAGAATGGTGCCCAATGGTGTACATGTTGTATGCACTGGTGGCGGCAGAGAGGTGGTGCGTCGAAAGTGAAAAAGAGGCCATGGGAATCGTGTTCAGCTTTGATGAGTGCTCCCCCATCATAGTAGAAAATGATCATGATAAAAGACGACAGGCATTCAAACACGGACACAAGAGAGAAGACAGGACAACACAAACGCTGGCGCTTGTGTTGTCCTGACTTCTCTCCTGTGTCTGTGTTTGAACGCCTGCCGTCTTCTATCATGAATCCCTACTAACTAGCTCAGCTTTCTGTCAT
Source organism: Rhipicephalus sanguineus (assembly GCF_013339695.2). Lineage (NCBI taxonomy): Eukaryota > Metazoa > Arthropoda > Arachnida > Ixodida > Ixodidae > Rhipicephalus > Rhipicephalus sanguineus. The sequence goes on along the minus strand of NC_051176.1, from coordinate 309,583,064 downwards.
TCTGAGACTGATCATGAACCACTCATTACAATTGTCAAGAAGGGGCTGAATAAAATGCCCCCACGAGTTCGTTTTCTTCTTGGATCCCATGCAGTTTGACGTCACCCTCCAGTTCGTGCCTGAGAAGCAACTACTGCTGGCTGATGCGTGCTCGTGGCTGCGAGCACCCACCTCCAGTGCAGCTGCTATGAATTCAAAGATGTTGCTATCCATGTTGCACAAGTTCTCAGAAGCCCAGTTGTCACAACAAGACACGTAGCTGTCTTCAAGCAGCAACACTGCAGGACAACGAGCTCAAGCAAGTCATCAAGGCACTAGAGGAGCAAATACCAGTTACAAGCCCACTAAGCAGTGTGGCTGATGGACTGTTGTGCACTGATGGCATTGTCACTGATGGCACTAGGTATGCTTTGAAATGCTCAACCGCCTCCACAAAGGCCACCTCTGCATCAACAAAGCGAAGGCAACGGCTAGGCTCCTGATGTATTGGTCTGGAAAGCAACGGAACATAGCAGAAATAATCGCTGGATCCGATGCGGCCCATGAAGCCCGTCACGAAGCCCAAACATGACAAAGCCAGCAGCCCGAGTGCTCTAGCTTTTCTAGAAGATTCCCGCTTCACTGTACAAAGCAGCGAGTGTGCAAGACGACCCCGCAATAGGCTGACTTACGATGACGAGTTCGAATTCAAAAAGCTAATTATGGTGTTGAGAACTGCTTGAAGTGTGGTCATTTTATGCTTTACTCAACTCTGGAATGTGTGCTTATTTTATGCTTTGGAGAAAGGAAGATGTGTTCTGTTCCTAGTTTAACGACACTGCCTGATGGGCACCATGTGACCTGAGGCTATTTATGCATCCCAGCCCAATAAATTACTGTTCTTTTGCTCGTGCCACCAACCACGTTGTGTCAATCCTTTGCACGGGTGAGCATGGGAAAGGCCATGAATACTTTGTCTGCTAGGAAGGCATACCAGGTTTGGAAATTTAGCCCCAAGCAACGCTATTTGCAGAAGTGCTACTAGCAGCTGTGGAGCCTGGTTTGCCCGAGGCCTGCCCTATGAGCGCGATCAGGAAAGGACGCGACGCTGCTCCACCCCACAGTGCACAAAGACGCTGAAAGCGGGTTCGTCGACTCTCTCCGACATGGCACAGAAAAGGCACTCAAGGCAGATTGTCAACAAATGTGGATTTAGTAAATAAATGCAGGATGTGGCACAATGCAAATAGTCACGGATTGCAGGCAAAATCGGAATAAATGAGGAAAACATTGAAATTCTATTCGGACGACACAACTGCTCCGATAAACAGAGTTTATTTCACATATTTTTAAACAGTTGGCTGTATTTTTGTAGGATTGTCAGCGTGCGGATGAAGGCTGCATGCGTTCCTGTCCAGTACTTCCCTTTCTCCACCTCTGCTTTACATCCCACTCTCCCACTTCTACAAAGGCGCTGAGACATGCCCCACTCTCTGGGGGCTTTATTAGAAGCATTGTTCACTGCCGGCGCCATTCGTAGTTGTTCTAGCAACCGTAGTCGGGGCTGAGGGGGTTGAGAGACGACGGTTGGCAATGTGGGCCCACCGTTTCCGGTGACATGAAACTTAACCGCCTCTAGCTCACGACAATGCCGCTAGATGTGGCAGTCTAAAAATGTCGGCGGCAAGAATTCTGTTCAGTATCCTTATAAAGAAGTGTCGCTTCGCCATCTAATAGCTAGTAATTTATTGATTTCTGGGGTTTTACAAACCAAAACCACGATATGATTATGAGGCATGCTGTAGTAGAGGGCTATGTTTTAATTCTGACTACCTGGAGTTCTTTAAGGTGCACCTAAATCTAAATACACGTGTGTTCTTGCATTTTGCTTCCATCGAAATGCAAGCGCCGTGGCTCGGAATCAAGCTCGTGTCCTAAAGCTTAGCAACATGACACCTTACCTGCTAAGCTACCATGGTGGGTGCTAACATGCTAGTAAAGCTCCTGATCAAACCATAGTCTAATATAGCACCATCATGACAGAAGTACCCTACACAGAAATTTCAGCAATGTTAGTAGTAAAGGTGCCATTTCACATTGTTTTTTTCTGATACTGCATCCAAGTTTCACAAGCAGGAGTTTTCATACAGACAGTCAGACTGTGCCAGACTTCTAGTGATGTAGTAGCAATCAGGCCAGAGATGAAACGTGTACTCCTATAGACCTGCTTTTTTGCTAAGTTCGTATGTGTACTGAGGGTGGAACAAAGAGAGCTTGTGTGTACACAAAATGAATGCATGCAGCAATTTCGCTGCAATGACCACATATCCACTCACGTTGATGCCTTGCCTGTGACAGGATCATCCATAAAACAAGACAGAGGTAGATGGAGACTTGAATTGATCAACAAAAGTCCAATAAAGAAAACCTAGAGCTGTGATGAGTAAGGGGGCACAAGACACGTGCCGAACGTCGGGAAGTGGCGATAGCACACAATGGTGCGCGAGGCAAGGAAAATTCCTCGACGGGGGGTACACCTTACACGTCCATGTACAGGATTGGTTAGAAAAAAAAAGCTCATGGAACACTACCCGAGCCATGGAGAAGGACCACAGGAAGAGAAGTGGGCATTGTTCGGTCGAGTTCGAGACGAGCAAGGTGGTGAAAGCCATCGTCGCACCCGCGACGAGAGCAGGCGGGGCCCAGTTCTGGAGGCAGCGGCATGAGAGGCCCGGGAGGGTGGCCATCGACCTTGGTGTCAACCAAGTGGTGCTTCCCGGGCTTGCAGCAGCCTCATCGCAGCAGCTCTCAGGGCATCTACAGCACTGCACCATCTTGACAAGACGACTGCAACCCACTGTACAATCCTCGGAGAGCCACATCGGCAGTTTGTTTGAGTGTCACTGAGCAGAGGCCGATAGTTAGGCCTAACCTTGCAAGACCGCAGTTTTTGACGAAGACCGGGGTATGGGCGACGAAGACAACCGGCGAGGTGGCTGATCGACGATGACAACCGCAAGACGTCTGCAAAACTTCGACGACGGGACCTGGCGTCTACTTTATCACCAAACTGAATCAGCGGACACCACAAACCGTAAGAATGTTCCAATGAGGTAGCGACAGACTGAGAAGCCATAGTGGCCAGACTGTTTCGAGTTTGTGGAGCTGAGCATAGCTTGGATGGTTTGTTATCTTAGTGCAGGAATTGTGAGCTAGCTCAGTATTTTTTCATGTGTTACTTTTTGGCGTGAATTTTGGGTGTGTTAATTTTTTGCCGTGCTGTGCACGATAAAGTATGTTTGCCGTGCCACCGCCGTCTCCCGTCTCTCTCTCAATCCCATCTGAATTGCAAGCACTCCCGAGATACGTGACATAATAAGTGGCGAGCCTGCCAGGATTTTTCCATCTTTTGGCCCAGTCACGTATTGTCGGGGGTTGTGACATGGTTTGGGAGAAGTTGGCGGCCGTGGCCAAAGACGTGCGAATGAATAAGGAGGAGGAGCACAACGTTTCGGCCCCCGTACGGGAGCCTTGTTCACAAGTCTTCATGTCTTCATGTCTGTTCCTGACCAGACGGGTTTCCGTCCAACTATCGATTTCAAGGCGGAGGAGACAAAGTTTTTCAAGAACGCTCAGAAAGAGCACAAAAAGCAGCTAGAGGTTGAATGCAAGGAGCATGAAGTTGAGTATGAGAGGGAACCAGAGCGTGTACATGGACAACACAAGCACGAGAAGGAGACCCTCGAGCTCAAGTTGAGGTTAGCTAAAATAAATGCTTGTCCACGCAATGACTAGTAACACGAGTACCCCCACGACGGCGTCGGCCAACTCAACTACTCCCAGGCCTAGACAAATTTGTCCTCGTAAGCTGATGGCACGCTTCGATGCGCGACCTCAATGCATACTTGCATCGATTCGAAAGGATCACCATTGGGCAAGGCAGGGAGAGGAGCAAGTGGGCAAACGCTTTGAGCCTTTGTCCGGTGGGAGTGGCCTTGAGTGTGTTCGGCCGCATGCCGGCACAAGAGTCACTAGATTATGATTTGGCCAAGACTTCATTAGAAAGATTTAGACTGACTGCCGAAGGGTTTCGCGAGAACATCCGCTCTTGTAAGCCCAAGAATTCTGAAACTGGTAAACAGTTTGTGTGCCACATCACCAACTATTTTGATCGTTGGATGGAGTTGTCGGATATGGAAAAAACGTTCGAAGGTGTCCGTGATAGAATGGTTGGTGAGCAGTTGCTAAACCGTTGCAGTAATAAGCTAGCTATATTTTTGAAAGAGAGGAAGCTACGCACGGTGGAGGAGATGGCCAAGCAGGCAGATCAGTTCATGGAGGCACAAGGGATAAAGAATCTAGGAAAGGGGAACTGTGACAACCTCACGACAGCAGAGGGAGAGGTTAGGAGTTGGGCACCCCTAAGTAAATAAAGGGCACAGCAGCGGTGTCTCTTGTGCAACAGACTGGGGCACATAGATATGAACTGCCGCACAAGCATTAGTCGACAGGAATCACCAGCGACCTGCCAACGGTGCCACAAAAGGGACATAGGCCTGATGAATCTAGGACTAAGACGGTAGAAAAAACGGTATGTATAATGAGATCTAGAGAAGAAGGAAAATAAGAACAAGACATGCCAGTGGTAGAAGGAGAAGTGCAGAAGCACAGCGCGACAGTACTAAGGGATACAGGTGCCAATATGGTACTATAGCCGGATACAACTCTAGAAGTCAGAGGCATTTTCTCCTCAAAGGTGGATGCATAGGCGGAGAGTTTTCATTTTACCGGAGGGGGCGGGGGCCCGACTTGCTCTTCCGCATTTCTCTCTCACTCTCCCTATATATATATATATATATATATATATATATATATATATATATAGAGAGAGAGAGAGAGAGAGAGAGAGGAGTCCAACTTCCAAATTAAAGAGTTTAATGTAACTTTAGTCTCTTAGGTGCCCGCGATATCATAATGAAGATCTGTAAGTGGAAGACCCTAGATTTATTTTTCAATTTACAGAAAGGCATCGATCCACCTTGTAACTCTTGGCTCGAAGCGAAAGTTGACTCGTTGACTGCGTCGCGTAAAATCGATTCACGCAATGCGTGGGGTTATGCTTTACTTTGTTAAAACATGCGCCACACAGGAGACAGTAGGCTAACGCTATCACGAGAAGCTTTAATTATATGCCGGTGAGTTCAATTCAAGATGGCCGAAAGTAATTCTGAGATGGTAGCAAATACCATTTGCTCCTTGTGCGAAGCTGCGGTTATGAATCTGGACGAGTAATGGAGTTGCTCATTGGTGGCCGAACTTTTACTAAAACCCTTTACTGATCAATCAAACTGCGTACTATCTTTTCTCGGCACTTTTATAAGCAGGCATGTCGAAGGGTGCCAATATGTAGGCAACCAAGAAATTACCCGTTTTTTTTTTATTGGCGAGTAAGTTTGCGCGAAAGCGTTCACTGACTGACTGTGTCGGGATTGCTTTGTATTCTCAGTATCATTTTTGTGTTCTCAAAACCATTCACTACGGGGTTCAAGACAATTAGAGCGCAGCTCTTAGGCATCCGTTCCTGCGTTGAGTGGCATCGCCGTTGGCGTCGGCGGCGTAACCGATAGCGCGAACGGACGAAAGAGGGCGAACGCGGAGTCTGTCGATATCACGAGATACTGACCTCTAACCTCGCTTTCTTCCTCTGTCGCGCGCGCTGGCCCCTCGGTCGGAGCTCGTGCGCATGCAGGGCTGGCTTCGCTTGTCGTAACGGGGCTGTGGACGTTTCACTTGGTTCGTGACAGCTGCAATGCACAGAGTATATAGTGTGCATAGCACTCGAGCGCTGGCAGTTTCTGTGACAATATCTAACGAATGTTACATTGCTACAACTGCGGATAGTCAAAACTTCAAACACAGCTGGCGTTACCCGAACACGAGGCCACGCTCAACGTATTAGGCAGTATCGTAATCGCCGGTGAATTTTTTCATTTGTCATAGCTTAAGTCGTCGCTTCAGTTGTTCATCAGCACAACATATTCTGCACGTAAAAATCTGTTTGAGGAGCACTTTTCCATTGAATGTTTGACTTGTCACTGGCCCATGTGTCGAACTTTAAATTGCTGAAATGAAAAAGAAGCGTGCATAAACAGCCTCCTGTGAAATAGCTGCCAGACAGGACGACCCGGGGACCTAAGCCAAGCTCTTAAAAAATACCCTGGGCCGGCGCCAGGGGGGGCTCTGCCCCCCCTGGCGCCGGCTGTGCTTAGACCTATGCTAAAATTATCCCCAGCCATCGGTCTACGCAAAACACAAACAAAAAATAGGTGCTTCAAAAGTGTTGGAGGGTCCCTTTAAGGGGGCACGCAGGGATCAAATCGTGAAAATCACCAAAAAATCATGTTTTGGAAAACTTGTTTTGGCATCTGTGGTCTCTTATTTACGCAGTATCTGAACTATTATGCTGAAAATGCACTCTAAGTGCCCGAAAAAAATAATTTTGTAAGTGAGGTCGGTGAAAAAGAAGCTCGAAATCGTGCTAAAACAATGCAATTCACGACGTATCTCGTCTTTTCTGCCAACGAGCACCGCCATTTTGGCGTCGTTTCAAAGCTCAAAGTTACGCCTTTCCGTTCCCGCCCTTCTCGCTTGCGATCAGTGCATAGAAAATGCGCAAACAGAAAAATCAGAGGGCGTTCTTACAAACCTTGCACTGTACGTGGCGCTCGGACTGCCGAGAAGGCGTCGGCTCTGCGGCGCGGGTGTGGTTAATTGTGCAAGAAAATGAATCTTTAGTCATTACTAATTCATAGGGGTGATCGCAAAGCTTTATCAAACTAATACACCACTATTTAGACTGCCTGACAACACGTTCCGCAGCTGCAAAAGTAGCGATACAGTCCAACATGCCCAATGTTTACATGCAGCCTTTTGCACTTGCGTTCCAGAGGGCTGCACAAAAGCATCTGCGGTAAATGATAGAGGAAGTGGGATGCCGTGGCGATGGAAGGACGCATGCCAACATAAAACATAATGACTGTTTATTAGCGCAGTAGCAGCAGCGGGGCGAGCATACTGACGCTGCGCTCAGTCGGGTAGCGAAGGAAAGAAGGGTCCCCTCCGAGCTTGGCAGCTTGGTTTTATAGCCACTGTCGTTGACGTCAGCCTCCGGTGATGCTGCGGTGGCGCTGTCGCTTATCGGAGGCATGGTGTAGCATACAGCCGTGTCACGCTGGGTTAGTGACGAGGCGGAGGCTGCGCCGATTTGTGCGCAGTGTGTCGCCACATCACCCCCCCGCAGAGTGCAGAGCCCTCAGGGTCTGTTGAAATCTGGGAGGCGTACCAGACGTCCAGAGCGTGTCGTGACCGGAGCGGGCTGTGACGTCGGCGACTGTGGATAGATGCCTGTGGATGGAGTGGCGCTGCCCAGTTCGTTCGAAGCGATGTATGCGGGCTTGAGCCAGTCAATCGAGACGCGGACGTCCTTCCCATTCAGGTGCAGAGTGAAGTTTTTGTTGTTGCGATGGACGACCAGGTAGGGTCCGCTGTAGGGTGGTTGGAAAGGCCTGCGGACGGTGTCGTCGCGGAGGAAAGCATGTGTGCACGATGCTAGCTCCTTGAATACGAAAGGTGTAGGCTTGCAGTGGTGGGCTGCAGGTGACGGGCGTAAGGCAGCGATGGTGCGTCGGAGCTGGGTGACGAAGTTGGTGGGATCGGACGTCGTAGCGCTGGATGGCAGTGCAGCGAGAAATTCACCTGGGAGACGGAGTGGTTCCCCGTGGACGAGCTCTGCTGGTGTATGGTGTAGCGTGGATGTCTGGCTTGAATGAAGGTGGCGCAAAGACCGAGGATGACGGCTGGGATGGCCTCGAGCCAGGTTGAGTCCGGGTGGCACATAATGGCTGCTTTGAACTGTCGGTGGAAATGCTCGATCATTCCGTTGGCGCAGGGGTGGTAATTGGTGGTCCTCAAGCGTTCAAAACTGATGGTCAGCCCAAGAGCCTGAAAAGGTGCAACTCGAACTGTAGTCCTTGGTCGGTGGTTACGCGGCGGGGGGCGCCGAAACGAGCAATCCAGCCGGTGAAGAAGGCCGAAGCGACGTCTTCCGCGGTGATTCCCTCGAAGGGCCATGCCTCGGGCCATCGAGTGTACCGATCGATGGCGGTGAGGCAGTAGCGATAGGGTGCAGCCAGGGGAACGGGTCCTATGATGTCGAGATGGACGTTCTCAAACCGACCAGAGGACTGAGGGAATGCTCCGGGTGGTGACGTGACGTGCCTGGTGACTAGCGCGTTGGCATTGAATGCAGGAGCGCACCCAGGTGCAACAATCCCGCTGCATGGAGGGCCAGACATAGCGGTCAGCCACGAGGCGTGTCGAGGCGCGTATGCCGGGATGGCTGAGGTTGTGGAGCTGGTTGAAAAGACCACGGCGATGGGACAGGGGCACATAGGGCCTGCTTCGTCCTGTTGACATGTCGCAACAGATTGTGGTTGTCGACCCTGGGATGGGGACTTGTTGTAGCTGTAGTGAGGACCTGCCCTTGAGAAGTTCCTGCAGTTCGGCGTCCGTAGTCTGCGCCTCGGCGAGGACATCCGCTGTTATCTGCACAGAGCTGATGGCTGCTACACGTGAAAGCGCGTTGGCGACCACGTTGTCTTTCCCGCTGACATGTTGGATGTCGGTGGTGAACCGTGCAATGAATGAGAGTTGGTTCTACTGGACAGGTGGGAGTTTGTCGCGACGTTGAGAGAAGGCGTAGGTAAGAGGCTTGTGGTCGGTATAGATGGTGCAGTTATGTGCTTCGAGAATATGGCGAAAGTGTTGCACTGCTTCGTATATTGCCAGAAGTTCTCTGTAGTAGGCTGGCAAACTTGTCGGGGCGGTGGTCGTGGTTTCGTCAGTGGAACTGGCGGTTGAAGGGGTCGTTTTCCGAGGTTCGAGTTTCTTGGAGAAGAACACCAAGGGATGCCAGGTGTTGTCCACACGTTGCATGACGGCGGCGCCGATGGCAAAGCCAGATGCGCCCGTGAAGAGTCCCAAGGGAGCATCTGGCACGGGATGGGTGAGAAGCGTGGCGGTGCAGAGGGCGGCTTTGCAATCTTCGAACGTTTTCGCTAACGTCGGTGTCCACGTGAGGGGTTGGTTTCCTCGTAGGCCAGTCAAAGCGTCATGGAGGGGAGCCTGGTAGTCTGCTGCGTGTGGCAAGAAACGCCTGTAAAAGTTCAGCATGCTGAGGAAACGGCGAAGGTCTTTAGTGGTGGTGGGTTGAGGGTAATTTTGGAGGTCTGAGATGCGTTGGGGCATGGGCCGAGTTCCCTCAGATGAAACTTCGCGACTGAGGAAGCGGACGACAGAAGCACCTAGCGTGCTTTTTTGGATACTGATGAGTAGACCGTGGTCATGGAGGCGTTGGATCAGCAGACGACGGTGCCTGTGGTGCTCTTCGGCGTCGCGGGAAAATACCAGTATGTCGCCAAGGTAAACGAAACAGAAGTCGAGGCCACGGACGATTTCGTCGATGAAGCGCTGAAAGGTTTGTACAGCGTTCCTCAGGCCGAAGCTCACGAAGGGAAACTCGAACAAGCCAAAGGGAGTGATGACTGCCGTTTTCGGGACGTCATCCGGATTCACGGGTATCTGTGTGTACGCCTGCACCAAGTCTAGCACGGAAAACATGTGGCAGCCATAAATGCGATGGGCGAAGTCCTGTATGTGGTGGACAGGGCACCTATCCGGGATGGTGCACGCGTTGAGGGCACGGTAGTCCCCACAGGGCCGCCAGCCTTCTGTCTTCTTCGGAACAAGGTGGAGTGGCAAGGCCCAAGGACTGTCAGAGCGGCAGGCGATTCCTTCGCGGAGCATGGCCTCGAACTCTGCTTTGGCTATGCGCATGCGGTCCGGGGCAAGGCGATGGGCGCGGCAGAAAACGGGGGGGCCTGAAGTGGTCTGGATGTAGTGCACGATGGTGTGCTGCACTTTGCGCGGCAGTCCGCTGGGGCGCGTCAATCCGGGAAATTCGGCGAGGATGGCGTGGTACGGCGAATGATTGTCAACACTCAGTACCTTGATGCTTGGCTGTTAGGCGGTCGTTCGCTGGCCTGGAGTGGAATGTCCCGTTGTCGCGTTGATGAAGAGGTCATTGCGGCAGTCCGGAAGGAGGTTGTAGTGGGCCAGAAAGTCTGAGCCGATGGTTGGCTCGGCGATGTCGGCGATGATAAAATTCCAGCGTAAGTCATGGCGTAAGTTTCTGAGCTGGATGTGCAGGCGGAGCGAGCCGTACGTCTTGATTGTGGAGCGGTTTGTCACACTGAGCTCGACGTAGGCGGATGAGGACCTTGAAGATGGGATCGCTGGTAGCAGCAAATGTCGGAACCGCTGTTGACAAGGAACCGCTGCTTCGTGATTTGGTCGGTGACGAAAATGCGACGGCCTCCGGGTTGTCAGCTTGCGGCCGTCTCTACGAGCTGCCGTTGGCGTTTTCCACATGCCCAGCGGAGCAGGGTGGTCGACATTGCCGGGCTCTGTCCCCGAAGCGTAGGGAGGGGGTAGTAACACAGGCCGTTGTTATTGGGTTGCCACGACGAAGTGGTGTTAAGGTCGCGGCTGTGCGAGTGGTGGCGCTGGTACATCGGAAGACGTTCACCCAGGCGTTGTTGAATGGAGGTGAGCTGTCGATCGATGTCGTCGATACGGCATGCAAGCTCCGCGGGGTTCAGCGGTGCGGCAACAGCCTGGATGGTGGGCGACAACTACGGCAAGGAGACCTCAATGACGCGATCAGCAATCTCCGCAAGTTCGTCAAGAGGTAGCCTAACCTGATCCTGCAGAATCGCCTGGACGTGCGGCGGGAGTCGTTGGAGCCAAAACGCTCGCAGGAAGGAATCCTGGACTTGCATGTTGCCCGCGAGCGCACGAGCTGCGAAGGATTGCGCTCATCAAGCTCTGTGGACTGAAGTTGTCGCACCTTCTGTTCTTCCGACAGCGACAGATGGCGGATGAGTTCAGTCTTAAGGTGTTCATAGTGGTTGGCCGTTGGTGGGTTGGCAAGGATATTCCGGACCTCTTTGGCATAACGTGCGTCCAGGTGGGCGACGACGTAATCGTAGCGGGTCTGGTCTTGCGTGATGCGTGCCAGGGAGAACTGGGCCTCGACCTGGGCGAACCAGACCTCGGGCGAGTCCGCCCAAAACGGCGGAAGCTTGACAGCGACACGCCAGGTGTCGTATGAGGCAGTGTGCGGGGTGCCTTCTGTGGGAGCTCTGACGCCCTCAGCGGAGCCGGCAGGCACGGCCTCGGTTCTGGAAGCGTTGTGAGAATGCTGCTTTTGCTGGGTCTGCAGTGACTGTTGAAGTTGTTGCACTTGCTGGCACAGAGCGGTGAGGGCTTCTGGGTCGGCCATGGCGGTGCGGCTTGTTCGCTTTCCGGGTCACCAGATGTGGGATGCCATGGCGATGGAAGGACGCATCCCAACATAAAAAAAAAATTCACAGCATATCCACGGGTGAATGATGAAGAGCTTGGGCGAAGCTCCTGAAGCAATCATGGTTACACCGTGAAATCTTCAGTGGTTTCACCCAGCAGTAATCAAAGCGATAGCCCAGTACATCATTAAAGACATGACAAACACTGTATATATTTATACAAGAAATTTTATTAGTCGTAAGTGGTAGCTAGACGTGGCTTCCGTTCCCCCTTCATTATAACGGCTTTATGGACGGTGAAGTGATGGATCGGTGATGGATCGTAGTGGGATGTTTGCAAAGACGAAGTATTGGGCAGTTTGCAAAGGATAGGTGATGAGTCGTAGTATACTGCCGGTTACGCCTTACGCCGGAGGCATGGCAACGTTACACTAAGAGGAGCTTCGCCCCTAAAACATAACGACCGTTTATTAGCGTAGTAGCAGCAGCGGGGCGAGCATGTCGACGTTGCACTCAGTCGGGTAGCAAAGAAAAGAAGGGTCACCTCCGAGCTTGGCAGCTTGGTTTTATAGCCACCGTCGGTGACGTAAGCCTCTGGTGACGCTGCGGTGGCGCTGTCCCTTATCGGAGGCATGTTGTAGCATACAGCCTTGTCACGCCGGGTTAGTGACGAGGCAGAGGCTGCGCCGATTTGTGCGCAGTGTGTCGCCACATCGGTAATAAACTTCCTGAATCACGCCAAATTAAGAAGCAGAGGCACAAAATATTGCCTCCTGGCAAGGACACCAATTAACTGCAACCAAAACTTTGTTGTCCACTTTCTCAAAAGAGTGTTTTGTGCCTGCCACTTCGCTTGTGGAAAGGATTGCACGACTATCGCCTGGCCGATTTTTATGTTGTTTGTTTTACTGTAATCCATAGACTGTGCTGTACTTCAACACAGTCTTGGAAGTTTCGTTTAGACTTTCATTAATTTCTTGTTTTATAATTACTGCATGGCACGATTAGCTAAGACAAAGGCATTTGCACGTAATGTTCAGCAGAAAGTTATTAAGCCTGTAAAAAATAAATCTAAGTGTCATTAAGTACAAAAAGTGTGTGAGAAAAGATACAAAGTACAGTGAAACCTCATTAATTCGAACTCGGTTATTTCGAAATCCCGCTTAATTCGAAGGATTTGTGCGGTTCCGTATTTTACAATCTAAATTTGAATGGATAATTTGAAGCGGCGGCCAGCACGAGCCCGGTTAATTCGAAAACTTTGGGTGCCATGTGCCAATTCCTGATCTCGATTGCGCAGCGAATCCGCGGAAACGATGGCCCTTACGAGCCACAAGGCAATATAATGTAGCGATACTAATGAGTGACAGGTGAAGTGCCCCGGCCTTGCTGCTGCCAGCGCAAAAAAAAAAAGCAGTCTCGTATTCAGCTGAAATGTGCACCTGCGGAAAAGAAGACGTGCTTCACTGCAACAGAGCGATGACACACGGGCAGCATGTCGCATGCTTCTCGCAACGTCAGTGCGTCATGATTTACCCGTTCTTTCTGGGAAAACAAAGAAATCAATAAAGGACATTCTGATGGAATTTGCGATGTATACGAACCTCTGAAAGGCGGTTGCCCCGGCCATTTGCGCACTTGCGCTGCTGGCGGAGGTTTTTGCCTGCAATGCCTACTTCGAAAATTCTTCGAAAACTTCAATGATCATGTTTTCCAGCCAGAACACCTCGCAAATTCCGTCCCACTGACCATTATTAAATTCTTGATTTTACCAGAAAGAATGGGCGAATGGTCGCATCATGACGCCGCGAGGAGCAGGTGACATGCTGCCCGCGTGTCACCACTGTGTTGCACTGAAGCACGTCTTCTTTTCCACAGGCACGCATTTCAGCTGACCATGAAACCGCTTTCTTTTTCTTTTCATTTTTTGTTTTGCACTGGCAGCAGCGAGGCCGGCCGTTTCACCGGTTTTCCAGTAAAATTGGGACCGGGTATTGCTGGAAAACATAACCCTTGGAGCCGCAAACTAGCAGGCACAGCAGATGACCACCTCTGATTACTTTCAGCAATTCAAGGTTCCTTTCATCCTGCTTTTTGTATGTTTCGTTAATTCGAAAACCCGCTTAATTCGAAGATTTTTCGCAGTCCCAGTGACTTTGAATTAACGAGGTTTTACTGTAGTTTCAGCCTCCTAGCATGTTTCATCACTGTGCCAGGCTTTCCACAAGCAAGCAACCTGTGAATTTTTATAAAATAAAATCTATTAAAGATATTTTCATAAAAATTTAAATTTATTTTTTTACCATGATTTGTATTACGTGTACCAAATTTCATCAACCTAGGCCAGAAACTAAAAAGTTACAAACGATCCCCGCATCCCCCCTTAAGTTGTATCCGACTATAGTGAGGGGAAGTTTAGTGTCACCTGAGAATATGACCGGACAAGTAGAGACAGTGACTTTTGTCGCCAGGTCCATCAAATATCTGCCAGAAGCAAGGATACAAGTATTGACCCCCTTTTATACAAGGCTGGTGACAGCGAGGTGTGTGGAGGACCCCATTTATGAATTGATTGCAGGGAATGTACCTGGTGTGAGGAAGGCAGATGATCCTGATCCGTCTTGGAGAGGGGCAGAGAAAAGCCTAGAACGGAAGAGAGACTCAGACACTGAAGAAGGAAAGGAGGCTAAGGTAGACATAACAGCAGCAGTACAAACTAGGGCAGCCAGTAAGAGAACCGTGACTCTGAAACCGCTGCGCGTCGTAGCCATTAATGGGTTAGACATAACATAACAGTGTCCCAGTTCAGGGTTGCAAGAGAAGGACCCATCAATCAGAGTATGTGAGGAAAGAATAGGAGGAATCATAAGGCGAAAGAAGAGTAGAACGGTAGTGCAGTTTATCAAGCAGAACGGGCTGATCTATCGCAAGTGTGTTTAGCTCTGGTCGGGAAGTACAGCAATTGATGGTGCCTGAGGAATTAAAGAGAACAGTGTTAAAATAGGGGCATGATAATATAATGGCTGGTCACCAGGGAATAAAAAACACGTTGGAAAGGATCATGGAAGAATTCTTTTGGATAGGAGTACAGAGTGATGTAAAAAGATACGTCAAATCATGCGATGTGTGCCAAAGAACAGTCGCTAAAGGGCGAGTGGGGAAGGCCCCCTTCGGTAGGATGCCAATCATAGAACTAGCATTTGACAGGGTGGCTATAGATATTGTAGGCCCCATCAACCCCGTTTCAAGAAAGGGAAATAGATACGTGTTGACCCTTGTGGATGTAGCCACCAGTACCCTGATGCAGTTGCCCTAAAAACCATAGATACCAGCCAGGTAGCTGAAGCCCTCTTGGAAATGTTAGCACGATATGGGGTGCCGAAGGAGATACTTAGCAATAGGGGATCAAACTTCACCTCGGAAATCACGACGGAGGTAAACAGACTAATGTCCATTGAGCAAAAGCTAAACACACCTTACCACCCAATGGCCAATAGGTTGGTGGAACGCTTCAATGGGACATTGCAAACAATGTTAAAGAGAATGTGCAAGGAAAGACCCAGGGATTGAGATAAGTATCTGCCAGCACTTTTGCTTGCGTATCAAGATGTACCGCAGGCTAGCTTAGGGTTTTCTCCGTTTGAAATGTTGTATGGGAGAACGGTCAGAGGCCCAGTAACAATTCTCAAAGAGTTGTGGTCCAAGGAAAAGCTCGGAGCGGAAGAAAAGACCACATACACATGTGTTAGACCTTAGAAACAGATTGGAAGAAACTTGTAAAATAGCACATCAGGAATTAAAACAAGCCAAGCAAAAGCAGAAAATGTATTATGACCGCAAAGCAGTACTTAGGACACTGAACCCTGGAGATAAAGTCTTGGTACTTTTGCCCACTGAGAACAACAAAATGCTCATGCAGTGGAAGGGGCCGTTCACGGTCACCCAAAAGAAAAACGAGATGGATTATGAAATTTCGGTTCGTGAGCAGAAAAAGGTGTTCCATTTCAATATGTTAATTTGGTATGAAGAGAGGAAGGGAACCAAAAAGGAAGAAAACAAAGAGGGGGCTACCGTGTGCATGGTAATTGCGGAAGAGAATGGGATGGAGTGTAATGTTGCAGGAGTACTGTTTCCACACAGTGTATATAAAAGGAAGACAAAACGTGGGAGCAGATTTCATGAGTAGAGCAATGTGAAGTAGGTGAATTAGTGAAGTGAAATGCGAACTATGGAACCAATGATCGTGGTGATGTGCAAACAATGTGAGAAGAAGTGCGGACAAAGTGTGATTGAAAGCGCGTGACAATGTTGCGAGGTGAAGGTGAGCCCAAAGCAAGCAAGGAAAGAGTACGGAAGCCAAGCAGGAGTTACAAAGCGAAGTCGTACGGTTGGAAGAAATGAGCAGTTTTTTAGAGGAAAAAACTCTTTTAGAGGAAAAAAAGGCCCAATGTGGTGAGTAAGGGGGCTCAAGACATGTGCCGAACGTCGGGAAGTGGCGATAGCCCACGATGGTGCGCAAGGCCAGGAAAATTCCTCGACGGGAGGTACACCTGACACGTCCACGTATGGGATTGGTTAGAAAAAAAAAGCTCATGGCATGCGACCCGAGCCGTGGAGGAGGACCACAGGAAGAGAAGCGGGCATTCTTCGGTGGAGTTAGAGACGAGCAAGGCGGTGAAAGCCAGCATCGCACCCGTGTCAAGAGCAGCAGGGGTCCAGTTCTGGAGGTAGCGGCACGAGAGGCCCGGGAGGGTGGCCGTCAACCAAGTGGCGCTTCCTGGGCTTGTGGCAGTTTCATCGCAGCAGTTCTCAGGGCATCTGCAGCACTTCATTATCTCGACAAGACGACTGCAACCCACCGTACAATCCCCAGACAGCCACGTTGGCAGTTTGGTCGAGTGGCACTGGGCAGAGGCCGATAGTTAGGCCTAACCTTGCAAGACCGAAGTTTTCGACGAAGACCAGGGTATGGGCGACGAAGACAACTAGTGAGGTGGCTGACTGACGATGTCAACGACCGCAAGACGTCTGCAGGAACTTCGACGACGGGACCAAGGAGGTTTAAAAAAAACTTCTGGAGTGGAAGTCCCCTATACGCGGCCATGCAAGCGAGTGAAGCCTGGGAAACCGGTTGGCAGCCATCTTGCTCCAGGCAAGAGGCAGCGCAGCTTGCGCGCAGACAGCGTAATCGTGAGCTTCTGCGGGGGCGTTTCAGCATGAGAACGGGACAGTTAGCGTCACTTACTTGACCGATTTTTTTTTGTCCTGCAGGATTGAAGAAGGCAGTTTTTTACGCCATAGTTCATGGGCTGAAGCATACCTGATAACACGTAGAATTCGCTTCCAGCATTCCCGAAATTAAGCACATGGTGGAGTTAAAAAGTGGTACATAAAACTTTATTCAGCCCGGGCTTTTATACAATTTCAAAAGAAAAAAGAAACATATACAATGTGGTTTATACGTGAATCGATAAAGCAACAAGTTACACAATAACTTCAAAATGCATCATAATGCAGACAGCCGCGAAACTAACCGTATGAAACACGCGCCCTTAAAAACTAAACACAGCAAAAGAAAAGATACGAAAGCAGATTAATTGACTAGCTCGCTGCAGCTCTTGTTTACACTCGTTTACAATTTTTTTAAAAATAACAGTCCTTGTCAGCCGCGTTCTTACTGCACTCTGGGAGTTCTAAAGGCAAAGCACTTCTTAGCGAACCTTTGGCACATTCAGCGTTTCTATCTATCTAGCCGCCTACGTCTGAGTGCTCTCATGATCGCCTCCTTAACTTGGTGTTGACCAAAATCGGCATGGGAGGGTAAGAGGATTTGACGAATATGATTGTCGGGTCATGACATGAATAACGGAAAAATCCTGTCGCGTACGTCGTCAAACCCTTTCCTCCAGACAAGTGTGGCACATAGCCGTTTACCACGGGCCGCGGTGTACGGTTATGCGCCACAGGTGATTGACAGTTTATATCTACCCAGGAACGGCGAGGACAGACATTAGTCGTTTAAATGCGAGAGCGTTAAGAAAAACCGACATCGGCAGCGTTGACCCAACAAATGGAAAGAATAAATATTAGGATCACAGCAGGAATCGAACCCAAGCATTCTGCGTGGCAATCAAGTATTCTACCACAAAGGCACGCCATGTATATAGCTTGGAAAAGCAGCCTATGCAGGCGTAACATCGGTGCAATGTCAAGTGTGGTTGTGGTGCTGGCCATGTAATTTTGCAAGAAAGCAATACACAGTACGTATGTACTACTACGATACCGGTGTCACATCACATTAACGTCTTTGGTTCCAGTGTTGGCTCCGCTTTTATAGCAGTGTAATAAACATTGCATTTGTATTCCTACGATTCAGCAAGCTATATTGAAGCATTGCTCGACCCCAGAGGAAAACATTAACGAAAGTTACGTATGATATCCACATAGTTGCACCATAAAGTGCACATGGTTTCGATAATACTGACGTATGTACTCTGACGTGAGGGCTGACGTTACGTTGCACCATAAAGGTTACCCTTTAAACGCCAGTGTTGTCGACGTGCCTGGTAAGCCCACGATGTGCACACAGCTACTACACTTACAAAAACACGTTGATCCACCTCGTAACGTTTGGCTCAAAGCCATAAAATACAGCATAGAAGTACTCGCTGACTGCTTCGCATGAAACAGATTCCCACAATGCGTGGGATCTGCCCAATTTTTTCCGGTCGATTGCTTTTAAAATGTGGTGAAGTCTGATTTTACAGCGAAAGCTGTTGTCCGATCACAACGGCAGCGGAGTAGTTGTCCCCTGCCGCCGCAGGTGTCCGTAACCACTATCGCGCGAAGTAAGAAAAAAATGAAATAAATAAAAATAAACAGGCTCAGATGGGATTTGAACCTGGGTCCTCTGCGTGGAAGTAGAGTATTCTACCACAGAGCCATGCTACTGACTGGAACTCCTTTGCAAAAACATCCTTACAGGCGTCATGCCAGGAAAGGAATCGCGTTAAATGTGTAATATAGCATGTCAGAAGAGTAAAATAACGACCAGGCGTCACACAATGCTAATTTCGCAACAAGTGACCGGGTCATTAACTGCTTCCAATCCATTACAAAAGGCTCAGCCATAATTGTTTGTAGTCATGAGCCACAGGCAGCATCAATAAAGTTCACATAATGCCTTACAGGTGTGTAGCAAGTACCTCGCTATCCGCAGAAAGATGAATGATGGCATAGTGAATGCTTCCCTACTTTACAAAAATTATGATTTGCGGCGTAGTGGGTTTATTTGTATTGGTTTCCCCAAGGGAGTTTAGGACGGGCTCTAGAGAAGCTGCTCTTCCAGATTTCGCTGTGACTGTGCTGCGCGCTCCGTGCAGGCCCAGCGTTTTTTATGTACAGCTCAACAATCTTCGACAAATTGTAAATGTGGTTATCGAGTGGATCGCAGTCCAACAAACGAGACATCCACAACACTCGCTTGTCACCAAAGGAGTGGAGAAATTCGCCATCTGTGGGCTCAAGCGACGACCCACACGTTTTCTGCCTGGAGCAATATGGCGGTCGTCGGCTTCAGCGGCGGCGCGCCGCCTCCACTCCAGAAGTTTTTTTTAAACCTCCTTGGATGGGACCTGGCATCTACTTTATCACCAAACTGAATGAGCGGACACCACAAACCGTAAAAATGTTCCATTGAAGTAGCGACAGACCAGTGCCTCCTCTATAACTTTCAGTGCCTGGTAGAACACCCTCCCGCGGCCGTCGGCGCTTGCGTTTCCCCCACTCGCTGCGACTGCGTGGTGGCGCTGTGCAAACAGGGTCGGGCGCTAAGCCGGTAGTGCTGGTGCGGGCGCGGCCTAGAGCGCTTGTTTGCTTTGCTCTGCCTTGACACGTGCGGTTGGGTTTAGCGAGTTGAATGCGATGGAAGATTTTTCTATCCTTTGTCGTGACCACGTAGCTTGCATGAATTGCGATGTCGTACTGCTGCGTGCCGCTGTGCAAGTCGGACGAAAAAAAGAAAGTGCCTGGACTGTATCCATCTGACCAGCTCCTTTTTGTCCTTGATACTTTGCGAGCTTTTGCAGACGGTGCGCTCAAAGGCAACCCAACTTCGGCAAAGCCATTCAGTACCTTGACAAAGTACACAGTTCCAGCCCTCTGTGCATCAAGGCTCCTTAAATGCCAGAGTGATGGCAGCTATGACCACAGGGTGCGACACGTGAACCTCATATGTATTTACTTCCTCAAGCCACCCTCTCGAACTATGCGTTTAAAGGGACACTAAAGAGAAACAATGAATCGGTTTAGATCGATAAATTGTGCTCCGAGAACTAATGTCGTTGACTTCGCCATCACTATAGGTTTATTAATAGAGGAGAAAATCGAGTTCAAAGTTTTATTAGGGCGATTCCACGTAAGATCGAACAATCGATGGCTGGTCGACCTCTCAAATTTATTTCAAAATTTTATATATTATTGCCTGATGAGTGGAAAAAAGAGATCCGCAATTTGTTTTGCCGCCAAAAATTTTTTCGAAGCACAGGAAATCAATAATGACAAAGAGGTGGAGTAGAGCTCTCATACGCTCTGCTGTTTTGGCCAACTTTCGTTATGAATTGCACAAAATATATTAAAGTTAGGTAGCTGAAATTTCTTTAACTAAATATATGCATGTTTTAGCAAAATATGGAATGTCAAAGGAAAGAAAAGCAAAACTATCAGTAAGCGTGTATCCACACGACGGACTTATCCGCGGAAATCTCGTCCGCGGACGATCGTTCCGCCGCCCGTCCGGCTGCAAAGCACATCCAGACGACGGACGAAGCGAGTAGACGGACGCGCCGCAGCAAAAAAACATGGCGGCACTGTCTGAAGCGAGAGCTGCGCGCTTCGAATCTTTAAGCTCTTCATCGCGCATTGTGCGGGCTGTTAGTCCCAAACTGACGATTGTGTCGGCTTTAGGTTTGTGGCCTCAAGCTTCGCCGGCAACGTATTCATGACAATTTGGTACTGTTTCCGAGCGCCGTACTCGTTTTCTGAGAGCTGTAGGCTTAGCGAGTGCCTCTATTAACAGAACATGAGCTCGGTGATCTGCGGTAGTGCGAGTGCTACCAAATCCCAGAGGTCATAATAATGTGCGAATGCTTGCTTGTTCCTTTTTTCTCTAGATGGCGCGAGCAGTCTGAAAGTCGAAAACACATTCATCGCTAGCAAAATTATTGAAGGTTTTTATGTTTCTATCTATGGCGCAGAGTTTCTGTTAAGTTGAAGATGGAGTTCCGTACGAGAAAAAGAAAAAGCAGCGCTTGTTGCCAGACCGATAATGGCACCTTCGGCTAAATCTGTTGTGTTATTCCGCGCGAATCCGAATGCGAAAAAGAGCTTGGCATTTTCCGTCCGTGACGTCCGCGGACGCGGCGCGGATGGCACAAATCCGTGACGCGGGGTCACGTGATGCGCCGTCCGCGGCGGAAAAGACGGATTCGGTCCGTCGTGTGGATACACCCTAACCGGACGCGCTTGCCTATTTTAGATGTCGGCAGCAGACGGCCTGAACTAGCCGCGCGTTCAGAGCGCTGTTCACACTTCATTCGGCGCGGATACTCTTCCTGTGCGTCTCATGGCGAGAAAGTATAGCTCGGAATGAGTGTATTGTGGAGACTACCTTTCGAAGCACAAGAAGCTTAAAGGAGTACTGACACGAAATTCGTCATGTGCTCGTGGTGCACATAAACAACGATGAGCGAATTGTCGTCCTGTAACCCTGGCAGTGATTTCTGCGATTTAGGCTGCATGCAGGACGCAGAACTCGCATACTCGGGGGAACTGTCTTGACTCGTCGGGATAATGTCCTTGCAGTGGAGCTGGCTTGCAGATGCTCAGCGACGAAAACTTCAAAGTAAAATTAAAATATTTTATACGTGTTCTCCGACTCCAGTGTGTGGACAGCGTTGACACTGCAAACCAACGAAACAAAAAATGTCCCTTTTTCGATGTCTCAAAATCGTGTCAGTACTCCTTTAATTATTGCAAAGAAGCCAAAATTTCGTAGAGTTACCGACCTAGGCATATACGCTTTGAAGAAACGTTTAACGCCCGAAAGGTCGGTGACTGCCAGTGAGACGGACTACTTGTGCTACGCATGCTTTTGCTACCACTGAAATGAAAGATCTTCACGGAACGCACAGTTTAACGATGACATTCTTATGCCCCCTGAAAAAGAAATCGACGTCATTAACCAGATCACTGCGACTACCGGTGTACGTGCGTTCCAGTCACCCGAGAGGTGTTGCTGTTTCGAACTCAATCGGTCTCAAGAGCTCAAGAGCTTAGCGGTCGAGTAGGCCTTGCTTCTACCGATCATTGTCAGCATCTCAAGATATCCTGAAGTCGAGAAAATCGGGAAACGAAACTAGCAGCCGCACCTGCGCAAGTGATGCGCGGGCAGCGAGCGAAAGACCGCGAAACCCTGTTTGGGTGGCGGCGCCTGGCGGTGACCGGTTGTACTCGCGCCGACGGTCGCGCCTTTTGTTCTCCTCCCCATCCACCAGGCACTGAAAGTTATAGAGGAGGCACTGGACAGACTGAGAAGCCATAGTGGCCAGACTATTTCGAGTTTGTGGAGCTGAGCATAGCTTGGATGGTTTGATATTTTAGTGAAGAGATTGCAAGCTAGCTCAGTATTTTTCATGTGTTACTTTTTGTTGTGAATTTTGGGTGTGTTAATTTTTTGCCGTGTTGTGTGCGATAAAGTTTGCTTGCCGTGCCACCGCCGTCTCCCGTCTCTCTCTCAGTCCCACCTGAATTACAAGCACTCCCGAAATACAAGACAAGAGCCAACAATTCATCCTAATAGCCTTGAAATGTTGTCTCCAGCCTAAAGCATCATTTGTTGAATAACAAACATCACAAAGGCATCTTTGGAAAACAGAACACAAGAACATCTCTAGTGCACTGTGGTTGATCATTCATCACATCACAAAGACATGGCCGTCATTGTGGAAATTTTCATATATATGCACTCTAGTGTTTCAGTATATATATACCCAAGCATGTGACTAGTGTGTCAAAGCTTTGCATTATTAAGGCGAAGCCTTATAGGCTCATCGGTCGAAAAATCTGGTGTCCAGGGGCATCCGGCAGTGTCGTCAAACACGAATGGTACCAAAATTCTCGTGATGTTAAATACAGATGTAATGATGCCAAATGATTAGGAGTACACATAATAGTGAATTTACAAACACTAAAATAAAAAAGTGAATTTAAAATTAAGCAACATACATTAAAGTGAATCGAGAGTGCCTTGCAGAGCATATACTTTCGCCCATGATCTCCTTAGGGTGAGGTGAAGGGAGCAAGATGGAACAAAAAAGCTTTATGTTTTGAGAGTACCGTAAGAAGAAAAAAGATTTCTTGCTTCTCAAATACGTACTTTTTTCCCTCCATTACCTCAACCAAACGCCTTTGCAGTCAGTGCCAAGCCCAAACGAAGGAAGGCGCGTGCCACGCGACCCGAACTGAGGTGCGGAACCCCAGAGGATCAAGCAGTCATTGTTCGGTGGGGTCGTCGAGGAGCAAGGTGGTGCAAGCCAGCGTCGCACCCGCGACGAGAGCAGTAGGGCCTCGTTCTGGGGGCAGCGGCACGAGAGGCTCGGGAGGGTAGCCGTCGACCTTGGCGTCACCCAAGTGAGGCTCCCCGAGCTTGCAGCAGCCTCATTCAGCAGTTCACAGGGCACCTACGGCACTACCACAGCTCGACGAGACGGCAACCCGCCGACAATCACCTGGAGAGCCACGTCGGCAGTTCGACCCAGTGGCACCAAGAGGATAGGCCGAGGGTTAGGCCTAACCGGACGAGACAGACGTTCTCGACGAAGGGAGACCGACGGGTCAGCGACGAGGACGACTAGCGAGGCGGCAACTTCGACGACGGCGACTCCCAGACGTCGAGGAGTAGCATCGACGGGACTCAGCGTCGACTTTGGCACGGAAGCGAGGCGACGGACTCACGCGAAGTAAGAATGTTCTATTCGCGTAGCTAGACCGAGACGCCATAGTGGCCAGACTTTCGGGCCAGTAAAGCTGAGCTTAGTGTGGTTGCTGTATTCTTTTGTAACGCTTGGCGTTTTCGAATATGTTGCTTCTGTTTGTAAATTTGTAGTGTGTTAACTTCTTGTTTGCCGTGTTGTGTGATAAAGATTTGTTTGCAGTGACGCCACGGTCTCCCGCCTCGCTCACTCTCCCAACTCCATCACACATTGCAAGCGCTCCCGAGATACGTGACATAATAAGTGGCGAGCCTGTGCCAGGATTTTTCCAGCGTTTGGCCCAGTCACGTACCGTCGGGGGTTGCAAGGATGGATTGGGAGAAATTGGCGGCCGTGGCCAGAGACTGCGAAATGAATAAGGAGGAGACGATGAGATTTTTCGAGAACGCTCAGAAAGAGCACGAAAGAGAGTACGAGCGCGAGAAGGAGCGTGCGCGTGAGCAGCATGAGCGTGAGGAGCAGCGCGCGCAGAAAGAGCATGAGCGCGAGAAGGAGATCCTCGAGCTTAAGCTGAAGCTAGCCGAGGTGAACGCTTGTCCGCGCGGCGACCCTAGTAACGCGAGTACTCCCACGTCAGCGTCGGCCAACTCGCCTATTCCCAGGCCGAGACAAATTTGCCCGCGTAAACTGATGGCGCCCTTCGATGAGCGAAGGGACGACCTTGATGCATATTTGCATCGATTCGAAAGGATCGCCATTGGGCAAGGCTGGGAGAAGGGCGATGTGGGCAAACGCTCTGAGTTTGTGTCTCGTGGGAGAGGCCTTAAGTGTGTTTGGCCGCATGCCAGCAGAAGAATCTCTAGATTACGATATAGTTAAAAAGACTTTATTAGAGAGGTTCAGGTTGACGGCTGAAGGGTTTCGGGAGAAGTTCCGAACGTGTAAGCCCGAAGATGCAGAAACTGGCAAGCAGTTTGCGTGTCGGCTGGCCAATTATTTTGATCGTTGGGTGGAACTGTCCGAGACGGAAAAAACGTACGAAGGGGTGCGCGACAGGATGGTTGGCGAACAGTTCCTAAATCGGTGCAGCAGCCAATTGGCGGTATTTTTGAAAGAAAGGAAGTTGCACACGGTAGAGGAGATGGCCGAGCAGGCTGATCAGTTCATGGAGGCACAAGGGATAAGGAATTTGGAAAAAGACAAGGACAACAGTAAGGAAGAAGGGAGCAACAGTGAGGCCCCAAGGGGTAAACAAAGGGCACAGCAGCGGTGTTTCTTGTGCGACAGAATTGGGCACATAGCCATGAACTGCCGCACAAGCACTAGTCGACAAGAATCCCACGTGATATGCCAATTGTGCCAGAAAAGGGGGCACAAAGCAAACGAGTGCAGGAATAGACCGTTAGAGCATACTGCATGTGCAGTAAGGTCCGAAGAGAAGGAAGAGGTAGTCGGTGCTGTGATAGATAGGTCGGAAGGGGTTAATATGCCAGTGGTGGAAGGTAAAGTAAACGGCAAACGGGTAACGGTATTGAGGGACTCAGGAGCAGATACGGTGTTAGTGAGGAGAAGCCTGGTGAATGGACGAGATTTCACGGGGAGAGTAGGAACAGTGGTTTTTGCAGATGGGTCCAAGGTGAGACTACCAGAGGCCAAGATACGGCTGGATACCACTTACTTCGTAGGAGAAATTACGGCAAAGTGTATGGAGGATCCAATTTATGACGTGATCTTAGGAAATAGGCCAGGGGTACGAAGGGTGGACGACCCAGCGCAGCCAGGTGGCTATGTCAGGCCAAGAAAACAGTACAGGAGAAAAGAGAAGGCAAACAAAAGCCCTGAAAGCTCAAAAGCTAGAGCGGAAAATGTGGGTGGCGAAGGACAACGCGAGAGTAGATCGAGAATTTTGGAGCAGGTAGAGGTAACCTCAGAGGAGTTCTCGAAAGAACAAAGGTGTGACAGAACCCTGAGGCACGCGAGAGATAGGGTTGGCCGTAAAGGTACAAGAGAAGGGTTTAGAGACGGAGTGTTTTACGAATCGAGCAATGATTTGATTTTCCGGAGGTTCTGGAAAAGCGGAACACTCGTCACACAAGTGATGGTGCCAACATGTTATAGGCAGGCAATCTTAGAATATTGCTACGCGAATGGGTTCAGAGATGCAAAGAACCTGCGAAGAGAAGTGACGAGAGAGGCATTTTGGCCAGGGATATATAGAGATGTGAAGCAATTTGTGAAAAGTCGCCAATGAAGCTATTGGTTGTGTCATTGTGAAGTGTGGTACCTTGGTATGGACTATAGTGTTTTGGACAATGAACATGTGGTGGGTAGAACTAAGGATAGTGGTGTTGTGAAGTGCAGACAAATTGTGAGTGAAAGCGTGCGACGATGTGGTGAAGGGAAGGTGAGCCTAAGCCAAGCAAGGAAAAAGCACGCATCACAAGCTACGGGACACCATCAGAAGAGCAGAGGGCCGTAACCCCAAGGAGGAGGATGAAAGCAGTTTTTTACGAAAAAACTCTTCAAAAGGGGGCCCAATGTCATGAGTAAAGGGGCACGGGGCGCGCGCCGGACAGCGCAAGGCGTCGATGGTGTGCGGGGAATGGAAAAATACCCGATGGTGTGCACCCCCGCCACGTCGACGCAAGCCATTGGCCGAAGGAAGGCGCGTGCCACGCGACCCGAACTGAGGTGCGGAACCCCAGAGGATCAAGCAGTCATTGTTCGGTGGGGTCGTCGAGGAGCAAGGTGGTGCAAGCCAGCGTCGCACCCGCGACGAGAGCAGTAGGGCCTCGTTCTGGGGGCAGCGGCACGAGAGGCTCGGGAGGGTAGCCGTCGACCTTGGCGTCACCCAAGTGAGGCTCCCCGAGCTTGCAGCAGCCTCATTCAGCAGTTCACAGGGCACCTACAGCACTACCACAGCTCGACGAGACGGCAACCCGCCGACAATCACCTGGAGAGCCACGTCGGCAGTTCGACCCAGTGGCACCAAGAGGATAGGCCGAGGGTTAGGCCTAACCGGACGAGACAGACGTTCTCGACGAAGGGAGACCGACGGGTCAGCGACGAGGACGACTAGCGAGGCGGCAACTTCGACGACGGCGACTCCCAGACGTCGAGGAGTAGCATCGACGGGACTCAGCGTCGACTTTGGCACGGAAGCGAGGCGACGGACTCACGCGAAGTAAGAA
Source organism: Rhipicephalus sanguineus (assembly GCF_013339695.2). Lineage (NCBI taxonomy): Eukaryota > Metazoa > Arthropoda > Arachnida > Ixodida > Ixodidae > Rhipicephalus > Rhipicephalus sanguineus. The sequence goes on along the minus strand of NC_051176.1, from coordinate 309,556,481 downwards.
TGTTCTATTCGCGTAGCTAGACCGAGACGCCATAGTGGCCAGACTTTCGGGCCAGTAAAGCTGAGCTTAGTGTGGTTGCTGTATTCTTTTGTAACGCTTGGCGTTTTCGAATATGTTGCTTCTGTTTGTAAATTTGTAGTGTGTTAACTTCTTGTTTGCCGTGTTGTGTGATAAAGATTTGTTTGCAGTGACGCCACGGTCTCCCGCCTCGCTCACTCTCCCAACTCCATCACACATTGCAAGCGCTCCCGAGATACGTGACACCATGTCTCTTCAGGTATAAATTCATATTAATGAATACGACTTGACTAGCCCAATAGACAAACTTGAGCTGTTTATTACAGACCAAATATATTATTCGGTCCTGATAAGATATGTACTATCAAGATTTTACTGTACTGCAAAAATAAAGATTTCCATGCACTAACCATACAACAAATGATTTTCTTGAACTAAAAATGATTTTATAAGGCAGGAAAAAGAAAGCTTCCACTCAACAATATGAGCAATAATTTCCCTTGCTGAGCAGATGATACCTTCGCACCACTTCCAGCTGTTCCCTCACGGAAGTGCCTCCAATGCAGAGGCAGCCTCGAAGGCTGGGGTAGCCAGCACCCTCCAAGTCACGCACAAAGAAGCTCACAATTTCAAAGGTCTGCTTGGCCAACTCTCGCTGCATAGAGAAAAAGGATGCCATAACAGTGAGGTCATACTCACCCACTTTCTATGTTATGCACGAGTTTGTAAATACACATGTCATAACAAACATGCTGCTGGGCCACTATTTTGTAGCGATGCCTTTCGCTAGGTTTGATATTATCATCCACCACTCATGGCTGATCTTATTGATGTAAATGGGACGTGACTATGACAAGGCACAAAAAGCTTCCAGAAAGGTACTGCTACAAAACAGAGGCCCGGCATAAACAGACATTTCAGCACACAGAAACGCAGCATTAAATCTATGTACTCCATCAAAGTGTAGTAAGTGCACCTTTGTTCCATTTCCACAAGCAGAGAGCTTGTGGAAGTAGTAAGTCCCACTTCCACAAGCTCTATAACAAAAGATTCATTTTGAAAACTTTTCAGCGCGAACGGGATGGAGCACAAAGAAGAGGACACAGGACGAGCGCTATCTAACAACTGAAGTTTATTGAAAGAAAAATTCAAACACGTGACAACCAACAACGCATGCGCAAAAGTTACCTGTAGTCAAAGAACTCATTAAGCTTATGCAGTTCACACTCCAAAAGGCAAACGGACGGCTCAGATATGCAATCATCTCCCGCATCTTTAATGAAGTACGCTTCCACGAGTTCCCGTGCCCTTTTATCTCTATGTTTGTGCAAGATGACAGTGTTGTCGAAGAACGGTTTACAACCACTTCTTGACCAGCAGTACGCGATACCGAAACTACCACTGAGATGCGATCGCATGAGCGAAGCACAGCTTGGCAAAAACGGATCTTTTGAACCACTTGCACAGTTCCCCATGGTAATGCGAAGAGGTTCTTTTTACCATGAATCAAACATAAACAACATTGTCCACCTTTACTGCCCGATGCTATGGTTTCTTGCGCAACAGCGGCCAACCTTGCCAAGACGCAGTGACGGGCCACTCCAAAACTCCGTTACAGTGAACAGTGAAACTGTTCACTGTAACGGAGCTCAGCTTGACCAGCAGTACGCGATACCGAAACTACCACTGAGATGCGATCGCATGAGCGAAGCACAGCTTGGCAAAAACGGATCTTTTGAACCACTCACACGGTTCCCCATGGTAATGCGAAGATGTTCTTTTTTCCATGAATCAAACATAAACAAACAAGCAGCATTTTATTACGTCTTGTGATGCACGGAAGGTTCTTTTTTTTATCGCAACTAGTTTGATTACTAGTGGTTAATTGTACTTGGGACTCTTGACGTCATCGGGATCATTTCCAAAACGTCCCACCAGTGGCACATATCGTGTCCTACCTTAATTTCTCCATTAGTAGAGCACTGCTGTTGATATTATTGACATTTTAGACGTTCTCACACATTGAACTTTCACTCTGACATAAACTGTTATTTGCCTTTAGTGTCCCTTTAACTTTATGTAACAATATAATGGAATTGACAACCCTTTATCTTACCACCCCATATGGAAGACACAGTTCCCTTACATTTCAACACAATAAACTAAACTCAATTCAAGGATAGCCCTGCAGCACTCCCCAAGCCACAGTTCGTACATAAGTCTGATTTTTGAATGGGGTTCTCATGTGACACACAGTTTAAAATTTTTCTGCATGCCATACATCTTATTCTTGACATCAACATACAGACTGACTTTGCTGAGTCTTATGACAATATGCCTCACAAGTGACTAGTACTTAAAAATCCGAGACTTAGCTTGCACCCTGCTGTTGTAAAATTGATAACAGTGTTTCTAAATAACCACTTGAAATCTGTCACTGTATATAACCCCCTGTCAGACGCTGTCCCTATGACATTATATATCCCTCATAAGTTCTGCCCTTGGGCCACTTTTATTCTTAATACGTGTGTGTTAATGCAAGTTTCAAGCAATATTTGAATATTTGCAGGCGATCGCATTATTTCTCTAATCACAACGCCATACAGGATGACCTTTCTAACGTATTAACTCTTTGAGGGTTTACGCCATACATGTACGGCATCACATAAGAGGCACCAAAGGGTTTACATGTACGTCACTGCCTGTATGTCGCCCATCATTTCTCTTGCTTGCCATGTGCTGGCACCCTTCGGGAATACATGAAATTTGTTTCAGGCGCCCATGTTTTTTGCTTTTTTTCTTTCCAAACCGGCGCGCCGGCTTTTGTTGCACATCCGAGTGCACACATGCGGTGCGGCTGGTTTCGGTTTCGTCCCTTTGGGTAGTTATCGCTTCTCGCGCCCGCAAAGCTAATCATCTGATTTCTAATCTCACAAAGGGTGACCGCTTGTTATCTCTCGTTTATTGCTCCCCGGGGCACAATTACATCTGTTTCCGTGCGCTCTAAATTACACAAACGATGCCGCCGTGGTTGTGTTTCCTGTTTTGGGGACTCGGAAAAACTAACTCCATCTCGTTGGTGATAAGAGGAAGGATTATTAGAGCTTTTTTACTCGATTTGCTCTCCAGACGGGCCACAAACATAGTTTTCTTCCGTGTGCTCCCTCATGCAGTTCGCTTACGCTAGGAAGTGCGCGCCGGTTGCTCTGCTGCTAGTTAGTTGAGCGGCGATTCTTCCGATGTGGATTACTGCCCAAGTGCCGAATCAGAATCTGATTCATTGGATGTCAGGTCGTCAGACAAGTATTTACTTACGAGTTCAGACTCGGATGATGATGAAGGAGTGACATCTCAGAAGCGCGTGCGTCAATTTTTAGTGTTAAAGCAAGAACCTTTTTTACAGAAAAAGTACTCTGGTGTGCTTATTTTTGTATGTCTGTGTGCTATGTTGAATACAATGCATCATTTTTATTTATAAAAAATCGTATAAGTGCTTTTTTTTTAAGGATTTTGCTTGATGTTGCTCACGAATAAACCATGTGTATGTAACAACAAAAATGATTTTTTTGTCCCTTTATGGTCACACAAAAAAATTTTAGACAATTTGCTTTTTAAATAGAATCATCTGAGAATTTAATCCAGAAATTAAAAAAATACACATTTTTGGAGTGCATTTTGCAAAAAAATTTGACCCTCAAAGGGTTAAAAAGGTGTGATGCCTAGTTAATGACTCTTAAGGTCAAGAAATGTAAAAAAATTCGGCAGATCCCACGTACCGTGGGAATCGATGTTATGCGAAGCATGCGTGGAATGGTGACTGTGGCGTAATTTTTCACACTGAGCGAAACGTTGCGGAATGACGCTAGAGAAATGTGGAAGTGGTATACGCACACTCATATGTTGAAGAGTCGCATATGTAATATATAACCAGTTGTTTACAGTTGCGTAACAGTGCCAACAGCAACATGGGTGTTACCAACATCAGACGCGATAAGCTGATATGTAGTGCTTATACTCTTCAATACCAGATAGCGCGAATCCGAACAGGACAAAGAAGAAACACAGATTCACAGGACAGGCGTTACTTGCAACTAAGCTTCATTTGGGAAAGTTTCTCTAGATATATGGTACGCAGCCGAGTGGCATGCGCAGGCGCACTGCACGTACGTTACAGTCACAGTCGTAGTTGTTACAGTTGCGTTACAGTTGTTATGCTTATACTTGTCCGTTATGACGGAGAACGCCCGCAAATTTCACGAACCTGTGTCTATGTGTAGGAGTGGTTCTTGACAGTTCTTGAACAAGGCCATCATCACCGTGATCAGTGAGCACCAGCTGCTGTATAGGACTTGTTATCGGATCCGTTCGTGATCGCGGCTACGAGGGGTTTAAGTGTGGTGAAGTGTGAAGTATAGTAGAGCTGGTGGAAATCCTGGATGCCTCTTACGATGAAATCATCTATGATAGCTCCTGTCCTGGACGTGGCAGCGAGGTCTTTTGATGCCCTGTCCACATCCAAGCTGTCTTTCACGCTGTATAAAGACCAGGCGTTGTTGGGTCCTGATAAGTCAATGTTCAAGTTTTTAATCCACGTAGTCAAAGTTGCGGACCACGTGGACAAGTGTATGGTAGCTGAGCGTCTTCCAGGGGTGTTCTGTCTTGAGCTCCCTCACTTTCCTTGCGTCGGCCGCGGTGGCGTAGTGGTTACAGTGCTCAGCTGCTGACCCGAAGGTCGCCAATTCGATCTCGGCCGCGGCGGTCGCATTTTGATAGAGGCAAAATGCTAGATGCCCGTGTGCTGTGTGATCTCGATGCACGTTAAAGAATACGAGATAGTCAAAATTTCCGGAGCCCTTCGCTATGGTGTCTCTAATAACCATATCGTTGTTTTGGGATATAACCCCAACAATTATTATTATTATCATTTTTCTTGCGTGTCAATGTGTGTGTTCGCTGTTATTGTGTTGGTTCAGACTCTGTATCACCTGTGGCACATACCCTCATAACATTAACTCTGATATGGGGGTATGTGCCACACGTGACCGAGAGAAAGAATTTCATGACGTATGCGACAGGTATTTTGCATTATTCATGTCATGACCAGTGAATCGTGTTCGTCATACACTGATCCCAGATAGATTAGATTAGATTGGACCGACCAACCGACCGACCGACCGAGACATACATGGAGAGCATGTCCGTGAGAGTGCAATTTAGGTGCTCGGTGAGGCCATTTGTTTGGGGATGGTAGGAAGTGGTCAACTTGTGCTGCATTGAGGAAGAGCGTAAAAGATTGTCAATTACTCGTGACAAAAATGCACAGCCACGATCGGTGAGCAGTTGGCGAGGAGCGCCATGGTGTAGAATGACGTCGTGGAGCAAAAAGTCGGCAACGTCAGTAGCAGTGCTGGTGGGGAGCGCTCGAGTGATGGCATACCTGGTCGCATGGTCTATAGCAACGGCGACCCACTTGTTGCCAGAGTTGGACTCAGGAAAGGGGCCGAGAAGGTCCACACCAACACGGAAGAAAGGTTCGGTAGGGATGGAGATCAGGTGAAGGAGTCCAGCAGGGGGTGCGGCAGGTCACTTCCGACGTTGGCATTTATCACAGGAGGCCATGTAACGTCGAACGGACCGGGCGAGACCGCGCCAAAAGAAGCGGCGCCGGACACGGTTGTACGTGCGAGATCTGCCCAGGTGGCCGGCAGTGGGCTCGTCTTGAAGCTCACGCAGAGCCGTTGAACGCAGATGTTTAGGCACGATGAGAAGTAGCTCAGGGCCATCTGGCAGAACGCTACGACGGTACAGCGTGCCATTCAAGAGGACGAACATGTGGAGTGACGCGTCGTTAGGGGCAGATTCCAGACGGCCAATGAGTGATCACAAGGAAGCATCGCAACGTTCACCAATCTGAAGAAACTGAGACATGGACATGACACTGGGGTTAGGCTCAATGACCGATCCGTCTGGCTTTTCAACCGGGTAACGGGAAAAGCAATCGGCGTCCAGATGGAGGCATCCAGACTTGTAGGCAACTGAGTAGGAGTACTCCTGAAGACGCAGCGCCCACCGAACACGTCGTCCAGTAGGGTCTTTCAGTGAAGAAAGCCAACAGAGCGCGTGATGATCTGTTACGACACAGAAAGGGCGGCCATACAAGTAAGGGCGGAATTTTGAAACCGCCCAGACAAGGGCAAGGCATTCTCGTTCTGTTATAAAGTAGTTGCGTTCAGACTTCGAGAGGAGCCGACTTGCATACGCAATAACACGATCAGTGTCCCGCTGAGTTTGGGCCAATACTGCCCTGATGCTGTGACCACTAGCATCTGTGCGCACTTCTGTAGGAGCATCTGGGTCAAAATGTGCAAGAATAGGCGGTGTCGTTAGAGCGGTGATTAGCCGAGAAAAGGCGTCAGCTTGGAGAGGACCCCAACAAAACGGGACGTCTTGTTTGAGAAGGTCAGTGAGTGGGCGCGCGAGTGCCGCAAAGTTTTTCACAAAACGGCAAAAGTACGAGAATAACACGTTTCGAGCTAGTTGGTTGTTCATACCGAGGCGAAAACAGCGCGTACAGACGAGTACGAACAGACACAAGAAAAGGCACAGACACAGGCGCTGACTAACAACTGAAGTTTATTGCTCATACGCCACGAAAATAAATAGCACGTATCAACAAAAAACCAATACGAAGAGAGACACAGCAAAAAGCAAGGCTTGATAGGACACTCAAAGCAGTTAGCCAGTGGGACCGTGTTTATCTAGCCCCCGACAGGAAGGCTAGCTCTTTATCTAACAGGGCTATTGATGGGGCGCTTACGCAGCTGTCCTGTAATTTCACGATATTTTGGGCCTCCATGATTTCTCGGGTTACTTTATCGCTGGACCTGCGCAATACTTTCGTGTTGTTGAATTGGGGCGCGCATTCACAATCTCGACAGTGGATGCCCAGGTGTCCTGAAATTCGCACGGTCACATTGTATTTATGTTCTAACAATCTTTTGTTAAGGCATCGGCCGGTCTGGCCGACGTAAGTGCGTCCGCAAGACAAGGGAATGGAATAGACGACTCCCTCAGTACAGGACACGAACTTGTCGCGGTGATTAGTGGTGCAGCCAACCTTCGTCCGACCCATTTGATTCACTCGTTTGCAAAGACCTGACAAGCGGTCAGGAGCTGAAAACAGAACGTGTATCCCATTTCTGCTGCCTATCTTTCTCAGGTTGTGGGAGATGCCATGTACGTAGGGAATGACCGCACACGTTTTGTCTTTGTCTCTTGCGCGAGTCTTATCTGTCCTTAACATTGTTTCTGCCACTGAGGATAGGAGGGTTATCGGGTACCCAGCTTGTACAAGACGGCACTTCTGGTTCAAAAAGCTGTTTTTTAGCTTGTGCTCGCACGATTTCTTTATAGCACTGGTGAAGCACGAATGTATGATGCTGCGCTTAACCAACTTCGAGTGGGCTGAATCGAAGGGAAGGATTGGTTTGTTATCCCGAGGCTCAAATGCCCAGCACACATGATTGCTGGTAAAATATAAACCTAATTCTAAAAACCTCATGCAACCATTGGATGGCAGTTCGTGGGTGACAATCAAGGGGTTTAAAACACTTGAAAACTGAGAAAGAATACTTGGAGCCTCCAAATGGATGGCTTCCAGACGGCAATCGAGAATTACAAGGTAATCATCGACAAATCTGAACACTCGCTTCACAATGCTATCGTGAAAGAACTCGTTTAAAACTCTGTCGTGCATAGCCAGAAAAAGGTCACTGAGGATCGGTGCGATAGACGAACCTATACATATTCCTTTCTTTTGAATAAAAAACGAACCATTCCATTCAGCGTAGGTCGATTTCAGGTAAAAGGAAAGCAGCTCTATGAAGTCGGCAGTTGACATGCTACTGGCGTTTTGGAATTTTACAGCCCCATGCTGGTCAATGCAGTCTTTGATACACCTGATCAAGCCGGCCAACATGAGACTGCCTCTGGAAAAGACAGTGACCTTCCTCAAAGACAGTGGCCTATCCCTTCTCCCTGCCGACAAGGAAGGAGGCTTTGCGGTTCTACCCAAAGGCGAGTACCTGACCAAGGCCCAAGAAGCCATCGGTTCATCATTCGATAAGTGCAGCAACGTGCGCCTAAGCAAGGTAAAGAATAGAGCCAAAAAACTGTGTGAACGCCTAAATCTTGACAAGTTACGCAGTACAGTGGAGAGCAGCAAACACTTGTGTTTAGAAATGTTTTTCTCTGTCAAAACCCATAAGGTCGGTTCTCCGTTTCGTGTCATTGTCTCTGAGACAGGCACCTGGCAGAAGTCTGTTGCTTCCTTTTTACAAAAGCAGCTAAAGCTCCTAGCTATTGACGACCCTTTTTTGGTAAAGAATGCGGAACCAGTGGTGAAGTTTTTAAAGGATAACTGTGACAAGACCTTAGTAGGTTTCTCGATTGACGTAAAAGACTTATATTATGCCATACCTCATGAAGACTTGATCAGGTGTATCAAAGACTGCATTGACCAGCATGGGGCTGTAAAATTCCAAAACGCCAGTAGCATGTCAACTGCCGACTTCATAGAGCTGCTTTCCTTTTACCTGAAATCGACCTACGCAGAATGGAATGGTTCGTTTTTTATTCAAAAGAAAGGAATATGTATAGGTTCGTCTATCGCACCGATCCTCAGTGACCTTTTTCTGGCTATGCACGACAGAGTTTTAAACGAGTTCTTTCACGATAGCATTGTGAAGCGAGTGTTCAGATTTGTCGATGATTACCTTGTAATTCTCGATTGCCGTCTGGAAGCCATCCATTTGGAGGCTCCAAGTATTCTTTCTCAGTTTTCAAGTGTTTTAAACCCCTTGATTGTCACCCACGAACTGCCATCCAATGGTTGCATGAGGTTTTTAGAATTAGGTTTATATTTTACCAGCAATCATGTGTGCTGGGCATTTGAGCCTCGGGATAACAAACCAATCCTTCCCTATTCAGCCCACTCGAAGTTGGTTAAGCGCAGCATCATACATTCGTGCTTCACCAGTGCTATAAAGAAATCGTGCGAGCACAAGCTAAAAAACAGCTTTTTGAACCAGAAGTGCCGTCTTGTACAAGCTGGGTACCCGATAACCCTCCTATCCTCAGTGGCAGAAACAATGTTAAGGACAGATAAGACTCGCGCAAGAGACAAAGACAAAACGTGTGCGGTCATTCCCTACGTACATGGCATCTCCCACAACCTGAGAAAGATAGGCAGCAGAAATGGGATACACGTTCTGTTTTCAGCTCCTGACCGCTTGTCAGGTCTTTGCAAACGAGTGAATCAAATGGGTCGGACGAAGGTTGGCTGCACCACTAATCACCGCGACAAGTTCGTGTCCTGTACTGAGGGAGTCGTCTATTCCATTCCCTTGTCTTGCGGACGCACTTACGTCGGCCAGACCGGCCGATGCCTTACAAAAGATTGTTAGAACATAAATACAATGTGACCGTGCGAATTTCAGGACACCTGGGCATCCACTGTCGAGATTGTGAATGCGCGCCCCAATTCAACAACACGAAAGTATTGCGCAGGTCCAGCGATAAAGTAACCCGAGAAATCATGGAGGCCCAAAATATCGTGAAATTACAGGACAGCTGCGTAAGCGCCCCATCAATAGCCCTGTTAGATAAAGAGCTAGCCTTCCTATCGGGGGCTAGATAAACACGGTCCCACTGGCTAACTGCTTTGAGTGTCCTATCAAGCCTTGCTTTTTTGCTGTGTCTCTCTTCGTATTGGTTTTTTGTTGATACGTGCTATTTATTTTCGTGGCGTATGAGCAATAAACTTCAGTTGTTAGTCAGCGCCTGTGTCTGTGCCTTTTCTTGTGTCTGTTCGTACTCGTCTGTACGCGCTGTTTTCGCCTCGGTAAAAGTACGAGCACAGGCCCACGAAACTGCGAACATCATGGACAGAGCGAGGAACGGGGAGGTTTGTTACAGCGCGGACTTTTGCCGGGTCTGGTCGTACACCGGAAGCATCAATAAGGTGGCCCAACACAGTAATTTGACGAAGGCCAAAGTGGCACTTCGAGGAATTGAGCTGGAGGCCAGCTTGTCGGAATATTGATAGAATGGTCGAAAGGCGTTCAAGGTGTGTTGCGAAAGTGGGTGAGGAGATTATCACATCGTCCAAGTAACAAAAGCACGTTGACCATTTAAATGCTTGAAGCAGCGTGTCCATCATTCTCTGGAAGGTTGCTGGAGCATTGCAAAGACCGAAGGGCACAACCTTGAATTGGTAAAGGCCGTCAGGGGTAACGAAGGTGGTCTTCTTATGATCCATGTCGTTTACAGCAATTTGCCAGTAGCCAGATCGGAGGTTGAGAGATGAAAAGAAGGTGGTGCCATGGAGACAGTCGAGTGCATCGTCAATACGTGGAAGAGGGTACACGTCTTTCTTGGTAATTTTGTTGAGGTGCCGATAATCAATGAAGAAACGCCAGGAGCCGTCTTTCTTCTTTACTAATACCACGGGGGAGGCCCAAGGGCTTGACGATGATTCGATGATGTCTTTCGCTAGCATTTTGGCCACTTCTTTTTGAATCACTACTCGCTCTGATGCAGGCACGCAGTAAGGCCAACGGTGGATGGGTGCAGAGTCACCTGTGTTAATTCGGTGAGTGACAATCTTAGTCTGGCCTAAGGGACGATCATGGATATCGAAAATGTCACTATAGGAGGCCAAAACCTGGGAGAGAGCGTCGGCCTGATCAGGCGAAAGGTCTGATCCAATCATAGTATTTCGAAAAATGGCATCGTCAGAACCGGGTAACCGTGAGCCTTCAGCTTGGTCCAAAGGAGTTACGGCAACAACGTTGATGTCATCGTCAGTTATCAGTGAGTTTGGCAAGAGACATCTGGTAGGGTAATTGGGGGATGAGGCCAAAATTGAGGAGCGGAAGGAAGACAGAGTTATCCACTATGGTGGCGATGGTATGTGGCACAGTAATGTTCCGCGTCAGTCATGCGTCAGTCATAGGTGTAACGATGTAGTCGCCATCGGAAACTGGAGGGTTCGATGACAAGCAGACATACGCCACTGCTTGAGGTGGCAGGTGAACAAAAGTGGTTGGGCTCAAGCGGCTCACGGGCTTTTCACAGTTATCGGCGAGAAGAGGAAGATCGAGGCTGAGTGTACCAGAAGAACAGTCAATTAAGGCCGAGTGTGCCGAAAGAAGGAAATCAAGGCCAAGTATGAGGTCATGAGGGCAACGAGCTAGAACGGCAAAAAGGACGACGGTGTGACGACCGGCAATGCTGACACGAGCAGTGCACATTCCGATGACTTCCACAGTACCGCCATCGGCAACACATATTGCCTGTGTCGTGGACGGTGTCATAATCTTCTGCAAACGGCGGCGTAGAGGAGCACTCATAATAGACAGGTGCACGCCTGTGTCAACGAGGGCGGTCACAGGAACATTGTTGACTTTTACTTCAAGCAGGCTGTGGTGTGTGGGGAGCATCAGTAGAGGATTTGCAGGCGTCGATGGTATTGCAGCTTCACCTCCATAAGCTACAATATCTAGTTTTCCTGCTGCGAGCGTCCAGAGAAGGTTGGCGAGAGAAAGCATCGAGGCAGCGGAGAGCGGGATTGGCGGCGTTGCGGCGACGGGGAGCGGGGGGAGCGGGGGTAGCGGCGAACGGGCAAAGTGGTGTCATTGGTGAGAGGTCCGTGAGAGGACGAGTAGAAATTGGAGGGTGCAGCGGCTGAACGTGTAGAAGTGGTAGGGCGCATATAGGTAGGGTAGGTCTGGCGTGGTGGGTTTGACCAACGGCAATGGCAATAGCGAGAACCATGCCCTGGCTGATGACACGAAAAGCAGATAGGCTGGTCATCGGGTGTTCGCCATTCCGTAGGGCTGTGGAAGGGCAGTGTAGGAGAGGATCAGCGAGCGTTGCCTGGGGAGTAAAGCCGTACTGCAGGGCGAGTCAGGGGACATGCTGATGGAAGACCAAGGTTTGCAAACTCCTGCCTGACCACAGCTTGAATGAAGGCTACCGATGGCTGTGATGGGTCAGTGGTGTGTGTTGTGAAAACGGTGGTTGAATGGGAGCAGAACAGGCAGCTTCAATCTCCCAACGAACAATGCGTGTGACGTTGTCATAGGTGGGTGGCTGGCGAGCGGCTTCACATGATGAGGTTGTGGCCATGTTGGGAAGCCGTGTAAATCTCTGAGTTATACGGCAGCTCTTGACTTGTTCAAACTGTCGGCACTCTTTGATGATTGAGTCGACGGTGGCAACGTTGGTAGAAACGAACAGGTTGAAGGCATGGTGTGTGATGCCTTTCAGCACATGCGATACCTTCTCAGACTCAGGCATGTGCTCATCAACCTGGCGACAAAGAGCGATGACGTCGTGAATGTACGCGACGTACGATTCTGTAGAGGTCTGTGCTCGAGTCGCCAGTTGATTCCGCGCAGCCATCTGCCGTCCAGCGGTGTTGCCAAAAACGTCGCGGATCTTCTCTTTGAAAGATTCCCAGCTCGTAATGTCAGCTTCGTGCGTCTCGAACCACACCCGCGGTGGGCCATCAAGGTAGAAAAGTACGTTGGCGAGCATAAGGGTCGGGTCCCACCTATAGCTGGCGCTAATCCGTTCACAGAGGTTGATCCATTTGTCAATATCAACGGCATCCTGTCCGGAAAATACACCAGGATCACGAGCAGGAGGTAGGACTACGTAGGTAGAAGCCACGGGAGGGGCAGGCAGTGAAGACGATGTGCCGTCAACTTGTGACATGGTCGGACCCGCGATGATACGGCCGTTGCGGAGCTTCGTGATGGGTACAGGGAAACACCAGCGCCTCCACCACAAAGATGTTACGTAAAATGATACGAGCCGTGACTATTTACAAGTGTATTTACACTTATGTGCGCAGCATTGATCAAAATGGAGGACAATCCCCACAGCAGACAGACAGCCCAGTCCTCTTTGTCGTCTTCTGTACGCAGAATGTCTGGCTTTTGATGGGTTAGCTACGTAGCAATATTCCGACTTTCATGCAATTGTGGTAATACGTGGACAGGTAAGCATCAGATGAGAGCAAAGGTAAGATGGCGGCCACCGACAAATGCACCAGTATGACTTATTGTTCACAAGTCTAGCAGTAAAATGGCTTGCATCTGGGCTAGTTGGTGATCTTACATGTTGAATGGTTGAGCACAGCAAACATTAGACGCATGGAAAGAAAGAAGTACTAGGACACTTCTGACTAACTGCCTTTCCGTGCGTCTAATGTTTGCTGGAACTACTTGACATGCAAGCCTACCACAATAAGCCTCTTCAGCTATTTGGTCGGCTGAGCTTGTGGCATAGCTCTATCCTAAGCATACTGCATGCTTTTAAAGGGGTCCTCGAACACTTTTGAAGCAACCTTTTTTTTTTATTTGTGGGTTGCGTAGTCTGATGGCTAGGGATAACCTTAGCACAGGTCGCAGCACAGGTCGCAGCACAGGTCGCAGCACATATATTAATAGATTTATTATTTTAATCCCGCAATGAAATCACTAGCCCGCTGCCAACAACATCAACGCATAGTGGCTCTCGCCATAACTATTGCGGGTGGAAATGACGGAGAAGAGTGCACACCTTTGATTGGATAAATGTAACGTTAGAAGCAATCGAGACAATGCATCAAAAAAGAGGTTATTATCGGGTTTTGTTTTGCGTTCTTTTCCAATGAACACCAAATAGACACCACTGCAAAAAAAGACACTGCTACAAACACAATACAGGCACTGGCTGCGATTTCGCCTCTGGCTTTTCGCTTGCGCAGGTCAGATGTCTATACGAAAGGCTTCTCTCGCTTCTTCCTCTTGCTTGTGTATGTACGCGAGCTGCCTTGTTTCGCACATGCGGTATCCCCCTTGGAGTTAGGAAAACCTTTGTTCGCAGTACTTTTTATACTTACACAAACAAATAGTGTCATTAAAAAAAGAACTTGAAAACACGATAGGGGCGCTGTCTGCTTTTCAGCCTGTAGCTTCCAAGCTATACTTACGCAAACAAATAGTGTCATTAAAAAAAGAACTTGAAAACACGATAGGGGCGCTGTCTGCTTTTCAGCCTGTAGCTTCCAAGCATAGAAAAATGTGCACACGAGGTTTGTCATCACGCAAAAGTTTTTCTTCTTGGCCGTGTTCCCTCCTGAGCAGCCTCTTGTGCACTTGTGAGTGTTACAGCATTCAAAAGGTGAAAGTCTTTCACCTTGATGCATTGTTATTGGTCTCACCCTTTTTCTCGGAGTATGGGGGGTGCGGCGCCACGTTGTTTGCTATTTGCCTGGTGCGCCACCGATGGCGGCGCTGCCAACGGCGCTCCGGTGACGCAAAGGCGGGGATTCGGCTTTTGTCGTCTGCTAGGCTGTGGCTTGAACAGCAGCATTTTCATTATAGTTCGCCGACATCGCACGGCGTTCCTCGACTCCTAGCTGTATTTTCGTGCAATATTAGTTCTTTAGATGGCTGCTAGCATTACTGGAGGTTAAGAAACGTTAACATTTAACGTATCTTCTGTATACACAGGGCCATCACGGTCAGCATCATGTCACCGAGCTCGTAGCATCATTCACTGGGCTGGATTGCGCTGAAATAGCTTACGTGAAAGCGCGAACCTCCCGCCAAGCGAGTTAAAGAGAGTTTACGCTCCTTTGGAAGCGAAGTGTGATCAATTTTATGGCTTATTCGCGAAAGTTAGCGCTATGTAAACAGCCTTGAACGAAAGTTCACACTACACTCCCCAATTGTAGTCACGTACAAAAACGTTTGCCGACAAAATAAAATTGATAACTTCATCGACCAGCGGGTCATTACGGACAACTAGCGTAGATTGGGCGAGTTGGATGCACGTTAAGACTTGTTACACGTATTAGCGGCTCCGAATGAAACGCCAGCAGTGGTGCGCGTGGTACAGTTCGCACCCTTATGATTAGAGATAGGCTCTTGCTGTTTGCCGCTCGTGAGCCAAAATCATGCTTTCAATCGTGCAGTGCTACCTAATCGGGTGTGTGTGCATGTCAATGGTGATGACAGGACTGCGCACATTATACAGTTTCTAATGCTTGGGGAATGCGGTCCGCTGCTCGTGTTTCATTTGTCACCGATAATACATAATGGTAAACAGGAGGAAAAATCAGCAAATATGTCCACGAAGAGGAGAAATAGAGCTCTTTCCCACCATTCTTTTGGCCCCTTTGGCTGGTTATTGCTATTCTTTACTGCGCTGTAATAAGATTGGATATTTTACGGTGAAAGCTTTGGATTTCTGATCAAACGCGAAAATTCACCGTCGGCGTCCTTAGTCGGCAGCGTCAACACGAGTGATGCAAAAAATCTTAGAATAACAGAGAGCTGAGATAGTCGGCGTTTGTGGTGTCCTGACTTCTTTCTTGTCTCCTTGTTTGCAAAAAATCATCACACGATGACGTCACCTTATGACGTCCTCATGACATCCCAGACCGCCAATACAGTCAACGTACGATTTTTCGGATTCCCTAGGGACCGCAAAATCGGGCAGTCCGAAAAAACAAACTCACGCCTTTATATTCCGCTCAAGCGGTCAAATCGCCACAGCCATGTCTGAAACAGCATTAATGCCTCCCGGTACACTTATCACGCATTTTGGTGTGCGCTCAGGCTCTCGCAAGGACATTCGGTACCTGCCGCGAACCCCGCTTGACTGCGTGCCAACCGCCACTTGCCAGTTTGCATCTCGTGGTGAGCGCCGCTGATACCAGCAAAGCGCAGGATAGATTACGGCTCTCTCGCATGGAGCGTTTGGAAACGATGACGCGGAACAGACTGTGGCGGAAGAGCGGACGACTCGACCGGCTTTCCTCGATGCGTGTGTGCATGTAAACGATGCGTACACACATCGCCGAATCTCCACCGATACGCAGCATTTGCTGTCACGTGAAGCTGACCGTTTCTAGTTGTGTGCAGCACATTGCCAACTAAGCTGATGCCGTCACTGTACTGCTGCTGGGTGATTCCACGTAAGATCGAACAAACGATGGCTGGTCGACCTCTCAAATTTATTTCAAAATTTTATATATTATTGCCTGATAAGTGGAAAGAAGAGATCCGCAATTTGTTTTGCCACCAAAAATTTTTTCGAACCACAGGAAATCAATAATGACGAAGAGGTGGAGTGGAGCGCTCATCCGCTCTGCTGTTTTGCGGAACTTTCGTTATGAATTGCACAAAATATATTAAAGTTCGGTAGCTGAAATTTATTTACCTAAATATATGCATGTTTTTGCTTCTGCTGAGGTATTTTTAGTTTTTATGCGTAGTGTAGATGTTTTTATAAAAAACCTCAAAAATGGCCCAATCGGCAAAATTTTCTTTACTTTGAAGGTCTTTATCTCAAAAAAGCCTTGTAGCAGAGCGACAAAAATTCTGCATTACGTTCTTCGTATGCTTATCTACCAAACTGCCAAATCTTGTATTTATGTAACTCTTCAGTAAAGAGATATGATCGGGCTAAGTTCAAGAAAACACCGAACAATGGAAACTTCTGACGACAATTAAAAAAAAACCCCATTTTTTAAATTTCTTAAACTTTGTCCACTTATTCTCCCCCACATCAGCTTTCACAATCATTAAAAACATGTTGCATAATGTCGTTGCACTAATAGTTACGGCCCCTCCAATGAGACCCTCAGGCAAGGATGGGCAATTCCGACTTCTTGCCCAGCAAGTGTATAAAATGCAGGCAGGATTGAATTTCTTTTTATTAAAAGGCCAGCAGGTACCTAAAAAGGTGTCGCCGGCACTGAAGACGTTAATTTTGAAAATATTTGGTCACTGCAGCGGCCACGAGCGCGGGGCTACCGATCAGCGCGCGCGCACCCGACATGCTCGTTGTAAGAGACGGCGCAGTGAGAGCTCGTTCTCGCGTCCTCAGACCGATTGAGTTCGAAACAGCAACACCTCTCGGGTGACTTGAACGCACATGCACCGGTAGTCGCAGTGATCTGGTTAATTGCGTCGATTTCTTTTTCAGGGGGCATAAGAATGTCATCGTTAAACTGTGCGTTCCGTGAAGATCTTTCATTGCAGTGGTAGCAAAAGCACGCGTAGCACAAGTAGTCCGTCTCACTGACAGTCACTGATCTTTCGGGCGTTAAACGTTCCTTCAAAGCATTTATGTCTAGGTCGGTAACTCTGCGAAATTTTGGCTTCTTCGCAATAATTAAAGGAGTACTGACACGATTTTGAGACATCGCAAAAGGGACATTTTTTGCTTCGTTGGTATGCAGTGTCCACGCTGTCCACACACTGGAGTCGGAGAACACGTATAAAATATTTTAATTTGACTTTGAAGTTTTCGTCGCTGAGCATTTGCAAGCCAGCCACACTGCAAGGACATTATCCCGACAAGTCAAGACGGTTCCTCCGAGTTCGCGAGTTCTGCGTCCTGCATGCAGCCTAAATCGTAGAAATCACTGTCAGGTTCACTGGACAATTCACTCATCGAGCAGATGACGGATTTCCCGCTAGTACGTCGCGAATTTCTGTATCTCCGTGACGTCACACTGCTATGAAACGACACTGAGAAGTCACCCCCTCGATATCGAAACCGAAAGTGTCTTTTTAAGGTGGCGCTAATTAAAATATATAGGATGCATTCCCAGGCACCACAATCATCGTTTTACGCTTCTCAACACCAGTATTTTTATTTAGAGCAACAATCCGAATTTTTTTTAAAAATTCGTGTCAGTACTCCTTTAAGCTTCTTGTGCTTCGAAAGGTAGTCTCCACAACTGACTCATTCAGAGCTATACTTTCTCGTCATGACACGCACAGGAGGAGTAGAGTAAGAGCAAAGCACAAGAACTATCCGCGCCGAATGAAGTGTGAACAGCGCACCGAACGCGCGGCCAGTTCACGCCGTCTGCTGCCGACATCTAATATAGACAAGCGCATCCGGTTACCGATAGTTTTGCTTTTCTTTCCTTTGACAATCCATATTTTGCTTTGCCACTGGAGCGCCACGTTAATGCTTTCCACTGATCGCAACTGGCGCAGCGCAGTTTCTGTGGCAGCAGCGTGCGTGAAGCGAGCGCTCATAGCTCCCTTATTGAGTTTTCATCTTGCTTCCATCTCCGCCGTGTTATCAGCGCCTAGCTGAGATGCGAACAGAGGGCGTATAGAATAGCGAAGCTCCAGTGCACGTGCGTTCAAGTCACCCGAGAGGTGTTGCTGTTTCGAACTCAATCGGTCTGAGGACGCGAGAACGAGCTCTCACTGCGCCGTCTCTTACAACGAGCATCTCGGGTGCGCGCGCGCCTACTCGGTAGCTCCGTGCTCGTGGCCGCTGCAGTGACCAAATAATTTCAAAATTAACGTCTTCAGTGCTGGCGACACCTTTTTAGGTACCTGCTGACGTTTTAATCAAAAGAAATTCAATCCTGCCTGCATTTTATACACTTGCTGGGCAAAAAGTCGGAATTGCCCATCCTTGCCTAAGGGTCTCATTGGAGGGGCCGTAACTATTACTGCAACGACATTATGCAACATGTTTTTAATGATTGTGAAAGCTGATGTGGAGGAGAATAAGTGGACAAAGTTTAAGAAATTTAAAAAATGGGGTTTTTTTTTAATTGTCGTCAGAAGTTTTCATTGTTCGGTGTTTTCTTGAACTTAGCCCGATCATATCTCTTTACTGAAAAGTGATATAAATACAAGATTTGGCAGTTTGGTAGATACGCATGCGAAGAACGTAATGCGGAATTTTTGTACCTGTGCTACAAGGATTTTTTGAGATAAAGACCTTCAAAGTAAAGAAAATTTTGTCGATTGGGCCATTTTTGAGGTTTTTTATAAAAACATCTACACTACACATAAAAACTAAAAATACCTGAGCAGAAGTAAAAACATGCATATATCTAGGTAAAAAAATTTCAGCTACCTAACTTTAATATATTTTGTGCAATTCATAACGAAAGTTGGCCAAAACAGCAGAGCAGATGAGCGCTCCACTCCACCTCTTCGTCATTATTGATTTCCTGTGGTTCGAAAAAATTTTTGGCGGCAAAACAAATTGCGGATCTCTTCTTTCCACTCATCAGGCAGTAATATATAAAATTTTGAAATAAATTTGAGAGGTCGACCAGCCATCGTTTGTTTGATCTTACGTGGAATCACCCTGCTGTATCGTACGCACACATTTATCATGAAAGAGTTCGTGATGCGCACTTTGTTCCCGACCGCATACGGGTGCAGCAATGGCGAGTTGGTTTCGTTTGTGAAGGTAACGCATCTGTGCGGGGCACTTAGCAGTCTCGCACAAAGAGGTAGCATGAATGGTGGCACGGCGCGTTTGGGTTCTCGCCTATTAAATGCGTGCAGTATGCATGCAACTGCGCTAGGTCACATGCACTGAAGATGCTTATCGTAAGGGTTGTCAGCGATTAAGCCGTAATGGCGCGTTTGCCAGCTGCCGCCATCATGCCTCCATGCATTTCTGCTGCTTATCCGTAAAGACATCGCCGCACAGCGCCGTGATAGCGGCCCCTTTGAATTTCTGGTCTGCTTCACCCCATAACGCTTCGGCATTGCGGTAAAGCTGACTTTCGGACTCTGCTACTGTCGCAAACAGATCGACTTGCGAAAGCGCTGGTTCGAACCTACGAGATGATAGACGCAGCATAGCTGGGGGCTTCAAATAATGCCTTTCGGAGCTGCAATTTGGGCAGAAAGTCCGAAAAATCGGACGCGGAAGAGTTTCAGAGTCCGAAATTTCGGACGTTCTAATACATTGATGTCTATGGGGCTGGTGACGGTGCCGCGAAAGCATCCGAATTTTCGAACATGTCCGGAAAATCAGGCGTTCGAAAAATCGGCAGTTGACTATATATATGACCGTCACATCACATGATGACGTCATCACCTGACATCGTCGCATTGCATTGCCTTCGTGATCGACTGACCGATCACGGAGGCAATGCAAACCTCCGTGATCGGAGGTTTGCAATGCAAAGGCGATGTGTAAAAAGCTTGCATTGCCTCCGATCCTGGAGGCAGTGCAAATCCACATTACGTCCAAAAAGCATTCGGAAGGAGGCGGGGAACATCGACTGAACATCGATGAATAAAAAGAAGATGGATTTCGCCTTCGAGTCATCTTAGGCAAGTGCATAAGGGACCCGCGAGTATTTTTAGTACAGTGACCGCATCACGCCCTATCAGGAGTTGACCGTTGAGAGTGATTTACACTATTTTATTGCAAATACATCTTACAACGACTTTTAATGCGAAAATTTTGTATCTATCTAAGTTAGTATGATTACACTAATTCTGTTCAGCATACTTTCAAACGACCGGGAACGAGTCAGCAAACATTGATTTATTAACGTATGGGTTAAAATGGACTGAAAAAAGAAAACAACTCCGCACAACCTACGAAATATTTCATATCACCGTCGTGCATCTCCTTTTGAGACGTGCTCTCAACCTTTTTATTTCTTGTTTAAACTTCAAGTACTTACAACGCGCTTAAGCGGCAGTTGCTGAAAACCTGGATTTAATCAAAGGTTGTTGCCTGTAACAACAATTTAATTGATTTGAATGACATCACACATCGCTTGTCATGCGCTTAAAACTCCGAACAAAGGAAGTGAACCGAAGGAGCAGGCTTGGCAACCGAACATGCGCAGCACGCGGTATACGTATATTGTGCTTTAACGCAGACACAGTAGCCGAAGCCCGAACGCTGAAATAAGTGATCGAAAATGGGTCGGAAAGCCATTTTGAGCGCGCCACAGCCATAGGACAGTCGCGAAAAGCAATCATTGCCATACATGCAGATGTACACATTGACGGCTAGCAGACGACACCAGGAGCAATCGACACACAACGTGCTCCTGATGGCAACTCCGCTCGATTTCGCTGGGCATTCTGCTTGAACATTCAGTACAAATTGCTTTGTGAACTTGCCCACTAATGCTTCAATAACTCGAACAGGAGAGACTGGCCGGTAGCGTCGAGCAGCCCTTACATAGTGAATGAGCGCGCGAAGAGTGGCACCCAAGTCCCCTCTCTGACGCAACACGCGAGAGGGCGCCACTCAAAGATCTCGAGGCCAATTGTGGTAACGGCGTGATTGCTGTGCTGGACGGAATAGGCAACAATGATGTGCAAGCTTCCCCTATGTAGGACCTTTCAGCTCATTCCATTGGCGGCGCCACGAACACTGAGTTGAGGGAAGGCATTTTTTTTCTTGTATTTAAAATTTTCTAGGCTGAATAACTTCGGATTGCGTGCCCCTATTGCTGCCATTCTTACTACATTAATTTCACCATCCTTTAGTCTAAGCAATCCGCGAGTAAAAAATGAGGGCGTGGATAGTGTTGGAGGGCCCCTTTAATAAGCAACAACCTAAGCATGCCATGCTGTTGTTCACAACTTCACCACCGCCGCCTGTGTGAGCCCGCTTTCAAGTGCGCATCGCTTTGTATAGACAAAAGCAGTTCACTGTTTCCAGCTACCGCGGTGGTACAATGGTTATGGTGCTCGGCTGTCGACCCGAAAGGAAAGACGCGGGCTTGAGCCCGGCCGCAGCGGTTACATTTCGTTGGAGGCAAAATGCTAGAGGTCCATGCACTTTGATTTAGATGCACGTTAAAGAACCACAGGTGGTCGAAATTTGCAGAGCCCTCCACTACGGCATTCCTCATAATCATATCGTGGTTTTGAGACACAAAACCCTAGCAATCATTATTAATAGCTCTCAGTTGCAGAGTTGAGTGGTGCGAGCACAGAGAAACTTTGCTGCATTGACAGCGAGCGTACTGCACGCTTTTACTAGGTGACAACCCACGTGCACCACGCCCCATTGTGCAGGACTGCCAAAGAATTGTGGGGACTTCAAGTGCACGTCGTTTACAGGAAGTTCGTCCCCACAATGACCAAACAGGCTATTTGCCACACCTATGCATGGTTATTCAAACATCATACATCTTTAGCGGAAGCGACACACCTCCCAGTGCGCTCAGCCTGAGGCAGCTGCTGCTAGCTATAAAAGCCATTACAGCGAGTGGAGATTATGAAGAAGCTTGGGAGAATTTCTTGGCGGGCATTGTGCACTCTCAAGGAAGCAGCAGATTCGATTCATTGCAAATGCAATTTAATTCATTCATAAGCACATAACAGGCATCGCTTCACAAAGCAGAAAGGCTTAACTTGTCACCGGAGGGGTTGTCAGCACTTTGTAATAATGCTGCATGGAAAAAAAAATGCATTGCTAATTTGCACATTTTGAAGGGCGGGTCCATATACAACGAACTACTGATATAATGACCAACTCTCATAGCATTTTTGAGTTTGTTACAAACATGTTCGGCTGTATTGGGTTGGCACGGCAGCCTTTGATGTTGATGAACCCATGGAGACGCCTAGTGCAGGGGCATAGCCAGAATTCTTTTTTGGGGGTCTGATCCTCCTTAATGTATGTTTGTGGGTGTGCTTGTATGTTTGCATGTTTGTATGTGGCTTCACTTTGTGTGCAGCATCAGGTTAGTGTATGGCCCTGCTGAAGGTACAAGCATTTTGGTTGAGCTTGAAAGGGTATTTGACTACCTGTTAACTTGTGACATGCTCAGCCTCATGAATGCAAGTGGCATAATTTGTAGTGTGTGCCCGGTATGCACAAATTTATTGTACTTAGTGCTGCCGCGTCACTGGTCCAACGCGGTCAATTTCATGAAATTCACCCGTCGTCATCACATGCTTTCTGCAGTGCTTAACGGAGCATTTGAAGTGAAGCAGTTGGCAGCTTGTAAACACTGCTGCAGTGCGTTTAAACTGCACTCTGGAGGCAACCAGGCAACACAGCCTAATATGACGTGGAAGAAAATTCATTTGGTAAATCTTTGTCATTACCGCAGACCGTCAAAGCACAGAGCTTGGAGAATGGCAAAATGGCGCCACCTTGCGGGGACGCTAAAAAAAAATTAGCATGCTCTTTTCTTAAAGGGCCAGTAAACAACCCCGAGGTCCAAATATTGTAACGAAGAGGAATGTGTGCACTTTTGCTATGTGAACATGCTGCCGCAAGAATTTTGCAAGTATGTGCTATAATAAGGAAGTTACAGGGTTTAGAACATCCATTTCAGCTGGTTTCAAATTTTCGTGTGGTCTCGCCACCCTTCTCTGCCACAGGGAGGGGAAGGCATAGCCCATTGTCATGACTCCGCCCACTTCGGCAACGTGATACATCAGCAATTGACGTCATCGGTGAGCTCGATCAGTCACAATGCATTTCCGCTTGCTGCGGCTCCTGGTTGCTTATTGTTTACATTGTCGCATGCGCTCCGTAATTGACGGGTCGTTTTCGGCTCTATGGTACTTTTAAACCTTTGTTCACAATGCAGCAGGAATGCGTGCTTGCTTTCCAAGACGACAAAGGGGCGTGAGAGAAAAGCGTGGAGAACCCCGCTTGAAGTGCGTGCAATGGGAAAATCAAGCAAGCGCGACCCGTCCGAGCAAGTCCGAGCTACTGGAGATTCCCCCTCTCTCCGCTCGATTTGCAGCCGACAACGCTCCTTCAACGTGTTGCTCATGTTGAAGGTGAAGTGCGTGCAAGTCCTATGCAGTGCGAGGAATATACGCGCGACAACCCGACAACAACGTGGCCGAAGCCGCATCACCGCAGGGCCAAGAAACAAGGTGCAGTTTTGTAGTGGTGGGTGGGAAGAGGAACTGACGTTAACTTGTTGGGACCTGGTTTAGACCAATCGACGAGCTCAGTCGTACGTCAAGTTGCCCGTGGGCAAGTTTGCGTCACTGTGCGTACGAGGGGGATTGGTCAGGCGAAGGAAAGAGGCGCAGGAATTGTTTTTCGAAATGGAGGGTCTGCACGGTGCGCAGCGCTGTAATATTCGAAAAATGTGATCGCTGCGGTCTACTGTATGAATTAGTGAGGTCGTTTGGGGGGTGTAAAAAAAAGTCGGAGCCTGTTTACTGGCCCTTTAATGTTATATCCGCGACTCACGTAAGTGCAAAATTCTAGGTGGAGCCCGGCATAAATCACTTTCACACTACTAGCGACATTTATTGCAAATGCTAGAAACTAGTGTTCTCTTTTCGTGGCGTACATATACGAAAAAATTTAGGTGCAACCCAGCATAAAAGACTTTCGTGTTAGTGGTGCTATCTATCAAAATTGCTCATTTAGCGACCCACAACGCGTGTGCACGCAAGAATTCTTGGTGGAACCGGGCAGGCATAAAACATTTTAGTGTCGCTAAAAAAATATGACCATTCCTACTGTTTGGGTAAGCCTCAAGGTGACAAAATCACCAATTAATATGTACAACATTACATTTTTGATAGCAAGTCATGTGTGCTGTAAGTTTGTTCAGGAAGTCAGATAATGCATCAAGAGGTCTGTACATGGCATACGAAATTCAAGTGAAATAGTGCAATCTTAGAACTGAATCAAATATGGGGTTCAATTCTTGACTTAAGTTCCAATAGATTTTTCTTCTACATGCAAAAACTCACAGTTTTGGTGCAAAGCTGAAGCAATTCATGTGATAGCAACAAATTGGAATGTTATACAAAGTAAGGCTAGCTGCTAACTCCTTTAGCACCTGACCTGGCATAAGAAAAAAAAAATCTGGCATAAGAAAATGCAGCTGTTGAAGCAAGTGAAGTGACTGTGTTGTATATTGCTTCAACGCAAAGTAAACAGTGAGAACACAGCACGCACAAAGGTATGATCCCTTTCAAGGTAGTGCACCAGTCAATGTATACAGTCTCTGCTGGAGACACGTAGCGTACCCCCCAGAACCCCCCATGGGCATTTCACACGACTGAGTTGTCTGGTGCATTTCACTCACACATAGAACATATGAGGTGCGAGGCAATGTTATTGCAAGTTGGACTTTATACGGAACCTCACCCGACGGCAAAAATGTGCCTGGAGTGTCCGTATAATTTCTATCACAAGAAAAAGGAAGAAGGTGGGCAGCAAAAATAATTCATAAATCTGATCCATGTTTCCCAAAATGTGCAAGGATTTTAAATGTGAAGCATTTCTTAGCGAACCTTTGGCACTTTGAGCGTCCGTCCGTCCGTCCGTCCGTCCGTCACCCACCCACCCACCCACCTACCTACCTACCTACCTACCTACCTAGCCGCTTACGTCTGGGTGCTCCCCATGATCGCCTCCTTAACTTGGTGTAGACCAAAATTGGCAAGGGAGGGTAAGAGGATTTGACGAATATGACTGTCGGGTCATGACATGAATAACGTGAAAATCCTGTTGCGTACGTCGTCAAACCCTTTCCTCCAGACACGTGCGGCACATACCCGTTTACCACAGGCAGCAGTGTACGGGTATGGGCCACAGGTGATTGACAGTTTATCTCTGCCCAGGAACTGCGAGACCAAACATTGGTAAGTTAAATGCGAGAATGTAAAGAAAAACAAACATCGGCAGTGTTGACCCAACGAATGGAAAGAATGAAAATTAGGATCCCAGCAGGAATCGAACCCAAGCATTCTGTGTGGCAATCAGGTATTCTACCACAGAGCCAAGCCAGGTCTATAAACTGGTTTGGAAAAACAGCCTATGCAGGCGTAATATCGGTGCAACGTCAACTGCGGTTGTGGTGCTTGCTATCTAATTTTACAAGAAAAGCAATAAACACTACATGATACTCCTACGATGTGTACTCCTACGATACAGGCGTCATATGAGATTAACGTCTGTGGTTCCAGTGTTGGCTCCGCTTTTATAGCAGTCTAATAAACATTACATTTGTATTCCTATGATTCAGCAAGCTATATTGAAGCATTGCTCGACTCCGGAGGAATACATTAACGAAAGTTACGTATGATATTCACATCACCACACCGTAGAGTGCACTTCGTCCACCAGAACGACGCAGTGTCCTCTTCATTTCTTACGAGGCTGGGCGATGCCCTGATGCTGACCGAGGATGATGCCAGATTGATTGACAGCCGCTTTGTAGACTAGGATACGTAGGCCACACACGCCCAGGTAGTCTACGACTGATGTTGGTCTACGTAGCACTATGCAGGCCTACCAGCCTCGACGGCCTATACCTCACCAACTTGAAGGGTGACTTCAGGTTCCGACATGTCGCCGGCTCTATCGACAGACAATTTGTCGACCATACCTCATACTTTACTGCACATAGACCCCTCGTCACCGCGATCCTGACCGGATCCGATAAGTTACGACCAGCTGCTGGTGCTTACTGATCACGGTGATAATGACCTTGTTCAAGAACTGTCAAGAACTTCTTCCACACAGGCACACGGGTTCGTGAAATGTGCGTGCATTCTCCATCATAAGGAACATCATAAGGAACAAGTATAAGCACTACATATCAGCTTACTGCTTCTGGTGTTGATAATACCCACGTTGACGTTGGCAGCGTTACACAACTGTAAACAACTGGTTATATAACACATATGCGGCTCTTCAACATATATGTGTGCGTATAAAATTTATACAAATCTTTAGTGTCATTTTGTAGCGTTTCGGTCAGTAAAAAATTGCGCCACAGTCACCGTCCCGCCGCATGCTTCGCATAACATCGGCTCCCACGGTACGTGGGATCTGCCGAATTTTTTTTAAAGTTAGGACTCCAATAAAGTTCTTGTCATGTCCATGTCATGTTATCGGAATAAAGATGCAAACTTAAATTTTGGCCACATTGTACACATTACTAAGACATCATTCTGCTGGAGTCCAGACTTCTGACTGAAGGTGTGCAAAGGGAGGAGGCAGCTTAGTGACATCAACATTGGTGTGAACTAATGTGAGCTACAAGTAATGAAAATGCATGTGTTTGGTAGATAGCACCATTACTATTAGGAAGCACAACATTGCATATGTCACTAAAACACCATTATGCTGGGTCCAGAGCTCTCACTTATGTGGGCAAAAGGAAGAGTGAGTGACAATGCGTGTGCATCGACAATGCAGACATCCCACTGAGAAGAACACAGCAGCATGGTGCTCAAAGGACAATATCTAGGATTTATCACAAAGGGCAAGAATTCACTACTCACTTAGACAAAGAAGAATTATGCACTGTGGTTAGAATACTGGGTTTGAAATTGGCAGTACATGTTGCTACTGAAACTTGCACACAAGCCTGTTACGTTTAAGGTTAACACTTCTGTGGCATGTGGTTAAGCTTAATTGATCAATCAATCGATAGACAACTCAATCAATTAAACCATCACACCACTATTATAGGAAAACTCTTGAAAATATTAATGCTACCACGTTGCCCTGGCACCTTCCAAATAATGCTTGGACCCAAAAACAAGAATGGTGCAAAAAGTGACGAATAACTTGTGAACACGACCTTACCGAAGGACACACTATGAGGCCGTACGGTCCTTCATTCTGAATAAAGGGAAGCCGCTTTTCCTGTTCCAGACAGAACATCAGGAGGGGTAGCACAAATACCAAGGTCTTGCCAGAGCCAGTAAAGGCAATTCCAATCATGTCCCGTCCAGAAAGCCTAGGAAAACACAACTGCGATTAAATGCATGTAACCCGATTGACAACAAGAACAGGTCTAAACTTCTTAGTTTCACTGCACCACATAAATCTCTGCCATCCTCATCTCTTGGCACCTCTGCTGTCACTCTAATAGACCCCCAGTTATCTGCCCTACGTGGCCGTCCCAGTTCTATTTTCTTTCCTCTTAAAGAGAGATACAAGTTGAACTTTCATTTTGCTGAAAAAATTCATGATCAACATTTCATTTTTGCATGTAAAAAAGGTGAAGTGTATTTGAAACAAGTGAACCCCCTCCCTCCCCCTTTTTTTTTCAGCATCGTCAACTCATGAAAACTGCAAATTTACATGCTTGAAGACCACTTTCAAATTCCCCATTTAAAATTGCGTGCATATTGCATAATTATTTTTTGTTGAAAAGTGTAGAAAGGCTTTCTTTCATAAACAAGGACTTGCAGCGCCCTTATCTGCTATGATGCCAGGGGCCACTCGCAGAAAGGAAGGAAGGAAATAAAGAGTGGTAGAGGGCCATGAGTTCCAGTTATCAGCTCTGCAGCTTACGTGTTGGTCGTCTTTAGTCTTCCGCGCTCAACAGTGGTGACCTGGACAAAAACATGACCAAACCTAGCGACAATTCTGCAGATTCAACTGCCACCCTTTTGGACACAGAATCCCCAGGTGTGGTTCCAACAGGCTGAAGCGCAATGCCACCTGCATTGCATCACTTCGCAGGCGATGCGGTACTACAAAGTGATTTCTACACTGTTACCGGAGGTAGTCAACGACCTCACTGACATCCTCACACAGCCTTTTGGCTGAAAACCTGTATGAGCGCCTCAAGGAAAAGATCCTGAGGCATACCGTACCTTCGGAATGCACTCGCCTGCGACAATTTTTAAACATCGAGAAACTCGGTGACAGATGTCCCTCCCAAATGCTGCAGCGGATACAGCAGCTCTTAGGTGAAGGCAACGCCAGCACCCACAGCACCCTGCTCAAGGAAATTTTCCGGCAGTGCCTTCCCCAACATGTTTGCCTTGTCCTCAATATCACTGATGACGTGACACTAGACTGCCTGGCTTAGCTTGCAGATAATGGCAACGAGGCTGCCACTCCTATGGTGTCTGCCATCATAGCTATGCCTAACTCTCAACAGTCATGCAGCTTGAAGTGAGCAATGACAAACTCACGGCTGCCATTGCTTCACTTCATAAGCCTAGATGGCACCAGCGCTCTTCAAGCCCACATGCTTCGTCTTCTCGCAACACACTGTCAAGGACCCCTCAGCTACAGCAAACCCACTGGTATCACATGCATTTTGTACATCTTGCTAGGAAGTGCATGCCACCCTGTACCTTGTCGGGAAATGAGAGGAGAGATCCCCTGTGGCCACACATGACCCCTGCCTTCAAACTGGCCGCCTACTCATTAAAGGACAAGATTGTGGGATATGTTTCCCTATCGACACAGGCACCCAGGTTAGTGTAGTGCCCTGATCCCTAAACTTCTCGTCGTTCGAAGCCTCACAAACAACCTCTTCACACTGCTAAGAGGCCTCTGCCATAGCAACATACAGGCTTTGTTCACATACCATCGACTTCGGATTACATTTGCACGTTCTGCTGGATATTCGTCATCGCTGACGCTGTCCAGCCCATCATTGGTTTTTTTTCCTGTCCTTCTACAACCTTGATCTCAGCATGCAGCCCCAACAGCTCATTGATGGCACTAGTACCAGTATGTCGATCATTGGACTTCTATCGAGAGTTGACTGCCCCACCGGCATTCACACTATTGTGCTGGCAAGTCCTTACCAGAGAATTCTTGACGAGTTCACTGAGATCATAAAACCTTGCAACTTGAACAGACCTCCAAACCACACGGTTACACACATCACACGTGGTCCCCCAGTCTCTTCTCATCTTTAGCGTTTGTTTGACAAGTGTCTAGATGTGGCTAAACAGGAGTTGGAGCACATGCTGCAACTTGACATTATTCGTCCCTCATCCAGTGGTTCAGCATCGCTGCTGCATCGTGTACCAAAGAAGGATCCCATTGACTGGCGCCTGTGTGGAGACTACTGTGCCCTCAATGCTCAAATTGTGCATGAACGCTACCCATTTCCAGAAAGCCAGAAAAGCTTCTGGCTGCTGTCAAGGAAGCTGTCGAGGAGCTCAGTGAAGTGCGTTTTCAGAACTCCTGTGGCACCAAGGCGGGTGCCTTTTTTGAGTTGCTCCGTTTCTATCTGTGCTCTTCCCTTGTGGCGTATGACGGTGCCTACAGTGTGCAGGAAACAAGAGTGTGTATTGGCTCCTGCTTGGTGCCTGTTCTTAGTAACCTTCTGTAAGCTCAGTATGACTGTGAGCTATCTGAGCAATTAGACTAGGGGTCTCAAACATATGGCCCGTGAACCTTTAGCTAGCGGCCCTGCCCCCACATGACCGCCTTCGTCCCATATGTTTTTTCCTTAGGTATGTGCATAAGCTACAGAGGTGTGACTGCTCTCAAGCATTCCTTTTGTGAGGCAACCCATGTGATCGCCATGTGTTGAAGACATAACCATGGAACAAAAGAACAATATTTCAGAATCGGTGTCCAGATTTCAGTCATTCTAGTGATCAGTATACATATGTTTCTCAAATCCTGACGTCAAATCCTCTTCAGAAATGACCCATATACGAGATATGGAAAGGCCTTCTTTCAAATGACAACGTTAGCTGACATTTTGTTCAAACTCTGCTCCTCCACTCAAATCTTCTTCACTGTCCTGGACCTTGCGGGAGAGTGACTTTCGAGACTGCAGCCCGCTATATAAGGTGAATTTGAGCCCTGTGAATTAGACAGTTTAAAAGTGGTGCGAGTGTTCTGATACGTGGACGATTTTCTAGTGATGTTTATATCCACATCGGAGGGGTATCAGGAACAAGCACAAAACCTTATCAGGACATTCGAGATTACTCTGCATTCTTTCCCGCTAACAAATGAACTTTCCTCGAATAACAGCATACGGTTTCTTGACCTCGTTCTGCACTTCTGACCTGGCCATGTTTGCTGGGAGTATTCGCCCCACTCAAAGAGGAGCCTGTTGCCCTCTGGCTCCGCTCATTCGAAGACTGTAAAGAAAAATCACAGTTTCGCTCAAGGGCGAAGCAATGGATGCGATAGCAACAAATTGTAATGTTACACGAAGTAAGGCTCGCAGCTCACTCTTTTGCATCCGATCTCGTGTAACTCAACAAAACGTTGGTTTAAGGGAATACGGCCCCTCCAGGGACCAAAGTGGTTTTCGTGCTGTCAGTTCTCTAAACACGAAGTAAGCTTTGAGAGCACAGCAAGTTTACGAGCCATCTCCTGATGCCTGTCGAGATAGAGCGCGCGCCAGTGGCCGCACCCATTGAGCAATGCAGCCCCCCCTCCCATCCCCTGTTGTCCCTTCATGCTCCTTCCGAAAGACGGGTGGGGCATTTCCTCTCTGCTTGATGAGCAATAGACGGCAGGCTTCACACGCGGTGATATTATCGCATGTGCCCTCCGTGCGATGGAGATGGCCGGCTTGTTTCACCTCCGCTTCAGCCACATCGTCACCAGCGCTCGCGAGCTTTTACTTGTGGGTAGAACATACGATGCGCAGGGGTGATGGTATGAATTTGGACTTTCTATGGAAAATTACGACGACACCAACGGCAAAAACCTGTCAAGAATGTCCATATTGTCACGTGGTCGTGACGTCGACGAACACCGCAGGCGACGTGTTCAAGAGGAAACTCTTTATTTGGCCGAACTTGTGGCTGAGAAACGGAAAGTTAATTTACAGCAATACACATGGTATGCACTGATAGCGGCGAACAGAGCATCGGCCGTCGATCAACAGACAAGTGGTGAAGTGCGTCGGCATTTATACATGTGACGTCGAATATTCCAGTCTTATCACTTGTGGTCGTGCAAGCTCTGGAATAATCTAGGCTGTTCGCGGCCTGCACGCAATCTTAACAAAACGATCTACAAATATCGCGAAGCTTCTCGAACAATGAGGCGCGCTTTGCGCTGAGCCTTGCTGACAGTCTTTGTGGGCGAAAACCAAATACAGCAAAAATGATAATCAGAAACGCATGTGGCAATGCCCCCTCTGAAAAGCATCATCCCGATGCTTAAAAACATAACATGTATGGGAGACCAGCGCTGGATAGGTGGTGCGCCGAAAAAGGGTGCCTGTCGGGGAGTCGCGACATAACTCAGCCGTTCGCATGGCCTTCGCGCCGCCGCCTAATCTCGGAGGCCATGCCGCTCGCGCTCAGATGACCGGCCGCACTGTACCGCGGTGAGCGCACGCGCGTGCGCCGTTCCCGTGCTTCATTTTGGCGCGAACAGCTCGAGCAGCCATTGCGCCAGTAATACTGCTCTATGGTTTAGAAAAAAAAATAACTTTGTCTGAAGGCTACCTTCTCAGGAAAGCACTGAAAAACGGAGAGAAGCCCTGCAAAGCAGACTACGTCTGTGCATATACGGCGTCGAAGAGACAGTGCTGTGCCGTGGTGGCGACTCCGTTGTCACCATTTTCTGGTTGCGTCCTGGGATTTGTGCCAAGCTAGTGCAGGCTCACAAGCCTCCATTGATAAGTACGTGCTGCGTCGATACCAGCTGCCCACTACTGCAGTAAAAAAAAAATAATAATAAGAGGCAAGGGGTAGCTGCGTCAACATTTTTCTGCCGTGGTATGTATGCCCAGCCCGCGGTATGTATGCACGTGGACGTTGATCAAGCACACCACCGTGCTAGCATAGCATGTATGGTGTCGCGCTGTTATGCTCGAGGGCGCGGGATAGATTCCCGGCCACGGTGGCCGGATTTCGATGGGGTTGAGATACAAAGAACACCTGCATACTGAGATTTATGTGCACATTAAAGAACCCCAAGCAGTCAAAATTAATCCTGATTCCCACATTACGGCGTGCCTCATAATCATACCTTCTTTGGCACGTAAAGCGCCAGCAGTTGTCGATGTTGATCAAACACCTTTATTCTAAGCAGACACAGGCAAGCGAAAAAACTAAGACAGTATGTTAGGCGAATTAAACGGCGAGTAAAAATCCAAGACATTTGACCTTTTTCTAGCGAGGCATAATTGCGATGTCACTTCGCCGCGGCAGCCAATGCACAAAGAAGCTTTACCGCATCGGCTGACTCCAGAAAGCTAAGTTTTGAGTAGTCCACTGCTTTGTTCGTGACAACAACTCTGTGTGTAGCACAAGTGAAGTTCAACGGAGGCATCCATCGCGTCCGTGTTTCTCATAACAGTTCAGCAGCTTCGGCGAACGTGCCCCCGTACGCATCTCGCAGACAGACAGCTTTCCTTCTGCATAACTGTTTGCAAATAATGTAGACTACATGCCTATCGTATCATTCACTGCCCGCGGTGGCATCAGAAATTAACTTGGTGGTGATCAGACGAAAAAATGGTTACATATGCCGCATGCTGCATAATATGTACGTTTTATTTACGACAAAACACCAATTAAATTCCGTCCATTGGCCCCCGTTTCCACTGGTGGCCCTCACTATCGAATAAATCTAGCAGACACGCGCAATTAGGTTTAGAAACCAGCCCGACGCCACTAGACAGGAGAGCAAGAGCAGAACAATACTGTGCTTGCCTGACTGCCGGGATGCAACGCCGCATCCGTTCCTATTCATATGTTTTATAAGGAAAAACATAGAAGGATACGCCCTCCCTCATTTCTACGTATTGTGGCGGTTGAATGCGCAACAGTACCGCCACCATCCTCTTGTTTTTTTTCGGCGATACACGCCCGCATTGCCTCAACCAGTCGCCACTCTCGTCCGCGGGAGCGGCTGGAGTATGCGCGCTTTGACCGCTAGGGCGGCACTGCCCAGACCGCGGAAACTCCAGCGCTGGTCCCCTATACATGCAATACTTAAGAAAACTAATAAAGCAAGCAAACATTAGAGTCCTCAAGTGCTTTAATGAGCATAGTACTGTTTAAGACGCACCACATGCACGACCTCGGGCCAAGCTCGGCGCCTCTGAGAGTTCGTGACGCCGTCGGGGACAACCTCGTAGTCGAGTGCGCCGAGACGTCGAAGTACCCTGTACGGTCCGAAGTATCGTCGAAGAAGCTTCTCGCTCAGTCCACGTCGTTGTATTGGCGTCCAGACCCAGACACGATCGCCGGGCTGGTACTCCATGAAGCGTCGTCGAAGATTGTAGCGACGGCTGTCGGTGTGCTGCTGGGACTTGATGTGCAGGCGGGTGAGCTTCTTCGGCACATTGTAAGTAAGCAGCGGCGTCGAGATTTTCTTCGTCGGTGACCATAGGTCGGCAAACTCACTCATGAGTCGACTCACTCAGGCTCACCCAGACTCTTATCGAGCCGTGAGTCTGAGTCTGAGTGAGTCCGGGTGAGTAATATTTTGGTGAGCTTGAGTCCGAGTGAGTCCGGTTGAGAAAAACTTTAGCGAGTCTGAGTCCGAGTGAGTCCGGTTGAGGAAAACTTTGATGAGTCTGAGTCCGAGTGAGCTCTAAGTGCAAAATATATTTCTTGAGTGAGTCTGAGTGAGCTCCACACCTTTTTGCCGACTTATCGTTCTATCCATACCCAGTGATGCTACCGAGGACTTCTGATTTGGAGCAATTTTTGGAGCAGCAAAATTTCCGTTTTGGAGCACTTTGGAGCAGCAAAATTTTCATCTTGAAGCGCTTTGGAGCAGATAATTTTGCATCTGGGAGCACTTCGGAGCAGCGAATTTTACATCCTGGAGTGCAATACAGAAGCACATATTGCATTAACATTCAAGCACCTCAGTATTATTATGGGGCTCTTATGAAGGCTAGAAATATTTCGATTAATTGCAAATCTCATGGAAAAAATCATCCCAGGAGCATAGGCGTGCGCACAGGGAAGGCAGGGGGGGGGGGCGGCCGCCCCCCCCTTATCACCTAAGAGGGGGGGGAGCGCAAAATCTGCCCCGTACATTGACGCTTGCGATAGCAATTATATGGACTCTCGGCGGATTTTTGCCGTCGCCGTTGCCGCAATTTTCCGTATAAAATCCAAATTAATAACATCACCACGCGCATTCTAGCCGCGGGTAAAAGCTCGCGAGCGCTGGCGACGAACGCGGCTGAAGCGGAGATTAAACTAGCCGGCCGTCTGTCTCCGCCGCACGGACAGCGCATGCGATAACATCTTCCCGCGTGCGGGCCTGCCGTCGATTGCTCATCAAACAGAGAGGAAACGCCCCGCCCGTCTTTCGTAAGGAGCATGAAGGGACGCCAGGGGAGCGGAAGGGGGGGGGGGGGAACGCATCGTTCGAAGGGCGCAGTCGCTTGCGCGCGCGCTATCTCGAGACATCAGGAGATGGCTCGTAAACTTGCTGTGCTCTCAACGCTTACTTCGCGTTTAGAGAACTCAGAGCAAGGAAACGCTTCGGTTCCTGGAGGGGCCATATTCCCTTAAACCAGCGTTTCGTTGAGTTACGCGAGATCGGATCCAAAAGAGTTAGCTGCTAGTCTTACTTCGTTTCACAATACAATTTTCTTGGTATCGCATTCATTGCTTCACTCTTAAGCGAAACTGAGTTTTTTTAACCGTTAGCTATTGACCCCCGAAAGCGAGGGGCGGACGTGTAACATGGCGTAGCCGCTTCACTGTGGGCCGTCAGCGACGGGCCCGCTACTGACAGCTGCGCATTTGCGGCTGCTCCGACAAGGAGATATGATTTTACTAATGATATGACATTTTTTAAAAAAGCAAGCAAAAAAATTCGAATTGGAACCCTAGCACGTGAGCTCGAAACGGCAGGGCCTTTTAGGGGGTATTTACCGCAGAGTGATTACAAACTCCGACGTGCTGGCGGAAGGAATTACGAAAAAGCTGTTCTGGATGAAGATCCATGGATAAAGTATATCTGAGGAAAAGTGTCAACGCGTTTCCACCGTTCGCGTGCTCTTCCATAAACGCGAACCAAGGAAAATTCGATATTGTCCCTTATATCAACTGCGAGCGATCCCAGATTTCATTCCGCGATGTCCGGAAACAGAAGTGACAGACATTTTAGCGGCACTCATGTAGTTATTACTGAACACTGCTTTCCTTACGTGCCGTGCGACGCTTGAATCGAGCTATCAGCAGCGTTTCTGGAACAGACGACGTCCGCCGATGAATCGCCGTCGCACTTTCTCGCTACCGATAGGCCTAGACGTCACGAGCCTCTGCGGAGAGCGCGTTTTGCTGTCGAGCCGACTTGCAGAATAGAAGCTGCGTCGGCACCGTGCATGGCATCGTGGCTTACTCGGAACACACGCGCGAGCGCTATTTATTCAGCGGAATAATTCTTGGTCCATGACTGCGATTTTATTGGCAGCCCCAAGATCGAGCTGCACATGTTCTGACGCGCCGGCGGTGATAGACGCCTCCAAACCCGAGACTTTGGCGCAGTTTGGCGCAAATTTCGTCGATATTATCAGGATGGCGCAGTAAATACAATTTGGCGCACTTTGGCGCAGTTGGCGCAGGAGTGGAATCACTGCATACCACTTAAGCATTACTATCACCCTTATGTCGGCTCACGTTTATATTCCCATCGACTCACACATACTCCCAAGAACTAGAATTCATATGCCAGATCAATATTTATTGATCAGAGACGTGATTTACAGGGGGCAGGGGGGGAGGTGCAAGACGTGCCCCCGGAAAGTCTTTCACAGGAAGTTCTTGATAAAATTATTTCATGTGAGTCATGCCTTTCAATAAAAATATCCTTACTGGATTGCAACAACCCATATTTGAAGGTAAGTGACCAAAAGGCGCCAAGTAGAGCACCAATTATGCGAGATATTGCTGTGAAAGAGCATAGACACCATGGTCGACAAAGCCAATTATACGCTAATGGACTCATGAGTCGACTCACTCAGACTCATTCAGACTCAGATAGAGCCGTGAGTCTGAGTCTGAGTGAGTCCGAGTGAGTAATAAATTGGTGAGTTTGTGTCCGAGTGAGTCCGGCTGAGAAAAACTTCAGTGAGTCTGAGTTCGAGTGAGTCCGGCTGAGGAAAATTTTTGTGAGTCTGAGTCCGAGTGAGCTCTAAGAGCAAAATATTTTTCATGAGTGAGTCTGAGTGAGCTCCACATTTTTTGCCGACCTATGTCGGTGACGTTGGGTAGCATGGCGTCGTGCATCGTCGCCGAGCTCCTTCCGTAGACCAACTTGTACGGCGTCATCTGCGTCGTTTCTTGGACGGCCGTGTTGTAGGCGAAGGCCACGTACGGAAGGACGGTGTCCCACGTCTTGCGCTCAACGTCGACGTACATGGCCAGCATGTCGGCGATGGTCTTATTTAGACGCTCGGTGAGGCCATTGGTCTGCGGGTGGTAGGAGGTGGTGTGGCGGTGGCTCGTCTCGCTGTATTTGAAGATCGCCTGAGTTAGGTCCGCAGTAAAGGCGGTACCTCTGTCTGTGACGAGGACCTCTGGGGCGCCATGACGCAAGACGAGGTTCTCCACGAAGAACTTGGCTACCTCGGCGGCACTACCTTTGGGCAAGGCCTTTATCTCGGTGTAGCGGGTGAGGTAGTCAGTTGCCACGATGATCCATTTGTTGCCGGAAGTCGACGTCGGGAACGGTCCCAGTAGGTCCATCCCGGTTTGCTGGAACGGCCGGTGAGGTGGTTCGATTGGCTGCAGAAGTCCCGCTAGCCTAGTCGGCAGTTTCTTCCGTCGCTGGCAATCTCGGCAGGTCTTTATGTAGTGAGTGACGTCGGCAGCAAGGCGCGGCCAGTAGTATTTTTCCTGTATTCTGGCGAGCGTGCGGGAAACACCGAGGTGTCCAGCCGTCGGGTCGTCGTGTAGGGCCTGGAGGATTTCTGGTCGCAATGATGAAGGCACGACAAGAAGGTAGTCGGTTCGAAGTGGCGAGAAGTTCTTCTTCAGGAGAACGCCGTTCTGTAAGAAAAACGACGGCAGTCCTCGCTTGAATACCTTCGGCGCTCTTGCACTCGAGGTACTCCATAAGGCCCCGAGTTCCGCGTCGGCTCGTTGCCTTTCGGCAAAGTCGTCGGTACTTACAGTTCCGAGGAAGCAGTCATCGTTGTAGTCTTGCGGCGGCGCGTCGACGGGGGCACAAGACAGGCAGTCGGCGTCAGAGTGTTTACTTGTACACGACGGTAATGTCGAATTCTTGAAGCCTCAGACTCCATCGTACAAGATGACCTGAAGGGTCCTTCAAGTTAGCTAGCGAACATAAGGCTCACTGACAACTTTGAAGGGCCTGCCATAGAGGTAGGGGCGAAACTTTGACGTAGCCCAGATGATGGCAAGGCATTCCTTTTCTGTTGTGGAATAGTTGGCTTCTGCCTTGGATAGTGACCGGCTAGCATAACTGATAA
The DNA here is from genome assembly GCF_013339695.2 of Rhipicephalus sanguineus. Taxonomy (NCBI): domain Eukaryota; kingdom Metazoa; phylum Arthropoda; class Arachnida; order Ixodida; family Ixodidae; genus Rhipicephalus; species Rhipicephalus sanguineus. Next base: position 309,518,509 of record NC_051176.1, on the reverse strand, counting down.
CCCTTTCAAGCCCGTCAGTCTTTTGCATAAGGACGGCACCGAGTCCTACGCTGCTAGCGTTGGTGTGTATTTCCGTATCGGCGCAATCGTCGAAACGCGCAGGTATGGGTGGCGTCTACAGGCGTCGTTTAAGTTCTTGAAATGCTTGCACTTGCGCCGTTTCACACCTGAATTCCACGTTAGTCTTCGTGAGAAGCGTCAGTGGTTCGGCAATCCGTGAAAAGTTCTTGACGAAGCATCTGTAATAGGTGCATAAGCAGAGAAATCGGCGCACGGCCTTCTTGTCGGTGGGTGGCGGGAATTCGGCGATGGCAGATGTTTTCCGCGGGTCTGGGCGCTCTCCAGACTTGCTGATCACACGACCCAGAAACAAGAGCTCGTCGTACGCGAATTGGCACTTTTCTGGCTTCAGGGTCAGTCCAGAGGCCTTGATTGCTTGAAGTACTGCATCAAGCCGCCGGAGATGCTCGTCGAAGGTCGAGGAAAACACGACGTCGTCCAAATACACAAGGCACGTCTGCCACTTTAATCCGGCCAGCACGGTGTCCATGACGCGCTGGAACGTCGCAGGTGCCAAGCAAAGACCGAAAGGCATGACCTTGAACTCAAAGAGGCCGTCGGGTGTTATAAAAGCGGTCTTTTCTCGGTCTCTTTCGTCTACTTCGATCTGCCAATAGCCGGTCTTGAGGTCCATTGACGAAAAGTATGTCGCGTTGTGAAGTCGATCCAGGGTGTCGTCTATCCGTGGGAGGGGGTACACGTCCTTCTTCGTGATTTTGTTCAGGCGCCGATAATCAACGCAGAAGCACAGTGTCCCGTCCTTCTTCTTCCCTAACACCACGGGTGATGCTCACGGACTTTTGGACGGCTGGATGATGTTGTCGCGTAGCATCTCGTCGACTTGTTTCTTTCTCGCGTTGTGCTCTTGAGTCGAAACTCTGTAGGGGCTCTGACGGAGGGGCCTCGCACTTTCCTCCGTTATAATTCAGTGTTTCGCCACCAGACTTTGTCGAATTCGTGATGACGACGAGAAGCAGTCCTTGTATCGTTGGAGCAGGGATTTGATTTGTTCTTGCTTGCGCTGGGGGAGACTTGGGTTGATGCCAAAAGCAGGTTCCGGCCCTGGCGTTTTTGCGGAAGCTTCTGTTAAATCTGTGAGGGTGAAGGCATTGCTGGCTTCCACAATTTCTTCAATGAAGGCGACTGTCATACCCTTGTTCACGTGCTTGTATTCGTAGCCAAAATTCGTGAGCATCACCTTTGTTTTTCCTCCACGAAGCTCGGCTATTCCTCTTGCGACGCAAACGTCTTGATTGACAAACAGGTGCTGGTTACCCTCGATGACGCCTTCCAAGTCGGTGGCTCTTTTGGTGCAGATGGAAATAATGACGCTGGAGAGAGGTGGTATGGTCATCTGCTCGTCGAGCACACTTAAGGCGTGGTTTCTTGGCGTCGTGGGGGGTGGCAGAGCTTCTTCTGAGGATAGCGTTATGGACTCAGATCTCAGGTCTATTACGGCACCGTGTTCACTTAGGAAGTCTATCCCAAGTATCACGTTCCTGGAACAGTGCAGTAGGATAAGAAAGCTCGCAGGGTAAGTTCGGTCACTGATGTTGATTCTTGCTGTGTAGACTCCAGCTGGCGTTATCAAATGACCTCCAGCGCTGCGGATTTCAGGTCCTTCCCAAGCAGTCTTAACTTTCTTACACTTCACGGCGAATGACCCACTGACGACGGAATAGTCGGCCCCAGTGTCGACGAGAGCGGTAACGTTGTGTCCGCTGAATAGTACGTCGAGGTCGCTAGTCCGCCGTCTTGCGTTACGGTTACGTCGCGGCGTCGGGTCACAGCTACGTCGGTTTGCACCGCTGCTTCCGCGTTGCGTCGTCAGGTCTTCCGGTCGCAAAGTTTCGTCTTCAGGACGTCGTTCCGCGTGCGGCGGGCGCTCGGGACTTCGTTGCGTCGTCGTCGTCGACGCCGGAGGATCTTCAGTATTTTGTCGTACAGCAACCGCACCTCCATCGATTGCTGCCCTTAGTTTTCCGGGTATGGGCTAGGTGACCGGCCCCGAGTTGGGCCAGTGTATGGTCGGCGTTGGGGAGAGACGTAGCGGCCTGGCGACGGCAAACGGGAAGGTTGTCGGGGCGTCCATTGCATTCCCGCGAGGTAGTCGGCAATGTCACATGGTCTTTCCCCTCGCTGTGGATGCGGCGCGTCGATGGCGAGTCCACGCAGTCCCATCTGTCGGTACTGACAGCAGTGGTAAGTGCGGCCAGCTTCTCCGCAATGGTAGCAGAGTGGGCGGTGGTCAAGGGCGCACCAAACATCGGTCTTCCTCAGCGTATATCGTTGGCCGGCTGGCGGGCAGTATGACGTCGGCAGCGGCGGCGGTGGTGCCTGGCGGCGGAACTGCTGGGGCGGCGCGGCGTCTAGACTTGGGTGAGGAGGGGGGGCATTGCGTCGGGCTGCAGCAGCATAGGTCACTGCTTGCAGCTGCGGCTGCGCTGACTCGGGGGTGCCCAGAGACTGCTGGATTTCCTCTCGGACGATGTCAGTGATCGACACAACTTCAGGCTGTGGTGAGGGTAACAGCTTGCGCAGTTCTTCCCGCAAGATCGCTCGTATCGTTTCGCACAGGTCATCGAAGCCGACGGCATGAACAGCTGGGCTGTCTTGAATCGATCGGCGATTATACTGGCGGTTGCGCATTTCCAGCGTCTTCTCAATCGTCGTCGCTTCTGAGATGAATTCTTAGACTGTCGAGGGTGGGTTCCGCATCAGCCCAGCAAAGAGCTCTTGCTTTACCCCTCGCAGGAGGAAGCGGACCTTCTTGTCCTCGGGCATGGCTGGGTCAGCGTGTCAGAACAGTCTGCTCATCTCTTCCGCATACAGCACCACGTTCTCGTTTGGAAGCTGCACCCGGGTTTTTCAGCAGAGCTTCAACCCTCTCCTTGCGGAGGACACTTGTGAATGTGGCAAGGAATCTTGCGCGAAAAATGTCCCACGTCGAGAGGCTTCGCTCTTGGTTCTCGAACCAAGTTCGGGCAGAGCCCTCCAAGGCGAAGTACCGTGTCTTAACTTGTCTTCATCGGTTCATTTGTTAAAAATGGCAACGCGGTCATACTTCTCCAGCCAACTTTCCGGGTCTTCAGCAGAGAAATAGGAAAATTAGGAAACCATGGGTGACGCACGAGCTCTACGAACAAATGAGGACAAAGGACAGACTATATAGACAATTTCTTAAAACTCGTAATCTTGATGACCTGACCAATTTCAAAAAATATCGCAATAAACTAACGAAGAACCTGCGCATCGCACGAAAAGAGTACTTCTCGTCTTTCATGGATGCGAAAAACGTGCCAAGCGAGCTGCTTTGGGACAAATTAAACGTGCTACTGCATCGTGGTAATAATCGTAATAGCATTAACAAGCTTACAATCGAAGGAAGAGACTTGAGTGGGGTGGAATTGGCTGATGCTTTCAATAATTTTTTTACAAATATGAGTACTTCAGGTAGTCCCACAGATGCATGTCAAGGTATGAACATGAGGAATAACAAAACTTTATTTCTGCAGCCAGTTACAATGCAGGAAGTGATTTCGACAATCACAAATTTGAAAAACAGCAGCAGTAGAGATATCGACGAAATCCAAATAAAACCCGTGAAATTTGTAGCAGACATAATCGCACCAGTTCTTGCAAACATATTTAATACGTGTTTAACTACATCAACATTTCCAATAAAAATGCAAATAGCCAAGGTAGCAGTACTTTTTAAAAAGGGGAATCGAAATGAATTAGGCAATTACCGCCCTGTATCCATATTACCCATCTTTTCAAAACCTCTTGAAAAAATAATTCATTGTAGGATCTCGAATTTTGTCGAGACCTCCAATATATTAACACCACATCAATTTGGATTCCGGAAGAACAGATCAACAGAATTAGCTTTGCTTCATCAGAAAGAGTATATTTTAACGGAATTTGAAAGCAAGAAAATAGTAATTGGTTTATTTGTTGATTTTTCCAAGGCTTTTGACTTGGTCAATCATGAAGTCTTGTTAGGTAAGTTAGATATTTATGGTATACGTGGATGTGGGTTAAATTTACTGCGGTCATACTTGTCCCACCGGCGACAAGTTGTTCAAATAAATAACTCGCGATCACAAGTTCTGCCACTGCATTGCGGTGTTCCACAGGGCAGCATTTTGGGGCCTTTGCTGTTTAACATTTACATAAATGACATCGTTAACATTAATAATAATGCCATGTTTATCATATATGCAGACGACACAACCATATTTTTCTCTGGCAGTAACATTGACTATCTTATCTCTAATTGTAATAACACATTAGTTCAACTCCAACAGTGGTCATCGTTCAACTCAATGAAGATTAATGAAAATAAAACAAAGGCCGTTATATTTCGAGCCAAAAATAAGCCTATCCCTCCTCATGCAGATATAATTCTCAATTCCCTTCCAGTTGACATTGTTGACCACTTTAAGTGCCTTGGCGTTGTATTTAGTGCGCACATGTCTTGGGAATCTCACGTAAATTTGGTATTAACAAAACTAGCTAGAATAACTGGTATAGTCGGTCGACTGCGATACATTCTCTCTCCAAAACTTAAAATATTAGTTTACCATTCTCTTTTCTATTCACACATTAACTATTGCCAACTTGTCTGGGGTACAACTACATTTTCTAATTTACAAAAAATTTACATTATGCAGAAACGATATCTACGTAATGTTTACAATGCTGAGTATAATGCAACAACCACAGGCTTCTTCCACAAAACCCGTATAATAACAGCCCATAAGCTATACTATTATCGGCTGAGTTCTAGATTTAAATATGAAGTGAGAAATAATATACGTAATTTAGATACCCTAGCACATTTGGAAACAAATGAGCATTGCTATAAAACAAGACACAGAGAGCATTGGAATGTTGTCACACCCCGTTTGAATACTGGCATACAGCTTTTGTCTTATTCTTTACCATCGTTGCTAAACCATTTTCAGTTAATTAATTATGATTTGTTTGGTTGTTCCTTAGCAAAACTTAGATCGATGTTTGTAGAAGAAAGCTAATTTCATTTATCCTGGCGTTGTATTGTATTGTATTTTTTTTTCTTTGCATTTTTTTTCTCAGGCTGTTGTGTATTACTTTTATTCTGCACTGATAATATGTTTTGACTTGTTAAGTGACTGTTTTTCCTTGCTGTTGGCCACACGCCATACATTACGGGCTACGGACTAGTCAAGCCGCCTATAGGCAGCTTTTTTTCCGTTGTCCTCCATCTGTAAAGTACACGGTGGAAATAAAGATTTGATAGTGATAGTGATAGTGTAATGATCCGTGAAAGGTCAGTAGTTTCTTTGGGCGCTTCAGCAGCACGGGTGCAGGCGGCATGGTTGCTGTCATTGTCGCTGTTGTGGTGGTCATGGTTGGGTTCTTCCTGGCCTTGTCGGGTAAAGGCTCGTATTCTGGAGGTAGTCCTTGTTTCCTGCGGCTTGCTCGCTGCTCGGGGTAGGCATCGATGTCTTTGTTGCGGCCCGGACTGGGTTCACGGCCTGACGGGGGCGACCGGAACATGAGCGAAGCAGTACCTCCACCAGATGTCACGTGGTCGTGATGTAGACGAACACCGCAGGCGACGTGTCCAAGAGGAAACTCCTTATTTGGCCGAACTTGTGGCCGAGAAACGGAAAGTTAATTTACAGCAATACACACGGTATGCACTGATAGCGGCGAACAGAGCATCGGCCGTCAATCAACTGACAAGTGTTGAAGTGCGTTGGCATTTATACATGTGACGTCGAATATTTCAGTCTTATCACTGGTGGTCGCGCAAGCTCTGGAATAATCTAGGCTGTTAGCGGCCTGCGCGCAATCTTAACAAAACGATTGACAACAATCGCAAAGCTTCTCGAACAATGAGGCGCGTTTTGCGCTGAGCCTTGCTGACAGTCTTTGTGGGCGAAAACCGAATACAGCAAAAGTGATAATAAGAAATGCACGGGGCAACATAATTGCTATCGCAATAAAAGAGATATTTCCTGCCCGCCATGCAGAATGCATTATTCAGATCCTGCACACACAGGGTGCAGCCCAGCTTTTCCAGCCAAACTTAGATTCTGACTACTGCCGGTTTCCCATGTCATCTGCTCATGTTCTTGGCTGAAGTTCTACTGACAAAGCTGCATGGGCGTGGTGCTGAGAAAGAGAACCCATCCGCAATGTTGCAGTCATTCCCCATGTAAATAGGGTGTCGCATGTTCAAGAAACACACCAAGCCCTTCGCCAAGTGTGCGACATGCGGCAAGGTGTACGTGGGACAGTCTGGGCGGTGCATCAATGAACGGCTTCGAGAACATGCTAATACATTAAAAACTGGTGTTGGGAGCAATATCGCCACACATTGTGCGAAGCACAGATGCACCCCCAGATTGTCTTACGTTGCCCTCCTAAAACACTATCGTGATAGGCGTGCTAGGGAGATCTTTGAGGCCTTTGTTATCAGCTAAAAGGGCGAGCAGTGTGCAAGCAAGCCGTCTCTGGAACTACACTCTGTTTCATACACCAGGTGCAACACTGTGGAAGTTATGCAAGAAATTCGGTCAGCAAGAAGTGGAAGTCCATGCATCCCGCGCTTAGATTTCGTCGTCGTAAACGTGGCCTTCGCGATTGGTTCCAGCTGCATGCTACCAGAACTAATCATGGCGGCCATGATACGACAACAAAGAGATGCTCAGCAATCCAGAACAATCTATTGACAACTGTATAAATAACGAGGTTTGTTTATTTTCAAGGCACAAAGCATCTTATTAAACAGTCTAAAAAAAATCCCATTATGGACAGTAAGATCACTGAACTATTTCTTGGTGCGAACACATCCACTACAAGAATTCTCGCTGGCTTCCACAGTGTTGCACCTCATGTATGAAACGCAGTATACTAGAAAAGGAAGTCCACTAGCTGACGTCACTTACTTGACTGAATACAGTAGAACCCCGCTGTTACGTTCCTCACTGCTGCGTTTTCCCGGCTGTTACGTCGTTTTCCGCAGGTCCCGGCATAGCTCCCATAGGATACAATGTATTGGGAACCCCGCTGTTAAGTCGTAACTGTCGGACCGTTCCCGTATGATACGTCGCGAAGTGCGCTCGGAGCCGACCGAGTGACTACCAAAGAGAGCGGCCATGGTGCATTTTCACGCAGCTTGGCCTCGTTTGACCGTAATATTAGCCGCATGAGAGGCGCAAGCAACAGAATCTTTCAATTGATGCAAACAAAAGCATGGCCTTCGAGATTCAAATTGCAAAGATGGCGTCTATGACGTAACTGCTCGCGAAAGCAAGGCCTTCGAGATTGGTATTTACTATTGACAAAAGCATAGCCTTTGAGATTTGTATTGCACAAACATGGCGTGTATGACGTAATTCCTTGCGAAAGCAAGGCCTTCGAGATTGGCATTCACTTCTGCCATCGCGTTGGCGTAGACTCATCATCATCGTTATTTGCGGAGAACGGGAGGAGTTCGAGCTGGTTGGAGCTCGCATGGTCGCGCGTGCGGTTCGCGGTCGGACTCGCCGCGCCGGTCGTGATTGCGTGTGCTTAGTTCTTTCATGCCTACAGCTGTTGGTGTTAAAAAAATCACATACGTTGATTACCTTTCTGTGGATGAGGCCGTCCTTAGCTCCGCGTTTCTATCCATCGACTAGATCGCGGCTGAGCGCGCCAATTTTCGTGCTGCTCGTAAGAATTGAAATAAAATTCTGTACCACTAAATATTTTGCCGTTTTTCCTGTTTTTTGTCTCTTACGTTTCCCGTCTCTTACGTTTATTTCCTACGGTCCCTTCAAAAACGTATCAGCGGGGTTCTACTGTATAATTTAACCTACACCAACTCATGTTTTGGCCAATCTCCCATGGTACGTATGAGCCGGGTTGGGAGGATGCAGTGCTGTTGAATTGAAAAACTTATGCCTGAAGCCTTGTCTAACACCTGCACACACCCTTAGTTGTAGTGGTGGCTTTCACCAGCTTTGCTGGACATTCAGTTTATCAGGGCCAGGATTGCGAGTCAATATTTTCAGTTCTTGTTTTCCAATCTGAAATCTTCCACGTCAACTTCCTACTATTGTGCTTCCAGAAGCAGGTATTCATCAGTCAGAGCTGACCTTCTTTTGTGAATTCTGCTGACATCTCTCCTGCACTATTCCCGGTTTCAATGCCATCGTTGCCTAATGCCTGTTCCCCAGGCCGCTTTTTCCATTATTTCGCATTAGGTCACCCATGACTTTTGTACACTGACTTTGCACCTTCTCCATTACTAATTTAACATCCTCGTAGAACTGTTTGTTGAACCACTCTAAAAAGAATGCCTTTAGAATAAGATTCTCACTATAATGACGAATTTTCACTTCCTTGTGACCTACACATAGAACATAATACAAATAAGTACCTTCACAACGAAAACTTGGGGGACGCTTGAGCTTTGCCTTCAGGAGTAAAATGCGATAGCGTAATCGGGCACCGTGTGCATCGCCTTCAATCATGCCACGAGGAAAGGTACATTTGTGCACATAACAGTGGCCGCTTCAAACCATCCTAGAATGCCTACTGCAAGTACAGATGCGAAATGACCCCTACGCTATAATTCCTTTTGCAAGTTGGCGAAGAACCTACTACGTGTCTGTAAGGTGACATGTGCACCTGCACACCTGCAGATTTTGCAATGGGGGGGCAGCTTTAAACCACCCACTCGTTGCGCAATTCACATGTTCCGACGCTTGGTACATTCTACAATTCTGCCACGCAATATTACATGTGTTAAGGAGACTGTTCCTCCTTATTGCGTTTCTTATTGCATTTTTTTTAAGATGCAGTTTCAAGTACTGGTGTGGCTCCGTGGTAGAACACCTGCTTGCCCCCAGAAGGCCTGGGTTCGATTCTCACTTGGACCAAAAATTCTTTTATTATTTGTTTATTCGCATCTATCTCAAATTTTTGCTCATGAACAACACCGATTTTTCGCTCAGAACCAACAACGTCGACACCAGAATTTCTGCCAAACGAGCTCTTTAACGCTTTCACGTTAATACTTTCCTGGATGTATATCCACTTCAACAAAGCTGTTCACAAACACAACCATAAAGAGAAGTGATGTTTCTCAAAGTTGCATATTCAGGAGTGCAACAGCCGAAATAGGATTTGGAGCAATTTTTGGAGCAACAAAATGTTGCTTTTGGAGCACAAAAATCCAAATTTGGAGCAGGTTGCAAAAAAAAAAGAAAACCTGATTTTTTTTGCACGAAATCCCAAATTTGGAGCAGTATAACAAAGAAGGCTTACTTTTAGAAAAGAAAACAAAAATACGTAAAAACCATTCAACATCACCTAATTCGTGCACAGTGCATGTGAACACTGCTATTTCAATAAAAGCAGTGTGTTGAGCCACCCCACAGTGCGAACAATGACTAAGTCAGTGCGAACAATGACTAAGTTCACATTAGCATTTGCAGGACCTGTCAAAATATTTGACAGGCACTAGAAATGCTAATGTGGACCTGCGAACCTGTATATTTGGGAGATTCGTAAAGCAGGAGCAAGTGGGGGCAGCGAAAAAAGAAAACTGGCATACGCTTTTGTCTATTGTTTCTCAAGGCCGCAGAAACGTCATACACAGAAGCTCCAAATGATTGCCAATAATTTTTTAGACGTCAGCGATCATACTAGTACTCGTAATTACACGGCGCGTGCATGAATAATTAATTAAGGAACAAAACGTGCTGTGTCCCTGACAGCTAGTGCTAATAGCCCCTTCTAAATTGCAGTATGCTTTTCCGCAGGACACCAGTGTACTGAGGCAAAAGTGGCTTAAAAAGCGTTCTGCACACAATAAAACAATCAAACAGGAAATTTGAGAACTACTGTCCGTTTCTATTGCGATAGCAACTATATGGACACTCTCGATTAGTTTTTGCCGTCATCTCCCGTATAAAGTCCAAATTGATAACATATCCATGTGCATAGTATGTTCAACCGTGGGTTAAAGTGCACGAGTGCGTGCGATGAATGCGGCTGAAGCAGATATCAAACGAGCCAGCCTATCTCCGTTGCTCGGAGGGTGCATGCGATAATACCACGCCGCTCGGGAAGCCTACGATCGAAGCATAGAGGAAACGCCCCGCCTGTCTTGAGCGAGCATGAAAACACACGCGAGGCGGGTGGGGGGGGGGGGGGGCTGTCGCTCGAGCAGCAACTTTTGAACTTTGATTTTAAGGGCGCGGTCGCGATCGCTGGCGCGCGTGCTATCTCGGCAGCCATCAGCGGGCGGCTCGTATTTCCTGCTACGTGCTGCACTCTCAATGCGAAGACACTGTGCAGAAAGAGCATCTTTTTGGAAACGCCGTATTCTCTTACACCAACGTTTTGCAGAGTTACGCGAGATCGGATACAAAAGAGTTTGCTGTAAGCCTCACTTCGTATAGCATTACAATTTGTTGCTATCGCATTCACTGCTTCGTCCTTCCGGTGAAACTGACTTTTCTCTTTTCTTTTGCAGGGGTTAGGGTCTGCGCGTATGCATTGGATGACGATGCCCACACTGCAGATGACCAACGCGGCCTCCATTTCTCGCTCAAATTTGCGCCACTGAGAAAATTTTAAGCTGGTCGGGCATTTTGGCGCAGCGTGGCGCAATTTTAACAAGTTTCACGGTTATGGCTCAGCTTGGTGCAAAAATAAGGAATTGTATCAAATTAGCGCAATTGGCACAGCTGTTGCATCCCTGCATATTGATTCTCATGTCCTTCATAGTGAAAATGTCATTATTTTATGTTCACATAAACGATGTCTGCATGACAACCCTGCAAAATGTACGCTGGTATTGTTTTCTGGATGTTTCACAAGCTGCTTCACTTAACGAGCATTAGCATTACGTTGCACATTCTTTGATTTCATACCATCGCCACCATTGTCCACAGCGCAGACGTTGGTCAAGAATGCAGGACGTCTGTGCAAGTGTCAAGAGCGCCCAATAGTGCAGGGATGCCGATGCAGTTCACTCAAAGGCAGATGAGCTCACGTTGGGCTCCACAGTTTACATGTTTTTCGGGTGGTCCAGTTCCTGCTACCCTTGAAAAGCACACTTCATTTGATCCGTGAAGTTGGGCTGCATCCAAGGACACCAAGTATTTGGACATGGGACCAATTTTGATGGATTTATGATCAAAAGACCTTCAACGCATAGCAGCCGAGGCAGTGGCAGCTGCAGCGGCAATGCCGGTAAACACTCATGGCACGTCAACAACACTGACGCTGATGGCTTCCTGTACACCTGTGTCTGCAACAGAAAACAGCTCGGCACGTGCCTGAACGAGCCATGAACCAACCACAGAAGAGTGTATGGATTTTTCCGGAACTTCAAGCTCAAAACCAGCCACGAAGGGCAATGACGGAGCTGACACCAACTCCGTACGATGGACCCATACGTCAGCAAGGATGACGACGAGGGCTGGAAGATGATGCTCACTCTCTGCCAAAGAAAGCAGTAGGTGAGGGAAATGCCAACAAGCGCCAAGGAATGACCCTCCCCAACCCAAACGTAGAAAAATCCAAATTTCACTTTAGGTCCAGAAAAATTCCAGAAACTACCACCACTGCCATACAACGACTTCAAAGTGATCATACGACTGCATCAGAGCCTACCGATGCAATCCCTGACAAGCCCCATGCTGGCTGAAGCGCTCATTGAGGCATGCCAAAAGAAAGTCACAGGTGATCAGTTCTTGCTACGCATCAAATATTGCAATAGTGTCTGTCCCCAACCAAGAAGTTGCAGAGCATGCGTGCAAACTCACGTCCATGGTGATAAATGGGGGGCTACATGCGATACGTGCGTATGTTGCAACAGGCGAAGGAGCAGCAGACAGCATCATCCATGGACTGCCGCCACACACTCCTCCTGAAACCATCATGAGAAGTCTCCACATCTGCATGCAGAATATCAGTTATTAAGGCCATAAAAGTGCGGCCATCACTTTCAACTGAACTTTTGTTTGCTGGTAAGTGATTATCGAGGGGGTGAACTCGCTTGTTACCCATGTCACAACACAATACAAGGGTGTAAAATCTTCCAACAGGTAAGACATTGGACTGCTGTGTGCCTGCAACCTGAACTTGCTGCAAAATCCACGGCCCCCAAGAACCAATGGAAAGACACGACTGCAGCCCGCGGTGCACCACATGTGGTGAACAACACATGTCTCGGGACTGCAGCTGCAGAAACCACGCCGCTACCTGCTGAACAACCCAATGACCCAGAAGAAAGGGACAATGTGTCCGTACCATACAAGAACCATTCAAGATTGTTTGAATCCGAGGACGAAGAATCACGCCAGAGTGACAAACCAGAACTCCTGAAAGAAAGAGGAAGGGCAAGATGAAAATCCCAAAGGAGGTCCACATCAAAATCCTGCTCCAGGTCAAGAACCAGATTCCAGGACCGCGGCGAGAACACCAAGACTCTGTCTCACTCCAGACCTATTCTTCAATATAAACCACAGTCCAAGGCAGCTGCTGGCCAACCAATTTCAATGGCACAACCACAGGTAAGCTGGGCTCAGGTCATATCTTCCACTGCCAAACCAATTATACTTCAAATTACAAACGAAGAAGACATGGGCAATACTTTGTAGCATGATGGACCCCACAGCTATGAAAACCGTCACAAACAGAACACTCAAACTTTTAGAGAGCAAATAGTATACAAGAACAAACACCAAGCTAACAGAAACACTCATGTTGGTGCAGCAGCACACCAATTGCGTGGGAAAACCAACTATGATGGGCCACCAGACCTGGTACTAGACGAACCCATAACGGTAGCAGAAGCGTACGTAGCGGCCCAATTGTTTAAGAAAAACACCGCCCTGGGAACCAATCAGATCACAAATGCAATGATCAGCCACTTAAATCGCAGTACCCTTACCCAGCTGACTTAATTTTTCAATGAACCGCTCCGGGTGGAGGGAGGTGAGGTCCCACAAGAGTAGAAAAAGGCCAATATTGTATTAATTCCAAAACCTGGAATACCCAGAAACCTACAGAACTTGCGCGTCATCTCACTTACTTCGTGCATGGGAAGGCTGTTTGAGAAAGTAATACAAATAAGTTTAAGTAGCCACATAGAAAAGAAGAGGCTTTCCCTGGGTTCCATACTCGGGTTCTGACCACATATCTCTGCACAAGAGGTATTGCTCCTGTTAACCCCTTAAGTGCCAATTAAATTACGAAAAATTGTTCCAAAATTGCCAAATTTTTTTGTGACTCGAAATGCTTCAGTAACATGTTCAAAACAGAAAAAAACTTGCGAAAACGTTTTACGGCTTATAAAAATGCTTTATTCATCATATTTCGCACCGTCATGTAATACCCAGGCCCATCACCAGGAATTTTTTTTCGGGGAAGGGCTCACTTGCTGAAGGCCTTGAAAAACACATATTTTCAACACCCCGCTCCATCAGAATTTTGGGAGGGGGAGGAGGGGGGGCCCTAGACGCCCCCCCCCCCCCCCCGGCAGCGGGCCTGGTAATACCCCATACCTGGGGCATTTGATGGGTATTCCAAAAGAAATTTCTGCAACTCCAGAAAGTATGGGTTCGATTTGACTACCCGTGGACAAAATTTGCTATTTCTCGGTAGTTCAATACAAACTAGATGAGGCTACCATCCTTGTGGTAGCGTTCAAAGCACGGCACTGCGCCATGTTTGTTTATAACGCGCGGGAGATGCAAGGCGCACATTTCGCTGTTTAGTGTGCAGACTCTCATTCAATAAAAGCGCCAATCACGGAACCCGTGCTGCCGTTTATGTTTTAAATAAGAAAGCACCATTTGATGAGCTGGGCTTATCAAAAGCCTCTTGAAACAATGTGAAAGAGCCATGAGGAGCACAGCTCGTCGTAAGCAAAAGAGTGACAATTTTTCATGACGAGTTCAGCTCGTCATAAGCAGTTAAGGGGTTAAAGGAAGAAGCACTAAAACCCCCAGACGGCAGTGATGACAAGATCGTCCTAATGCCAGACATAGCAAACACCTTAGACACAACAGCACATAGCCTCGAACAACTTGAAAAAAAATTGTATGCGGAGAGCAAGTACACATGCTCTTTCCTGAGCAACAGAACGACTCGACCCTTTGGCACACGAAACAGAAGAACTCCCCGCGGCTCGATACTCTCACTGCTACTCTTCTACACAGGAATGAGAAAGCTAGGGATAGAGCTAGGGGAAGAGAGAACATGCAATTTATGCCGATGACATTCCAATCTAGACACATATGGAAACAAGCAGGATTCCCAACAGAGAGCAGTCTCTAAAGTTGAGAGATTCACTGAAGAAGCAGGAATGTAATGCTCACAAGAAAAGTCCATATTTGTACATGTCTGAGCCCCCATACTCGAGAAAGCAGCAACAACCACACATAGAGCTACACCTAAACGGCTGGTGCATAAAAGAGGTGCAAACACTAGGCATATTAGGTATGTAGATCCAGGAGAATGGCAAGGCAGCCCTTTATAAGCCTAAGCAAAAGGACACCAAGCATAGCACGCATGATCCATCAGGTGACTAAAAATAAGAAAGGTTTCACGGAAGAGAAAATGACCAGGCTAGTGTAGGCTTCTGTCATCAGCCGTGTAACCTGCACAAGAGGTCCTGTTCCAAAAGCTCTCAAAGAGACAATCCAGGTAAATGCTTTATTATGCAGAAAATACAAAACAGCCTTAGGACTACCACACAATAAAAGTGCTGATAAACTCCCAAGACCTGGGAATACATAACACATTTGAAGAACCCCCAACATCAGTTATGCTAATGCAGCGAGAAAGGCTAACTCAACAGAACAAGGCAGAGCCTTACTGCAAAAGCTAGGGTATCCCCTAAGGCCGTAACATTGTGGAGAGCAAACACTTCTTTTACCCAATGAGGTCACAGAACACATCATGGCATCTCCCATTCCCAAAAACATGAGTGCAAAATATGATATGGGCAGAAAAGAGTCCAGGGCCAGAGCGTGTACAGAACTGGGACACGTACTGCACAGATGCACGTAGAATAGCCAAAGACAAATACACTATAGTAGCTAGGAATCAAAACACCATGATCACAGCAACCGTACAGACAGGCTCGGTTAGCCCAGCAGAATCGGCAGCCATAGCATTGGTCCTACGAGATGCCGAATACAAAAGCCAGAACATCTCAGATTCAGTCAGCATGCCATCAATACAGGACCAGAGCTGTATAAAAAATTACGGTGAAGATCCTAGGAGCACACGTGCAACAATATCATGTGATCATTTCGTTTCCTGCACACGCCTGGCTAGATGGTAATGAGAGGGCAGACGCGACGGTATAGCTCATGGAATCAGTATCCGAGCACCAATCGAGAATCTCAAAGAACCTCCTTGCACGACATCCTGAAGGCAGCCAGCCACACCCCAAACTCTATCCAGGGCAGGCCAGGGACTGGTGCCAGCTACAAACAAATGTACCCCAATCTATTAATCGTCAATAAAATCCACCCAATGCGCACGTCCGTGGTGTTGGGAGCAGCCACCTCTCCCCCACATACTGTAGATGTGTAGACTAGGCATACCTGCCAACCTCACAGCAAGAAAATTCGGGAGACCGCAGCGCGGGGGGGGGGGGGGGGGGTTCTTTTTGCATAGCGGAAATTTTGAGCTGCTTGAACCGAACTTTACTTGTGAAGGCATCTGGCAGTTTCACAGGCGCACGTGGTACAGAATCCATACTTGTCACCTTTCCGCGAAGTCACAAAGCACGGAAACTCAGCAGTGTATGAGTCCAGAAACACTTGCGCAGTGCCTAGAATGTACTCAGCGGTACTCTACGGTATGGCTACAATGAAATGGAAGTGTGGTGGCGAGTGCCCTTCCGCAGCACCGCCACAGCAGGAAAGGCTGACGTACGTGCATGATTTTAAAAAAAGATAGAAAAAAAAAGCCGCCTCTGCAGTGGTGGCCACTTTTCGGGAGATTCGAGATGACATTCGTACAATCGGGAGATTAGGTCCAAATTCGGGAGTCTCCCGGACAATTCGGGAGAGTTGGCAGGTATGACTAGGTCACCCTAAATTAACTCACCCTTATTAGGGAGAAATCCATTTAGGAGGCAGTGGGAGGTCTGGCATGCGAGCAAGGATCGGGAGAGCCAAGTTCCTCTGCTTGACCAAGCCCAGCGAGCCGCACAGGCCAGTGGAACCGTCAAATGGGGGACCCACCCACCCTTGCCCTAGTACCCCAAAGTAAAATAAAGTTTCTGCTAGTCTATTAGTGCAAAAGCACTGTGCACATCCATCAATAAGGGAGGAAAATTTGGTCACATGACGCAGAGCTTAGGAGCGCCAATTGTCTAAACCGAAACACTAAAACATTCTTTATACTGAAATTTCATGGAGGAAGCACGGGTTTCAAACCTCCAAGTGATTTGACGAGCTTGGGATGGGAGTGAAAATGTCAACTATACACCGAACCTAACGCTAAAACGATGGTTGCTAAATTTTGTAGCTTCTTGCCTGGAGTCTATTCCCTAACAGACTGGGATGAATACAACATTAATTCATTATTAAAACAACACATGGAACACTGCATTCTGGTCTGACAGTTTCATATTCAGCCTAGCAATGATCACCAGTTCCTAGACGTCTTGGCAATGTCCCTGCTGTAAAAAACTTGCAGAGTTGAGAAAAACGCTTATAGTAGGCCACACAATAAGGAACATTATTCACACAGTAGCAAAAACCAGAACACACCAGCTTTTCATTATGGAACTAATCTAATGGCATGAATTACTGCAGGAATTCTGTAGGAGGACCGACTGCATTAGCCAGTCAACTAGGCATAAGTAACTCTTATTTTCTAGCTTAGACCTGCACTGGTCTGTACTATTAAAGGGGTCCTGAACCACTTTTCCAAGTAATCATCAGATGTTCTCAGTATTGCAGATTATTGCCTCACGAAAAGATTTCTCAAATCCATGAAGAACGAGCGGAGTTACAGGGATTTGTCACACGGTTTAAGCACCTTCTCTCATCCTGACGTGTGTGCTGGAAGCTACACAGGAAGGGATGACATGGAAGAAAGAAGCTATGTCAGTGCTCATCATGAAACGTGGTCACCCTCTCCCACTGATGTTCCTGAGTGCACTAGTGTTGCTGATGTGTAATTTTAGCACACTATAGTGCAACGCCGGCATGTGGCAACACCCCGGGGCAAGAAGCCTACCTGATCAAAATTCCGCTCCTGATTCACGCCAGTTACAGTGATGCTACCGAGGACTTCTGATTTGGAGCAATTTTTGTAGCAGCAAAATTTACATTTTGGAACATTTTGGAGCAGCAAAAAATTTCATCTTGGAGCACTTTGAAGCAGATAATTTTGCATCTGGGAGCACTTTGGAGCCCCTACATTTACATCCTGCAGTGCACTAGAGAAGCAAATTGCACTGACATTCAAGCACCTAAATAACCATTATGGGGCTCTTATGAAGAGCTCAAAATATTTCGATTCATTGCAAATCTCATGGAAAAAATCATCTCAGGAAAACTCAACATTTCATTCGCTAATGAAAAAATAAGGGCTCATTCAGTTGAGTGTTCTGTATTAACCTCTTTGGTGATTATTTTCGACACTAGCAAATAAACAGAAATAAACAGAATACCGGATCAATAAAATTGCACTTTATGAAATAACACTCTAAGTACATTTATGTGGTTATCAGCAGATGTGGTCGACAAATGCTGTGACATACAGCAGTGCCTCAAGGTCACACCGTTTCTAATGCCTTCCCCGATGAAAACTCCAAGGCGAAAGCCAGGTTCTTTTTCTTCTTGATCGATGTGCTGATCCTCCCCCTCCCTCTCTTGCAAACTTTCTGCACCTCACATGCCTTTGCACTGCCTCCATGATCGGTGCACCCATCACGGAAGCAGTGTAAAGCGACGATGTCATGTGATGACGTCATCCCGTGACATCACGATATATGACGCCATGATGGCGTCACAAGTTTTGACAATCTATGACGTGATGATGACGCCATCACATGATTATTTTTTGCATCAATCGATTGACGCCGCCGACGGTCACTTTTCGTGTTTGATGAAGCATCTAAGGCTTTTGTATTAATATTTCGTATTAAATCTTAACAGCCTGGCTGTTAACAACCTGGCCTTACATACCAAACTGTCCTCCACCATGTCACCTGAGTGCCATGTGCGAAACAGCTTCGCTTATCATCCACTTCACAGAGTGGAATGGCTCCTCAATTTTTGGTAATTTTTATCGTGATAGCAATTATATAGACACTCTCGATGGGTTTTGGCATCACCGTCGCCGTAATTTTCCGTATAAAGTCCAAATTGATAACATCACCCCACGCATTCTAGCCGCGAGTAAAAGCGTGTGAGCATTGGCGACGAATGCGGCTGAGGCGGAGATTAAATGAGCCGGCCGTCTCCGTCGCACCAGAGCCCTTCAATGCTTTTCTGGTCATGAAACTCCTCCGTAACGCTATGGAGAGAGCTTGCTATGTTGCCGCACCTACCGCGCAGCGGCGCTAAGAGCGTGCGGGAGGCATTGAGGAGAGCTTTGCTGCTTAGGGAGAGCTGGAGGGCCCGAGGAATCCGGCAGCATTGGCATTCAGTTTTTCTTGTTTTGCTAAATTTGTGTGACACACAGGTGTGAGAAATGTGTGCGAGGACACGGATGGTGTACGTGAGTGACGATGCCAAAGACTTGCTGTGTACCGAGTTGTCGCTCCGGCTGCAGAGGTACGAGCGGAAAGGTGTCGTTGTTTAGTTTGCCGAGGGACGGCGATGGGAGGGATGAATGGAAACGTGCAATACCGCGACAGGAAGCTGGTGGATTTACCTTCGATTCTGAACATGTTAGAGTGTGCGAGAAACATTTTGACGCCACCGACATTATTCGAACAGACGACTTCATGAGAATGGAGAAAATGTGTCTTTGCAACGTGAGAAGGCGCCGGCACTGTTTTTTTTTTTCGCACCTTGCTAGTTTTTGAGGTTCTTTCCAGCTTATTAAATGCTTTGCATTCTTTCCTTGTTTGCCGTTGTTAAAAAAAAGCATTTTTTCCTATTTTTGTTGACTGAACGTCAACTAAGCAAATTTTAAAAAATTTTTATATTGTACTTCAGAGTTTGCATTGTTTTTTGCAATATAGCTTGCTCCCTTCATGTACTGGCCTTGCAGAGAGTTTTCCTACGCTAGAAAAATGTCGTTGAGAGCTTTCTGTTTTCTGAAGTTTTTTCAATAAAAGCTTTTCTATCTTTCTCTTTGTATCGTAGCATTCTTGCTTTGTTTACTGTAAATTAGTGGCTCGACAGTGTGATATTCCCAAACATATGCACTGAAATAAGCAATTACAGTGAAGTATGGACGCAATGGGCGTTAGCGTTTCCTCAGATTGACACGTTTTTGGGTATTTTGCCCCATGTTACGTTTTTCGCGTTCTGAATAATTCGAAAGCACAACAGAGCCCTGCTTGCGAACACATGCGTTTATTTTCTCTAGATTAGTGAAACACGGTTTCGTTTCAGTTAATCAAGTCTCCCCTGTAGTCTTCTTTAAGAAAATTGTTGCATCATGTGTTGCAGACGTAGTCCGCCTAAGCAGTCAAAGTAATGCACGTTGTGAATTGTGAAGGTGCCACCAGTGCGAAGATTGGAAATACCCGAGTGCCCTAGCGACGCTGCACAATGTAAAGTGCGACACACTTTCGCTCGTGCAATGTCCACGTTAACATAAAGTTGTCGAAGTGACTCGTAGAAAATGGACAAAACGTGGTGACAAACTCGAAGTAAAGGCTACTTTAGGGTCCTAGAGATCAGCGGGTATTCACACGGCACACGGACGTTACCTTGCAAAAGCTTCGTCACTCCCGGTTTCAAGTGTTGCTAAAGCTCTGTGAGGTAGGCTGCAGCGGAGTGAAGTTAGCATTTATAAACTGTAAACACAGGAGTTTATTTTCAAAAGTTAATTAGAGCGCAACCACACGACACATTCACACACCCACACACCCACAACCCAGACATCAACCACGCACAGCGCTACAGAGATAGCGAGCACCCCGTCGCTATCTCTGTTTCCCAGTGAATTTCACTTCATCAGTTCTAGACTATAAGATGGAAGGAGCAGGAAGGAAATGTATGTCTTGATTGTGTGTGTGCTGGCCTTATCTGATGTTAATGCGCGCATGTGCCACATGTATATATTCAAGCCCGTGCGATCAATAAATCAGTTGGAAGAAAAAGAGCGCTGTGCGTGGTTAATGTCTGGGTTGTGGGTGTGTGAATGTGTCGTGTGGTTGCGCTCTAATTAACTTTTGAAAATGATCTACCAACTAGCCCAACAACAAGTTCTTTTACAGGAGTTTAAAGCTTATCTTTTTTGTAATGCGGCCGTGTCAATCTCCTGCGGCGTAGATGGCCTGATTGTAAATAGTGTGATCGATGCTGGATCAACTCCCGCTGCAAGACTTCAGTTTGTGGGTTGGCTTGTGCAGTGTCACAAGTAAATATCCCATGCTTGAATAAATAGTCCCATGCTCCACTGCCTGAGGTAAGGAACCTCGCTGGAACAACATATACAGCTAATATTGCTGTGCCGGCACAACTGGATCCATCGCAGCCTTGATAATTTAAAAAAAGTCTGCGAAAGTAAGTTTTTTACACCTTATATGGAACACATTGTATGTCAGGTGAAGTATGAGTGGTGGTTGAATTATTGCGGTTTGGTGCAAGATAAACCATTGCCCCAAACCGGCACAGCATTCAGCCAAATACTGTGCCACGGGGGCATTCGTGCGCACGCGCACGAGTGCCCCCGCGTTGACCGCAGCAACCCTAGCGGCAGCCTCTGTCCCTGTATAAAACTGCCGGCGGAGTTTCGTGACCAGAACAGAATTGAAGGACTCTGGTCGCACGAAGAGTGCATGCGATGACATTTTCCCGCGTGTGGGCCTGCCGTCGATTGCTCATCAGAGAGGAAACGTCGCCCCCCCCCCCCCCCCGTCTTTCGTAAGGAGCATGAAGGGACACCGGGGAGGGGGGGGGGGAACTGCGTCGTTCGAAAGGCACAGTCGCTGGTGCGTGCGCTATCTCGAGGTATGAGGAGACTGCTCATAAACTTGCTGTGCTCTCAACGCTTACTTTGCATTTAGAGAACTCACAGCTCAAAAACACTTCGGATCCTGGAGCGGCCATATAGACGTCAGACTCTGCCCAGGCGGCGTTGCGAAAAACACCGCCACCAGCGCCCTCATCGTAGCCCTGGCACTAACTGGGTAGTGCAAAGAGAGCCGCCCGCAAGCGAATGTGCATAGGCCGCAATATAACCCTCCTCTTTCGTTGGTGTCGAGGCGCGGTTTGCTGAAAATCAAGGACCTGGAAAGCTTCTTCCGCCAATCCACGCTTCAGAAACAAAGGAAGCTGATCAAAGCGAACTGCGAGTACAATGCAAAATAAGTTTTAGTTACTCCCGCGCGCTGCAACTCGCAAGTACAAGCGGGCATCACACGACACCGAGTTCGAGGCAATCCCTCCGACATCCGTTCTCTAGAGCCTAAATGCGTTAAAATTGGGTATATACGTATGCCACAGCGATAAAGTACCTACATACACGATCAATTTACTTAGCTATGCATCTTACGATCAGTGGTACAAAACTCGGTTCATCAGGGGCGAATGGCTCTGGCGATTTTCGCCTTTTCAGTTGCATTCTCCCTTAATTCATCTCTCGCTTCCTGTGCATTGGAGTGTTTTATTACGCATCCTCAAATGGTCTCTTGATGGTCGTCTTCCGTTTGTATGTACTGCAAATGGGGATACGTGCGTGTCCACTTTCGCGGATTACAACCAAAGGCAAAACCGTGGCCACCGAGATAGCTATGGCAACTGCGGAGGACACGGGCGAAACAAACCTTAAGGGGGTCACGACCAACATTATGCGATTTACTTGTATGACGCACGTGGTGTTAGCTAGTTAGACCCAGAACTCTGAGCCTTCAAAACGTACATACGTCCGCGATGCTATGTTGTGACGACCAACTCGTCGCGGTGTGCGCATCACGCGTCTCCAGTCCGGCTCTAGCTGCTCACTTCGTGTTACACGACAAGCACCGCGGTCAGAGCCTCTGCTGAGCTTCATAGTCAAGCCACGGTTTTGCATCAGGGCTACGCAAAACAACAGCAGAGCCACACATTAATGCCACCGGCTGTGGAGAACGCGGGTACTTCGCTTACCCAACACGCTCGCAAACGGCCCGTATCCAGCGCTCTCGCCTTTCTTCTTCGTACGACAACTATGGAAATCGGTAAAACTGAACGTTGTTATTCATTCTTTTACGTCCGTGGCAATTCACAACGCAACAGTGCGTCTTTTGCGGAGTTTCTTCGTAGCGTGCGGAGGGCTCTCGTCTGCTGCTGTTTTCGCCGTCGTTCAGGCGAGTGACAAGCAAGCACTTCACGACGGTTCGGTGGCGCGTCCGACTAGCGGAGAGCAATTCACAGCTCTCGTTCTGAGTGCTAAATGCGCAAACACACGCGATATTAAGCTCAATCTTTGTTTCGCACTCGCTAGTTGAACCTGGTCCCATAGCAAACTGTGCGAGAGAGTCGGTCTATGCACTACTCAATACTTATCCGACAGGTGGCGCCACACATCTTGGAAACTCCAGAGTCTGACGTCTATTCCCTTAAACTAGCGTTTTGTTGAGTTACGAGAGATCGAATCCAAAAGAGTTAGCTGCTGGCCTTACTTTGTATAACAATACAATTTGCTGGTATCGCATTCATTGCTTCGCCTTTAGTGAAATGGTGAGTTTTTTTTAACCGTCAGCTATTGACCCTGGAAAGCGAGGGGCGGACGTGTAACATGGCGTAGCCGCTTCACTGTGGGCCGTCAGCGACATGTCGCTACTGACAGCTGCGCATATTAAAACGCAATTGCGGCTGCTCCGACCAGGAGGCATGCTTTTATTAAGGGGAGACGCGGGTCTTGGAACGGCCAAAATTGGTCAAAAAATCGATTTTTCGCAAAGCTTATTTTCGAGGCGTTTGTACTTCTGAGCACCTACTCTCAAATTGCTAACGCTAAATTCGGTCGGGAAACGCGATAAAATCGGCTTTCAAAGCACCCCGGCAGCACTAAAATGTCCCCAAAAGGACGAAATTTGTTCGAACTTCCCGCGCGCACCATGAGCGTTGCAGCGGGCCGAGCGCCGCCATCTTGGGCTAGATTTGAAGCTGTTTTCTTTGTGCACATTTTGCGCCATCTCAAAATGGCGTCGCTCAAGCAGAACGGCCGCCGTCGCGAGTTTTCTCAAGGTCGTTTCCAGGCCACTGATTGGCTCTCACGCGGCGCGCTTTTCAAGCGCGCCTTTCCGAGTCTCCCATTGGCTGGCGCGACCGACACGTCATTTTTTTTTCTTTGTGTTGGGTTCTCCGCCGTGGCTGTCCGTTTGTGTGCGCCTGCTTTTGCGATCGTGCGTGTTTCTCGACGGACCGTGTTTCCACTTTGTGCCGGTAGTTTTTCCACGCGATCGAGATGCCTGGAGACTCTCGTCTGAAACCATCGACGCAACGAGCTTTTGGAAGCCATAAAAAACGGGCTTGGAACAAGAAGGCGCCGGCTACAAGTGCACCGTCGGCAGCGGAGTTGGAGTCGCAGCCGGACCCTTTGGATCTGCCGGGAACTTCAACTGACGACACCGTGGGACCAAGTTCGACTAGCGAAACACTTCGGGTTGATGCCGCGTACTACTCAACGGCGGAGCAGGCGCAGCGAGTTGAGAGATCGGCGCAAACGAAGACCGTTCTGTCTGGAAAGTCGGCTACCCAGCGCAAGTTCGACCTTCTTGGAGTCAGCGCGGAGTGCCAGACCGGTGACGCCGGGACCGATTTTTTGCTCGTCGATATGAAAGTTTTGAATAACTTTTTTGCACAAGCGAAGTGCGACAAATGTGACGCAAAAAGTCTCAGCGTGAGGAAGGCAACGGACAAGGAGTACGGCCTTGCGGTAAAGCTTATTTTTTCTTGCAGCAGTTGTGATTTCGAGAAGAAGCAATTTTCTTCTCCGAGAGTGAGCGGAACTGCCACCATCACTCCCTTCGAAGTCAACATGAGGGCCATGAAGGGGATACAGATGATAGGCAAAGGTGTTACTGCCCTTTCAGACTTTTGTGCGTGTATGAACCTTTCGCACCGAGGCTTGCACCACAAGAAGTTTCAGGGACACCTAAAAAGTTTAGTGAAAGCCTGCGAAAACACAGCGACTGAAAGTGAAGCTGCTAGTGTGGCAGTAATAAAAGAGCTGTATACAGATTACAGGGTAACATGCTGCCTAACATCTAGAAGGTTCTTCCTAAAGACTGAAAAGACATGAGCAGCCAGTCGCTTGAGCCTCATACCCCATGGCTTTTCCAGAACCCCCCAGCCGCTTGTCATGGTGGGGTTTTGATCATGCTTTGCACATTGGAAAATTTTTTTAGATATGATTCCTTGGGTGGAACAAGACACTTTCTGTTTTGTTTTGAAGGGAAACAGATGGGGAACATGTGAATAAAATTTAATGGTTAAAGGTTCCTTTCATAAATTTATACAGTGCGTGTCAAACTTCAAACGCGATTTTCTCAGCTTCACATTTTTTGCCAAGTTGACCAGCCTTACGGATCTTTTCATTATGTTTTTGTAAGGTAATTTTGATAAATTTTATACCGTTGAATTCGTAAGAAATAGGACTGTGGAGCTATGCTATTTTCTTGTGGCTAAGATGAACATATGAAATTTTGTGAACAATAATGTGAGCTAATTGCATTTCAAGATTACACAGTGTCAATACGATTGAAAGTTCTTATATGATGATATATCTCAGTGACAATATAAATAGCATAGCTCCACATGGCAGGTCTTTGGCTACAGCTGCATCTTAAACAGAACCTAAAAATACTGAGGGAAAGTGTCTTAATGACCCGTAAGAAATTACCTAATTAGATTTTACTTATGCTCTCACAATTTGATAACTAATTGAAGTACATGAAAACTAATTATATTTTTGAAATCAGGAGGAAGAAATACATATACACAACCAATTTCATTACAATATCTCCAATAATAAAACTTTTCATTTCGAGACCAGTGTCTCCCCTTAATGAGATGACATTTTAAAAAAGCAACCAAAGAATTTGAATTGGAACCCTAGTACTCACGAGCTCGAACGGGCAAGGCCTTTTAGGGGATATTTACCGCGGAGTGATTACAAACTCGGATGTGCTGGTGGAAGGAATTACGAAAAAGCTCTTCTGGATGAAGATCCGTGGATAAAGTATATCTGAAGAAAAGTGTCAACTCGTTCCCACCGTTCACGTGCTCTTCCATAGACGTGAAGCACAGAAAATTCGATTTTGTTCCATATATCTATTGCTAGCGATATCAGATTTCATTCCGCGATGTCCAGAAACAGAAGTGAGAGACATTTTAGCGGCACGTGTGCAGTTATTACTGAGCACTGCTTTAATACGCGCTGTGTGACGCTTGAAACGAGCTATCAGCAGCATTTCTGAAACAGACGACGTCCGCCAATGAATCGCCGCCTGTGGAGAGGGCGTTTTGATGTCGAGTCGACTTGCAGAACAGAAGCTGCGTCGGCACCGTGCATGGCGTCATGGCTTACTCTGCACGCATGCGCGAGCGCTATTTATTCGGCGGAATAATTCTTGGTCCGTGGTTGTAACAGTGACAGCCCCAACATGAAGCTGCACATCTTTTGACGCGGTGGCGGTGCGATTGCCGGTGATAGAAGCCCCCAAACCCGAGACCAGGGTGGCTAGAATGGGGAGGTGTGAAAAGCGGCTGCGAAAACCGGTCCCCAAATCGCGCCGATGCCGCAAGGGGCGCTGTACGCACAGGCGCGGGGAGCCGAGCAGACGACATGCCCCGTAGCGCTGCTCATGTCCGGCAAACCTGTCTCGCGCTATTAACTTGCAACAGTTTGCTGTGTTAATCGTCTTTTTCCTTTTCCCTTTCAGCGGGTGCAGTAAAAAAGGGCACACTGTAACATCTTCCTCTCCTAGTAAAAAACAGCGCGAAAGCTACAAAGATGAGACAAATGAAACAGGACTAGCGATGTCTCGTCCTTGTAATTTTCGCGCTGTTTTTTACCATGAATGTGTACCAACAAGCTCAGGTTCGTACGCTTCTCATCTTCCTCTCCTTCTTTACTGATTTTCTTGAAGGAATGCACGCGAGAAAGAACATATCGGAGTCGGATGCGGTGCGCACCAACCGCAAATGTCGATTGGTGTTAAGTCGCCGACTGATAAATCGGACACCGATAATTCGGACATGCTCGGTAATTCGGACAGTCGCGCGGCACCGCCGATGATCCCATAGAAGTAATGTGTAAAGACGACCGATATTTCGGACAGCTGCGAGATCTACATTCGATAATCCGGACCCTGTCCGAGATTGTCGGGCACGCCGAATCGCCGGCCACTATCTCCTCCGGCATCCGTACCATACAAAGTATGGCCTCAGAGATTTGCAATTGGAAATGCCGATCTTGGAGGCACTGGTCAACTGTGGGAAATTGTATCGACATCGCGAACATCCTACATTCCGTTTTCTGTATCCCCGCGCTGCGCTGTTATCGCCAATGCGTCTGCGGTAGAGTGTTTTGCGCGCGCGTTCATTTTTATCTTGAGACTTGCTTTATTTTACGCTCTGCTGTCTCAAAAGATCCGAGTTAAATGGCGCCAACGGTGCCCTCACAGCCAGCGCCGAAGGCCGCGCGACGACAACGAAACGCGGCAGATACAGTCAACTGCCGATTTTTCGGACGATTTCCCGGACATGCTCGAAAATTCGGACGCTTTCGCGGCACCGTCACCATCCCCATAGACGTCAATAATCAAGAACGTAGGAAATTTCGGACGCTAAATCTCTTCGGCGTCCGATTTTTCGGACTTTGCCCAAATTGCAGGTCCGAAAGGCAATAATTGAAGCCCCCACCTCTGCCGCGTCTATCATCTCGTAGGTTCGAACCAGCGCTTTCGCTAGTCGACCTGTTTGCGACAGTAGCAGAGTCCGAAAGTCAGCTTTGTCGCGATGCCGAAGTGCTATGGAGCGAAGCGGACAGGAAATTCAAAGGGGCCGCTATCACGGCGCCGTGCGGCGATGTCTTTACGGATAAGCAGTGGAAATGCACGGAGGCGTGATGGCGGCAGGTGGCAAACGCGCCAGTACGGCTCAATCGCTGACAAGCCTTACGATAAGCATCTTCAGTCAACTGCTCGATAGTGCATGTGGCCTGGTGCAGTTGCATGCGTAGTGCACGCATTTAATAGGCGAGAACCCAAACGCGCCGCACCGCCATTCATGCTGCCTTTTTGTGCGACCGCTAAGTGCGCCGCACAGACGCGTTGCCTTCACGAACGAAACCAGCTCGTCATCGTACAGCGATCACATCACACTGGCGGAGATACAGGCGGACTTGGTTGCACGTAAGCGGAACTGCGGGCAGCAACGCATTGACAACTTTTTCGGCCACTGGGACCCTGAAGTGTCAATAAAAGTATTTTTTTTCTGACTCATTCGTTTTTTCGGACATTCGATAATTCGGACTTATTTACGTTCCCCGTGGAGTCCGAATTATCGGTCGTCGACTGTACTTCCTTGAAAGAAAAAAATTCGTTACACACAATATGGATAATTTAAGAAAACACATATGAAGCCAAGGGTAGCTAGAAAGTTAGATTAGAAAGTAAACATCGAGTAAATGAAAATGATAAATGAGCAAGCGGTCACACTGTCAGATGGAATTTATGAAAGAGGTTAACCCTCGTGGTAGTAAGTATCTAGATGTGAAGTAATGCAAAGAATCGATCCAGACAAAATAGATTTGGAACAAAGAAAATGGAAAGAAATATAAACCATCGCGGTAATATTTCGTCATATTTATATAACGGAGTACAGCATAACAGACATCCCTCTGAATATAAAAACAGCAACTTGTTGTTAATCATATCTTCTGAAGTGGAGCTACGAGGTACCTTTTTTTGTAATTGGAATATCGGCGACAGAATAAAAGGAAGTGGTCTGTTGTTTCAACTGATTGCAAAATTTGCACAATGGCCGGGGACGCCATGAGACCAGCATTATATAAATAAAAATTCACTCGCTGAATTCAACAGCGTAATCTGCTGTAAGAAACTTCTAATTGTCAAGATGCACACCGCTGTTTATACCAGCAATACCTTACATGTACAAAGTTTTTAAATTTACCCAGCGATAATTTGCCAGTGCCGCTTTGCAAACAACCATTTCTATACCTTAAAGCTGTCGCATAAGCCGTATCTGGTAAATTAGGAATCAGAGCTCCACATAGAGATACTGAGGCTCATGAATCCACCATTTCATTCAGATACAATCCGCGGAGGCCCGGTCCCCTCAGCAACCAAATTTTTTGTAAGTTTCCACGTATTAGATAACGAAACATGCTCAGGAGTGCTGAATTCGTTGCCGTATATAGGAAGTAGAGCACTGCACGGGTTCGGGCCTGCCCGAAAACCCGAGCCCGGCCCGGCCCACGGGCCGGGCCGGGCCGGGTAAAGTAGTTCTCACGGCGGGCTCGGGCCGGGCTCGGGCCTGAAGCTCCGGGCTTAGGGCCGGGCCCGGGTTTGAGGTGGCGGGCTCGGGTCGGGCCGGGCTTGGACTTTCCTGGGTTCATAAATGGACGCTATAGTGAAGTACTGAATCGGTTTAGACTGATAAAGTGAACTCTAAGAACTCGAATGTCATTCATTTCACCATCATAAGTTTATTATCAGACGAGAAAATCAAGGTCAAAATTCCATTTTTTAGATTTCGCGTGGAAATCTCCGAGCCTGACGTCACGGATTTCAAACTGTATTTGTCGTATTTGGGGACATTGGCTCAATAAAATTTCCTTAAACTTGGTATGTTAAGTCTATGGCCCCCTCAAAGGTCAGTGTACTTCATTTCTGTGATTAGGAACTACGTAGGCCCCATTAGACGCCGTCAAAATCTAAGGTGCCACGGTGTCTGCTGCGCGAATTTAAAGGGACCGTCGCCACCAGCATTTACCTTTTTGCACGTTTTCTCACTTACCAAGAGTCTTGTCCCGGCGAGCGTGGTGTTTTAGGAATCGCAAAAGAGTAATTTACTGATAACAGAGAAATTGTTTTTCTTTCTAGTGTCTCGTCAAGTTTGTTCCACATACATTGCGCATACATACATATGTTTCACATTTTGTCCCGAAAAAAATGCTTTTTTATGTGGGGCAAGCTTTATGGAGAAATTTTAGTAGAGTCAGGGGCGTAGCCAGAATTTTTTTTTTTTTTTTGGGGGGGGGGGGGGGGGGGCGTGGTCCGACCATACTTTATGTACGTTCGTGTGTGCGTTTGTATGTGTGCGTGTATACAGCCCCTGGACCGCTTCCGGTTTCCTGCGCTGGCGTATGCTAGCAGGATTGGCGGGGAACAAAAGCCTTGGCGAGTAGCCCGTAGAGTTTCAACACTTTTCTCCCTGTGTCTAGCAAAATATTTGAATTAAATATTCTTCTAAGCTGCACACAACACTAAAAAAGTTAGTATTTAACTATAAGCGCCTTTCTTTTATGTGAAACTGGAAAAAGAGTATACCGTTACTCTGACAAATCTTAACGAAACGCTTTACGCTTCGGTGTTGCAGAATAATAAATGAGGTGACCGGAAGTTTCTTGGGGTACACAACGTGCTCCTGCTATCGCAATCTTGAAACCGTCTATACACATGCAAAATTGAAAAATCTCGGGGGCCGTTTGAACCCCCCCATCCTCCCCCCACCTTCTGGCTACGCCCCTGTTTAGAGACAAGTACTGAATTTCTTTCGCTCCTTGCATATGGGGCTACTTGATTTATCTGAAATGGCCGAACTAAAGGTAGATATACCAGACGCTTATATAGTTAACATGTCGTTATTCAGTGCTTTTACATTCATTACCATCTTATATACCAAATGTTATCCTGTAATGGCAGTAATAAATGTAATATAAAAAATATATACCTGTAACTTATCGCAAGAGCGATCACAGAGCTCCAAAGCGGGGAAGCGTTTTTTGAAATTTCCAGGCTTCCACTAAAACGAAAGGAGTGCACGGAGTCTCGTTACATAAAATTCCTATACAGACACATTCTTTTTCCGTGGCTTCGTAACGGCCCCCAGGGGTCATGTGGCGCGAGATGGACGCGCGCAGCCAGCTTGGTGTGCCCAATTTTTTAACATTTTAACTTTCGCCTTTTTCCGTTATATCAGGGGTCGAAACCCACCTCCACTAGCAGGCCGCATTCACAAAAATTTACTCCCGCAAGAGCCAGGACAGTAACGCAGCTAAAAGCGCGCGTGGAGGGAGGCGGGGGGGGGGGGGGGGGGGGGATAGGTCATACCAAATGTCAGCTAACGTTGCCATTTAAAAGAACAGCTTTCCCATATATCACATGTGTGTTGTTTCTGAAGGGTATTTCGCGGCAGGATTCCAACAACATATCGATACCTATCTTCAACATGACTGATATCTGGACGCCGATTTTGAAATATAGAGTTTTGTTTCACGGTTAGGTATCAACACATGGTGGCCGCAGGGGATGCCTCCCGACAAAAAAGCTTTAGACCTGTCATGCCTGTCTAGCTTAAGAACATAGTTATAAAGAAAATGAAAAAAATGGGACGAAGACAGTCCTGTGCGGCCCGCGGGTCTTTAGCGAGAGGCGTACAGGCCGCGCGTTTGGGTCCCCTGCGCTATACAGGTATAGTGTGAGAGCTACATGACACTGCCGCAACACCGTTGGATGTGCAGGAATAGCATAGGTTCAAACAGCATAAGGCGTCAGGCAAAATATATTCACTTGACGGAATATTAGGCTTGAAAAAAGGCAATTACGAATTCCGTGCCGGGTGATGTCCCTTTACCTCAAACCATAGGCATCCAATGAGTAAGCGCCGGGAAGCTTATTCGCGCCTTTATTACCAAACTGTAACGAACACCAGATCGAAATCGCTTCGTCCACCTCCTGCCAGTCCTACCCGCGTAGTGCAGTGGTCACCTTCTACCAGTACAACATCGTTAGGAAGGCACAGAGCATTATAATACGAAAAAAAAAAAGAGCGTGGTGCAAGCCGTGCATAACATACACTGCTGAAAACTGCAAGCAGAAGACCTCAAAGAGGAGTTTTATAGATGATACTGAATAGTGCCACGACGTTCGGGCACAATAGAAATGAAGGGATAAGCTGCACAGCTACGTTCATTCTGTAGAGGTCCACAAAGAAATCCTAAATTTGCTCCAGTGGTGGAAGTTAAGAACAACGACTGCCGACATCTTCACAATTCGTAAGGCAGATGTGCACCCCTGCGGCTAGCGTATGCAGCGCGAGAAACTTTAGCGCGGCAGGATATGTGATGCAACGGTGGATGGCGTGCTTAAAGCCGGAATCTCTAGATACTTGAAAAGAATGCTACAACAAATACTTTTTTCGTCCTTTCGGCTGCCTATACGTATTTCTAAAAGTACACGTGGTGCGCACGGTTCGTTATAATTTTTATATAGGATAGTGTATTTACAGCAAGATAATAAACTTGGCTTTCTTCCTCCATCTTGCTGTGGCAAGGTGCTGCCATGCTGAAGACAGGTGTTACATATCCGAAAGGGTGCTCAATTGGCTTTGTCGTTAGAGCATGTTCTAAGTTTCAGTAAAGAGCGCAATAAAAACAAATTGAAGAGAACATTTTGTTCTCTGCCTCCTCTGTTTTTATTGTACTTCCTATCGAAACTGAACTCCTGCTGCAAATCACTTTCCTTGCTGCAATATCTGCTACAAAACACTCTTGATGATCCCCATTGCATTAGGAAAAAAAAAGTTATACTATACCATAACTATAGTACTAGACCAGTGATAGTAGACCAAACGTTCATTGTAACCAGTATGTCCACTCAACTGTTTCCACCGTGAACCCCTTTTTACACGAAATTACCGTAGGTTAAAGTAGAATTGTTAGCGAAATATTCGCCAACAAAGCGTAGGTATTTGCTACTTAAAACAGTTTGCTGTAGATTCTGTGCTCTGGACCTATATTATTGGCTCGGGCCTCTGTCGGGCCTGATATGCCGTCGGGCCGGGCCGGGCCGGGTAGGCGAAACTTTTTGTCGGGTTCGGGCCGGGCCCGGGTCGCGTATTGAATCGCCGGGCCGGGCCCGGGCCGAAAATCACGGCCCGTGCAGTGCTCTAATAGGAAGTGCTGAACGTACCGAAAGATAATCTGTAACTATAACTGCTGTTCATTCATTTGACGGGAGCTTGCTAAAACAACAGCCAATATTTCTGGGATTAATATAGGTGTATATATACGATGATAAGAGGAAGATAGAAAAAAAGCGCTAATTTCTGCAACCCAATAGGGAGCACGGCTAAGCGCCTCAGGTGTATGATAGGGAAGTCGAATTGAAAAAGACCACTGAAAAGAGCGAGAGAAGATGCCTAACCCAATGTTACTAGAATGGTAACCTAGTATAGTGACGTTGGCCTAACCTTGTCCTCTACCAATGCATAAGTCGCGTTTTTTTTTATTGACATAATGAGTTGTATTGCTAATTGTCATGTGAGCAAGGTAATCGTGTACTGGTCGTTTAAATATAGAAATGGCATTTGTTTAGCGTTAGGAGAAAAAAATATCATGACATTATGTGCGAAGGATGAAACTGAGCTTACTTGAAAAGCCAGTTATGTTATATTTTTACATTCACTAGTTCCAGCAGCACTTATGCGAATATAATCTGAGGGGTGTGCACTCACGACCAATGTGCTTCACAGAATAAACTAGGTTTTTAAATGAAAACATATAATGATTGCCTCTGATGCGAACTGTATATCTTTAAAAATGTACGTTTGAACTGTTGGCATCTCTGATCTAATTACAGATCATGGTAATCGCGCTACCATATCTAACACGTTGTTCGCAACGATCATAAGAAGTCCAAGGCACAAGTACATATCATTCCTTTCTAATAGTATTAGAGGTTTCATTTTTTACGCTGCGTTGCCAGAGAAAAAAACAACAACAAGAAAACGACGCCCTATACCGTGATAGGGCGGACATACATTTTGTTATTCATTATCATTGTATTTCTTCGCAATTTAGTTCTTTGGTTTCAGAGTTTTCGTAGCAGCCAGGGATGAAGCACCAGCGTTCAGTTCTCTTTGTTTTATAGGGAATTATCACCACAGCTCACTAATGCATGACCCGTGTACAATAAAGAACGCGTAAACGGTGAAAAGAAAAAATCACGCCGCGTTTCCTTGTGGTAGCCTTCCAACGGGCAATCTGCGACAGCGGCGGCTGTACCCGCGCCCCCTGCAGCAGCGCCCCTGGCGGCATCGGCGCGCAGAGGGACCCTGTCTGGCAAGGGAAACGCGCTGCGCTCAGCACACCTCCCCATTCTAGCCACCTTACCGAGACTCTGGTGCAATTTGGCGCAATTTTTGTGGATGTTATCAGGATGGCGCAGTAAATACAATTTGGTGCACTTCGGCGCAGGAGTGGAATCACTGACTTATCAGCCAATAGCGGCAATCTGATGTTTGACGACATACAGCCCACCAAAGTGAGAGAGGATGGGGCATCTCTACAAAGAAAGGGCACCCAAGAAAGTGGAAACTTTGCACTCTGCTTGCGAACTCCACATGCCACAAACGACTATAAAATTTGGCTCAACTGTTCACAGAATGTGTTTTTTCACTTAGGGGTGGCTCAAGACTCCTTGAAATGAGTGAATGGATCTTTTTTTTTGAGCCCCTTGTGCATACACACTCCTGATGCCCTTTCATGCAATTTCTTGGGCTGGTAGCTGAATACAGATCCTGTAGTAGGAACAAAATACTGCCACTAAAGCTTTCCTTCATGTCAAGAAATAGGAGCCATTAAAATAGCCGATAGGGACAACAAATATTTCAGCTCTCTTCATAAAGTGTGCCGGCCTGCCCGCAGTGGTGTGATAGTTGTCAACCTGCCATTTTCTTTCTTGTGGCAGTGGCAATGCACAACACAAAAGGCAGGTTGACAAATCATTTAAGACAGCGACACAAGACTAAGAAAAAAAACTGTACCTAATGTACGCATCACTAGCACAGTGATGATGTTTTGTCCTGTGCTATAAAACACAGGTGAGATAAGCATGGGGAGAGGCAAAGAAAGACTACTTACACAGCCGGCACACCCTGCATTTGGATAGGTGTGGGTTTTGTAATGCCTTTGTGGCGTAAGCTGCTCAGAATTGTTCGAGGAAACTTCATTTCCTAGAAGAAGTAGAAGAAAACATTTATATTACAATGCACTTCTCTTTCCTTTACTAAAAATGAATTGCAAAATGCATCCAGTCAAACTACAGAAAAGAAATGGTGCATAGCATGCAACTCTCTAAAATAATGCACAAAATTTCATAACACTGCTCTACAGTAAACTACTGGAGAAAGGCATTTTGAATTTTAGGTGAATTTGTTTCATTAGAACATTAAAGGGACTCTTTGAACCCAATACACAAACTAAGCCACTTACTAGATAATAAAACCATGAGCACATAACCAAATGCAATGCACATGGCTTAACTGTCACAAATTTGCGACACACCAAATATTTGTTCATCCAACATTAACAGGCAGAATTTCCTGGCTAGTTTTGGTTTTTGTGTGTGCACCACACTGTGTACCACTTTCAATGAAAATGTCAAAATTACACTTTTTGGCGATAAGTATAGACTGAAAAGGGCATCGAGACAATTGTGCTAACGTTTTCCCTTTGTTGTTGATCAGTATAAAACATGGCACTGGAAGTAAAATGAAACAGCTTTTTGCTTTTGAGCATCACAGCATGTATACCTTCCATTATAAACTTAATTCAAGTTTAGTGGCAGAATGCCTTCTGCTGTGTAGTGGACAGTAAGCATTTTTGCCCTCTTGAGCATAGAGTTTCCTACAATACTTACTAGAGGGAACTCTGGTGCTAGTGTCTATGGGAGCTGCAACGCATGGCGCTTCAGCCAGCATGGGAATGATGGGTAGTACACAGATTTGTCTAAACTTTGTTCTTTCGGCTCCGTTTGGCTCCGCGTCGCCTGCATCCGCTTTGTCGCAAAACGA
This sequence comes from Rhipicephalus sanguineus, assembly GCF_013339695.2. Lineage (NCBI taxonomy): Eukaryota > Metazoa > Arthropoda > Arachnida > Ixodida > Ixodidae > Rhipicephalus > Rhipicephalus sanguineus. The sequence goes on along the minus strand of NC_051176.1, from coordinate 309,483,212 downwards.
AGTTCAGCAAAAGTCAGCAGTTACACTTCACCACTAACTTTTTTAGGCTCACCAATTCAAATCTGGTCACAAAGTTCAGAACGATCCATTCTTTTGTCCGAAAGAAAACCAAAACACAGCAATAAACAAAGCCACAAGTCCGTTCGAAGCTGTAAGTACGAAGATTAGGCAAATCTGTGTGCTACCCATCATTCCCATAGTGGCTGAACGATCGCAGTGCCAGAGTCCCCTCTACTTAAGGGGAGACGCGGGTCTTTTTTTAATGTCTTTTATTAGCTGGGTGAACTGAACGAAATTTAACAAACTTATCCCATTTTTTCTGCAGATTCCAAATCTATAATTAGATTTTTGGTAGCTGCATTAGTACAAAAGATGTGCAATCTCTAAAAGCATATTTCTTAAGGGAATTTTTGGCAACTTTGCTTTGTCAAACACAGAAACAAAGTATGTGGCAAGGCTGCCAGAGAGCTGGTTTAGCCGGTGATGCTAATCCGATTGTCTTCAACAAACTTTGAATGCAAAAGAAATAGACGTAAATGTGAATAATAATAATAATATTATCTGGGGTTTAACGTCCCAAAACCACCATATGATTATGAGAGACGCCATAGTGGAGGGCTCCGGAAATTTCGATCACCTGGGGTTCTTTAACGTGCACCTAAATCTAAGTACGCGGGCCTCAAACATTTTCGCCTCCACCGAAAATGCAGCCGCCGCGGCCGGGATTCGATCCCGCGACCTTCGGGTCAGCAGTCGAGCGCCATAACCACTAGACCACCGTAGACGTAAATGTGAGTGAAATTTTTTTGCTGCATATTATTTCTGATAATCGAGAATTATAATTTGGTGAACAACATTATAAGAAAATAAATAGCATCACCAGCTAGATCAGCTTCCTGGCAGTCTTGCCACATACTTTGTTTTTGTGTTTGACAAAGCAAAGTTGCCAAAAATCCCCGTAAGTATGCTTAAATATGTGTTAGAAATTGCATATCTTTTGTTCTAATGCAGCTACAGTAGAACCCCGCTGATACGTTTTTGAAGGGACCGTAGGAAATAAACGTAAGAGACGGGAAACGTAAGAGCCGAAAAACAGGAAAAAACGGCAAAATATTTAGTGGTACAGAATTTTATTTCAATTCTTACGAGCAGCACGAAAATTGGCGCGCTCAGCCGCGATCTAGCTCGATGGATAGAAACGCGGAGCTTAGGACGGCCTCATCCACAGAAATGTAATCAACGTATGTGATTTTTTTAACACCAACAGCTGTAGGCATGAAAGAACTAAGAACACGCAATCACGACCGGCGCGGCGAGTCCGACCGCGAACCGCACGCACGACCATGCGAGCTCCAACCAGCTCGAACTCCTCCCGTTCTCCGACAAATAACGATGATGATGAGTCTACGCCAACGCGATGGCAGAAGTGAATACCAATCTCGAAGGCCTTGCTTTCTCAAGCAATTACGTCATACACGCCATGTTTGTGCAATACAAATCTCAAAGGCTATGCTTTTGTCAATAGTAAATGCCAATCTCGAAGGCCTTGCTTTCGCGAGCAGTTACGTCATAGATGCCATCTTTGCAATTTGAATCTCGAAGGCCATGCTTTTGTTTGCATCAATTGAAAGATTCTGTTGCTTGCGCCTCTCATGCGGCTAATATTACGGTCAAACGAGGCCAAGCTGCGTGAAAATGCACCATGGCCGCTCTCTTTGGTAGTCACTCGGTCGGCTCCGAGCGCACTTCGCGACGTATCATACGGGAACGGTCCGACAGTTACGACGTAACAGCGGGGTTCCTAATACATTGTATCCTATGGGAGCTATGCCGGGACCGGCGGAAAACGACGTAACAGCCGGGAAAACGCAGCAGTGAGGAACGTAACAGCGGGGTTCTACTGTATTAAAAATCTACTTAGAGATTTTGAATCTGCAGAAAAAGCTGAATAAGTGTATTAAATTTCATGCCATTCACCCAACTTTTAAAAAACCATTTTTTAAGACCCACGTCTCCCCTTAATTTTAGGAAACTCTATGCTCTTGAGTACTACCATGGTCAGGTGGAAGTGGACAGTGACAGGAGTGCACAAATATAACAGATATGCGATGTGAAGCACTAGAGAAGCAGACTTGTACACATTACATCACAAAATGGTGCCTGATTAGAATTATAACTACTGCAGTCAAAAATGTGATCACAAGTAGAGCACTGCACTGGCCCCGATTTCGCAGCCACGCATGATTTGAAGCATGCTATGGACCCACCATTCAGCGACAGTCATAACGTCCACAAACATCAAATTGATATGGTTCCTCACCTTGAATGTTGTAATTGGTGCAGGGATCCCCTCACCTTCAACCAGAATTCGATATTTCTGGCGCACTTTCTCCTGCTGCTCAAGAGTTGTATTGACCAGGTAGGCAGGGGGGCGCCACCTGGCCACAATGCAAGAAAAAAACAACACAAAAACCAGTTCAACTGCTACTCAAGAAATCACATTGTAAAAGGATGACAAGAAAGAGAGAGAGGCTCATTATCGGAAAAACAGAGAATTTCGCTGGCGTGTATATAACTGCTGGTATGCTACTCTGCATAGGGGTGGGGAATGGGATTAAGGCACTGCAGAAGAAAGGGAGCACTAGCAATAAAAAAAAAGAAAAAAATATAAACAAATATGAAATGCGCAAGTGAACAAACGTTTACAACTAGGATGTCAGGTAAGTTTAGCCTTTTCTATATGAAATAGCCAATCATTAGAGCAGTTCAATAAGTTATTAGTTGCCGTGATGCTCTCTGATGTGTGTGACACTTAAGGTATTGCTTCTACACACAGTAAACTGAGCTTGTGAATGCAAACACGTCCTTACACCTCCAAGAGGATATCTGGAGTAACCAATAGTGAAATTGTGTAATGTAAATAGTGAAATTGTGTGTGAAATTGTGCCTTTAGTGTACACCTACTGTGTAAACTGGCAGTGACCAAAAACCTTTTGCACAAACTTGCGCTAACAAGAAGAGAAGCAGAAGCACAATGTCAATAGAGAGAGGCATCCTGCTACAACTTTTACAATGCACATGGAATGACAGAGACTATGGTCCCGTGTTTGAACAGCTAATGCCTCACTGACTGTCACCGGAAGATATACTGAATGAAGCTGTATCTGGAAGCATGTTCCAAATATGCAGCCGTTTGAGTTCCGAAATTGGTTTGGGCAGTCTGATCAATGTTTTTGCATCTCATCAGCTATGCCAACATGCCAAAGCCCCATAACTAGAGAACAGTACCAATTAAGTTGCTCAAAATGGACACTAAAGAGAAAACTGACTTTTCACATATTATTCAAAGAGATAATCAACCATTACAGATTAGGGAGGCCCCGGTTCCCCCCGGCACTCCTCACTTAATAGAAAGCAGGCAACGTCGCGGCACCTTTTACAAATACTTACCTGAATCCGGTGGCATATCATAATTATTACCGGAATTGATATACAGACAAACGCAAGTTTTGTCAGCAAAGGGCGGACCTCAATCACATAATCTGGCCTTGCTCTCAAGCACCCACGCAGCTCAGCTCGGATCCAGATGACCAACTCCAAGCAGTTTGGCAATGGGGGATGAAACACGGTCACTGACCAAGTCTGATGAATTTATCAGACGTTTCGAAACCGCATACGGGTTCCTTGTTCACTGAGCTGGACTGGAAGCCACTGCCAATTAAGTAGCCAGTAGTAGGTGACGCAACGAGTGTGCATAAATAGCAGGGATAGTCCTTGTTCTCCTTTTCATTGTAGCTGGCATCGACTAAATGATTAGTGATTCTAGAAGCCAGTGGGATAACCCGCTTTTTTCCTTGGCAGCGACAGTGGCATTATTCCGGTCAGTGATATGATTATGTTCATGCACATGCTCAGCAATGGCGTTCGTCATGTGACTGTTATTAGTCACGTCACGTTGGTGTTCCTTGAGGCGTTGGGAGTACTTTCCTGTTTCGCCAATATACACTTGACGGCAATGAGAGCACGGCGCCGTATCCACGACCCCTGGGAACAATTCACTTGGCAGCCTGTCCTTTACCTTCACCAGCTGAGGTTCTGCAGCTTGCTGGCCGGGACGTGAGCAATGTGCAAATCATGTTTTGAAAATATGAACGAAAGTGCCTCGTTGATTCCTTTGACATAAGGTATGGCCGCACGTGCACAGGTTGTCGCGTTGCTCTGTGAGCTTGGCTGTAGTATCCACTCCTCAGTTTTAGAGATAAAACAATCAGGATAGCTGTTACGGCTTAGCTCCCGATGGATTGTCCGTAGTTCCTTTTTCAATGCATCACCATCTGAGCAGACCCGTACGGAGCGTGTTATCAAGGATGACACTATAGACTAGGAATGGGCGAATATTACAGTATTCGAATTCGCTTCGATGCGAACTTATATTATTCGAAATGAACGAATATATGTATGTTTGACTGCACATAACCCCCTGTAAAGGTGGTTTCACTGCAGTGTCGGGTTGCTGTACCATGAAACCACCCTGCCAGGAAAAATCTGCACTGCCGCGAAGCCACACTTCAAGGTTAAGTGTACATATATTTTTTTAAAATTTAAAAGCGTGTTATATGGGCTTATATGCGCTAAGTATAGTAATTTTGAACTTGTAACGTATTGTACCACTTATAACTCGCACCCTACTGCTATTCAAATTTTGATACCCCCCCATTCAAGGATTGTTCCACTTCATTTCAAACCAAAAAAGGGACATCCACTCATACATAGTTCCAATTCATTAAAACATTGTGCAAGGATCATGATGAAAATGCTCATTTTTCTTAATAATATGTGGTAAATACTATTCAAACTATTCGATTCGAAATTATTTGACCAAATCACTATTCGCTTTGGATTCGCTTCGTACCTCAAATTTACTATTCGCCCATCCCTACTATAGACGTCTTATGGCTGATGAGATGATGTGATGAGATCTGTGTGCGTGGGCTTCTTGTATCTGAAAAGGCAAGGGTGCTCCCATCCTGGCGAACCTGAATACCCATAAAAGGTAGCCCGTTGTCCTTCTCATGTTCAACGGTAAACTCTTTGTTTGCGTTCTGAGTGTTCAGGCAGTCCAAGAAGCGTTGGATGTCTTGCTTCTTCAAAATGCAGAAGCAGTCATCGACGTACCGGTAAAACACTTTGGGTGCAGGAGTGAATGCTGCCAGGATCTTTCCTTCCAAGGCTTCCATTACTAGATTAGCCATGGTAACCGATATTGAAGCTCCCATCACTGTACCATGCGTTTGCTGATTAATGATGCCACCGTACGAAAAATACGTGTTGCTAACACAAAATCGCAGCAGCTCGCTAAGTCCGGGAACGTCGAAGGGGCTGCGACCAGGAAGACCACTGTCTGCTTTAACTCTTTCGTTACCACGCCTATTCAAATCGACCACCGGTGATCGATGCTTTGAATCGTCGATTCTGGCATGTTGAATTTGTTTCTCGTGCACCTAGCACGTCCTACAAGTTAGTCCAGCCACTGAACTTTCAGAATCAATTTGAATTTGCCCGTTTTGTCAACATAGCGATTTTTGACAGATCTTTGCACGAACTAATGTGTGTGTGCTGTTGGGAAAATGTGCTTGGCTGACGAACTTGAGAGAAATGCGTGCTGCCTGGGGTTATGCTCCAGTAACATGAAAGTTCTGTAATCAAAAGAACTTTTGTAAGTCAAATATCAAATTATGGTGTCAGCTTCGTAATCACACAGTGTAGAGTGGTAATAATTGCCTGAAATTTATGCCAGCTCTTCACTAGAGAGCTATTGTTTGGAGTTGAGGAAGATTTATTCTACCAAAAAATTATTTCCAAAGGTCCGCCGCATGTATAACATGTGGACGTGGCCTTTTCAGCCATTTTCCAGCAGCTTCGGTTTCGCTGCTATTTTTATATCAGACACAGGGCCACATCCTGTGTCGCTAGTCGCTCCTATGGCGTCGCTGTCAAGTGCGCATGGGTGCACACCTGCGCCGCGAGAAACGCGCCGCTCGAATCTATATTGCAACCGCATCTGAATTTAGTGACGACGAGCTCGGAGTCTGAAGATGACAGCACCTGTGCTTCAAGCTCAGATGGCGACGATGTTTTGTGTCAGCCTGGGACATCCGCAGCCATTCAGGGATTGGTTTCATTTACGGCCTCAAGTGGTCTCCTCCGTCATGCGTGCGTAGCTGCTGGCCTTTGTGCACAATCTTAGAGCTACTCTGGTTACGTGTGAGGTCCACACGTTTCTGGGGCGCGATGTGCTCGTGCCGGCTGCAAAGCTTCTCCTCATGACAAGAAGGCCACCGGAGCACATCTCAGCCCCGCACTACAGAATGGCGTGAGTCGTTTTGGGACCGCGCATGATTTCATTCTTTTTGCAATACTATCTGCAAAAATACGAATAAATATGCTTGGATGCATATTTTGGAACGCCAACCTACACGCAGAGGTGTGGCTCACGGAAAGAGGTAATGCCAGACGAACTGGTGAAGTTCATTGCACAGCTGATTTATACAGGTGTTGTTCAAATCGCGGCCATCCATCTATACTGGAACACCAACAGGATATTCTGGTAAAAAAAAAAATGATGCGAAAAGTGCACCTGTGTCTCACGAAAACCAGGATATGCTTCACCGCATTGCATGAGCAGTGAAGCAGTACCTCGGTTGATATTTTTGTCTATTTTAATAGAAACATTGTGTAGAACCTTTATTATTTTTATAATATTCCTGGGTCATTTATCTTCAAAATGTGTATTCTGAATTTTCTTTGTTCTGAGCATTTTTGCATCTATGGTGTTTTTTATTGCTCTGTTTATAGCTGGCAACAAAACGTTACACACTTTCAAATGTTTATACTAGAGCTGTGCGAATAGCAAAATTTTGGGTGCGAAGCGAATTCGAATAATAAATATTGAGTGCGAATCGAATCGAACAATTTCGAATAATTTTCGAATATTTCTCAAACATTTTTCGAATAATTCGAAGTGAAATTACAGAAAAAGTTGCAGAGAATCCCTAAGTATGTTCTTGTGAGATAGCAACATGAAAGTGTTTCTTTTCGCTAGGTTGATGAAGCGCTGGTGGGGTCATATTTCATAGTTGTCTTTCTTATCATGAATGAGGCAATGTAGAGGCCAAATTCTATTTATGTAGATGATTTGGTGCAACCAAAGTGTTGCCGACAACACTTTACACGTGATGGGCAAAAATGCCATTTTCTCAGCCTCTCCTCCTCTCTCAACTTCTGTGGAAGGCCAACTGGTGTGGCAGACAAGGGTGTGCTCCCTTCAAGTCCGGAGTTCCAAATCTGCCTCGTAGACGTCGATATATAAGAACATCTGAAATTTTGGATGCTAAAAAGCTTTGGCGTCCGATTTCTCGGACTTCCTGCCCAAATTTCAGGTCCAAAACAGCATTAATTGAGCCCCCAACTCTGCCAAATCTTTCATCTCCATATTGGAACCAGCGTTTTCTTGAGTTAATACACTTGCGACCGTAGCGGAGTTTGAAAGGCAGCTTTGCCGCAATACGGGGGTGTGATGAGGTGAAGCATATTGAAAATCTAGGGACCACTTCCAACCGGACTTTGTCTCTTGGCTAAGTTCGACCGTAACGGAGCTTGAAAGGCAGCTTTGCCGCAATACGAGAGTGTAATGAGGTGAAGCATATTGAAAATCTGAAGGGGTCACTTTCAATCGGACGTTGACTGCATTTGTCTTTGGGAAGTTCGAATAGTTCGAATAGTAAAATTTCAGTGCGAATCGAATCGAATAGTAAACACTATTCGAAAAATATTCGAAATTTCGAATATTCGCACACCCCTAGTTTATACCTTCCACAATAGTTTTGTTGCTAACATTTTTTTGGAAAGACCATTTCATTATACATAATTTGTTATGCTGTAATGCATGATGGACTACTTTTCAAACTGCCAAAAGCTTTCTTACCGAGACATATGAAAAATAGCCATTTTCGCGCGGTAACGAAAGAGTTAAGGGCTTCTTTGCACGTGGCTACAGCCAAATCCATTGGGACACTTGTAAAAAGTTACGTGATGTCGAACGAGACCAGTGTTGTCTTCACTCAGTGTGACGTCTTTTACTTTCGAAACAAATGCAGACAAATTTTCGACATGCGTCGAGGTCTTAGCGGCTAGAGGACTCGACACTGAGTGAAGGTAACCTGATAGTCGGTATAGCGGTGATCTGGTGAAGTCGACGATAGGCCGAAGTGGACAGCCAGGCTTGTGGACTTTAGGCAAGCCATACGTTGCAGGGGCTGAACCATTCGTGCAGAGCAGATGGCAATAGGGACGGAGGAACCAATTTGAACAATCTGGTCAGCAGTTCTTGTAGCTTAGTCTGTAGTGTGCTTGTAGGGTTATGAGCTATAGCAGCGTACGTATGACGGTCTCTGAGAAGGGCCAACATTTTCTCGTGGTAGTCGTTCTTGTCCAGCAAGACCGTAGCATTTCCTTTGTCGGAGGGTAGAATGGCGATGCTTCTATTACTCTGTAGGCTCTGAACGGATTGCTTGTCTGCTACCAACGAATGCGTGCTTGCACCGTGTTTCTGCAAACCCGAAAGCACACCAATAGCATGGGTGCGAGCTTCTTCTCGCACTTCTGAGGCAAGTAGGCTGACTGCACGCTCTACCGCACATGCCACATCTCTTGACCTTGGTTGTGATTCAGTGCTGAAATTGAACCCACAGGACAATACCTCAGCCTGCTTCTCGGTCGGAGTGTAAGAGGATAGGTTGATCACGTCTTGTGCGTCCTGTGACACTTCCAGTCGGAGTGCTTGCAGTTTCCTGTTTTGTGAAGTTCTATGAAAACCTTCCCTCGTAGTTGCGGTGAAGTTTGCGTGCAGCTGCACCTCCGGAAAATTATCTGTCATCAGATGCTCAAGCTGCCGGCACACAAAAAACGTTTGCATTTCCAGCTTCCGCAGCTTTCCATGGCACTTAAGAACACGTGCTTACAGCAGCTTTCGCTCGGGCTGACGGATAATCTGGTGGCCCCATGATGTGGCAACTGCTCTTGTCAATCGCAGACTCCTTGGCGTCAAGTCTTCCCATTTACACATGAGGTTGAAATCCAGATGCGTCTTGAACGCTGCTATTTTTGAAGTGAGCGAAACAAATGGACGTATCTTCGTAATGACGACTTGTCCACAAGTGCTCCGGTGAGTAACGTAGTCAAAAGTTCAACGAAAGTTGGTCTGGTCAGGCATTGGATGAGATGAAACACGGTCACTGACCAAGTCTGATGAGATTATCCAACGTGGCAAGCAGAGGATGCCGGCAGGGCCAAAGGGCCATCACCTAGGAGAGGGAACTAATCCCTCATAATTTTGCGGATTCTTACTATCCTCCCATATCGCCCTTCCATAATACCAGGAGAACAACTCTTGCCTTGTGGTAAGCGAAAAAAGGCACAAAAAAGAAAATGCAAGTGGCAACATTGCATTGAGATTCCCACACCGTTACAGCATGTCATAGATTTTATGGCATGTGCTAGAGCCAGCATAAGTCTTCATCCGTAAAAATCAACTGCAACATATTCTGAAGGAGCTGGAGACTTCACATGTTTGAGGATGTCACACTGACATTAAACTTTGGTGCAAAATTTAAAGATGAAACTATAATTTTCATTTTCACTTCAAATAATGAAACTATGAGGTGAAATTAATGACAGCAGAGTTCAGAAAGAATATTTTATCCGTTTAAGGTGCCTTTCACTTTAGTGTTTCTTTAAAGCCAAATACAAGCCAAAAAGCATCAGTGCATAGAGTTCAGTTTATGGTTTGGCTTGTTCTAAACCTGACTGTCACAAATTTTGCAGGAACAGACAAAGGCAGACAGATGAGCCGACTGTGTGTAAAGATCCTATGAGGTAGAGTCTTTGCTGCAATGAAAGATGTTGCAATGAAAGTGGAGGATAATCGCTACCTGAGGAAAGGCTATCAATGATTTTTACCACTTGCTGCACAACATGAATTGCATGTAAGCGTGTCTCAACATAAATGGTGCAGTTTAATTTAACTTCTCTGTACCCAGCATTATCCTAGTGACATAGAACCTTTTCAAAGTTGGTTCTTATTGTCAACAAGGTATTTCAAACTGCTTCCTTGATCAGATCGTACGAGCAAGTGCTGTTATGATCGGGCCTGCAAAGATGCCTTGGCGATTGAAAAACACGGGACTTTCAGATATCTTGAGGGCGCTGCAAAGAACACACACTGGCGAGCCTGCTATATGTGGTCTGCATCCAACAAGAATGCTTGACGTGCATGAGCCAACCTTGACCCAGGGCCTCCTGGGGACCTGTGGACCGATATAAAAGGAGCGCATTGGGTGTGCGCTGTGCTCTTTCTGGCCCTCTCTTGACCCTTCTGGCAGTTGTTAAAAAGCTCTTGCAAATATATAGATTAAACGTATTCTCTCCTTCGTAAAATGTGCCATAAGAGTCACCCGAGCCTGGGTGCTAGCCTCAACCCTCATCGAGTCACATCACTACTGACATCCATACATGTGGATAAAGGGTTATTTGCTACAGTTTAATCACATACTTTTCGTAAAACTATTTTTGCTTTTCTAAACATACAGAGACAGGTAAAGTCACATGGCCATTAGTCAGTAGCATTTCAAATTTACAACACAATCGTTTTTCATCATTGATGGTGATGCAGTGATACTAATCCCATACAGTGTCACTCTTCTCATAAACCAGTGGCGAAAGACTGTTAGACTGCAAGCATTGGTTGCCTTGTTCTCCACCTTCAATGCATCAACGGATTCAGAAACAAACACAAAAGAAGTCGTGAGGAAACCAGACATGCGGCTGATTTTCTTTTTATGTTTGAAAAAGAAATGAGTCAGTGCTTGATTTCTATCATTAAAACAAGAAGGAAATTGTATATTCATCATGCGAGTTATTGTCTGACACATTCGCTATGTGCATACAGCAGGGTAGAGGCAACAATAATTTCCATTTCATGTTTTTGTTTTTCATGCTTTTCATTTAGGCTTGTGCGAATATCAATTTTTTGGTTTGAGGCAAAGTCGGCGCGAGTGATAATTAGTAACGAATAACTTAGGAGTGAATTCGAATAGTAGTAGCCTAGTAGGATTAGAATAGTAATAGGGTGCAAGTTATAAGCAATACAATACATTATGTTTCAAAAGGAGTCCTAGCTGCCAAGTTTACTGGGAAATTCCAAACAACAGGGCGAACTATCTGCAATCAGCAGGACTGCCTGCAGTGACAAGGTGCTTGTGAATGGCAACAATTCCATTCAGACAGCAGTATAAAAGCCATGTTGGTTTGAAGATTGCTACTGCTAAAGTTCAGCCCACGGGGAAAGAAGTATTTGAGGAGGAGAAACTGCTTGGCCGCCGCAGCACGCGAGGGTGGCGCAATAGTGCCACACAGGAAATTCGGTTTTCGCCGCAGCATGACAGATGACCATAGGTCGGCAAAAAATGTGGAGCTCACTCAGACTCACTCATGAAAAATATTTTGCTCTTAGAGCTCACTCGGACTCAGACTCACAAAAATTTTCCTCAGCCGGACTCACTCGAACTCAGACTCACTGAAGTTTTTCTCAGCCGGACTCACTCGGACACAAACTCACCAATTTATTACTCACTCGGACTCACTCAGACTCAGACTCACGGCTCTATCTGAGTCTGAATGAGTCTGAGTGAGTCGACTCATGAGTCCATTAGCGTATAATTGGCTTTGTCGACCATGGTGTCTATGCTCTTTCACAGCAATATCTCGCATAATTGGTGCTCTACTTGGCGCCTTTTGGTCACGTACCTTCAAATATGGGTTGTTGCAATCCAGTAAGGATATTTTTATTGAAAGGCATGACTCACATGAAATAATTTTATCAAGAACTTCCTGTGAAAGACTTTCCGGGGGCACGTCTTGCACCTCCCCCCCCTGCCCCCTGTAAATCACGTCTCTGATCAATAAATATTGATCTGGCATATGAATTCTAGTTCTTGGGAGTATGTGTGAGTCGATGGGAATATAAACGTGAGCCGACATAAGGGTGATAGTAATGCTTAAGTGGTATGGATAGAACGATAAGTCGGCAAAAAGGTGTGGAGCTCACTCAGACTCACTCAAGAAATATATTTTGCGCTTAGAGCTCACTCGGACTTAGACTCATCAAAGTTTTCCTCAACCGGACTCACTCGGACTCAGACTCGCTAAATTTTTTCTCAACCGGACTCACTCGGACTCAGACTCGCTAAATTTTTTCTCAACCGGACTCACTCGGACTCAAGCTCACCAAAATATTACTCACCCGGACTCACTCAGACTCAGACTCACGGCTCGATAAGAGTCTGAGTGAGCCTGAGTGAGTCGACTCATGAGTGAGTTTGCCGACCTATGCAGATGACGCTTCCGGCGTGTTGCCATCGTTTACATGCTCTTCTATGGACGCGACGTGTAATAATCGTGATACTGCCTCGTACATTGTAAAATTTCTCAGATTTCTGCTTGTGACATCAACTGATAGATGTGACAGATATTTTAGCTGCAGTTAATAATAGATACTGCCCTAATTATAGGCCGTACAGAGCTTGAAACGAGCTGCTAGTTGCAGCCCCTGAGCAGACGACATCTGCCGCATGCATGGGCCCCTCGCTTTCCTCGCTCGCATGTTGTGCGCACGCTTGCGTAGATGGCCTTAGAAGATAAAGTTCCCCATTCGCACGGGCAAGCTGCCGCACATTCCTTCGCTATTTGCAGGCTTTCTGTCTCTTTAGCGCGCTCAGTGGCTTCCGCGTTGAGCAGGCGGCGCTGACTTCTCGAACATTGCGTGCGCTTTTCACACCGCAACAAAGGCACGTAGAGAGAAGTATTGCTCCGTGAAGAAGTATAGCTACAGTCCCTCAGAGACCGCAGTATTGCTCCTTTAGGATGGGGTGGAAATGTGTCGTGCAGAACTGCAACAGTAGGCATACGCATCCTGCAAGGAGTGGGTACGCAACCTTCAAAGTTCCTAGTGACCCGGTGAGCTTAGAAGCATGGGCTCGTGCCATACCAAGGAAAGATTGAGAGCTCACGCCTTGTGACTACGTTTGCGAAAAGTACTTCTCGGAGAGTAAGTCTTAACATTCGTTGAAAAAACTCACACGGTCCCTTATGCATTAGACTCAGACGACTCGAAGGCGAGAGCCATCTACTTCTTTTTCTTCATTCGATATGTCTATCCTGCCCCACCCCCGCGCAAAAGCATTCTGCACCTAACGAGGCTTAGCGCTGCCTCCAGGATTGGAGGCATTACAAGCTTTCTGCACCTCACTTGGTTTTGCACTGCCTCCGTGATCAGTGGTCCGATCACGGAGGCAATGCAAAGCGACGATGTCATGTGATGATGCCACGTCATGTGACGTCATAATGACGTCACAAAGTTTGGCGATCTGTAATGTCATGATAACGTCATGTGGTGACGTCATCACGGTATGATGATTTTTTGCATCGCTCACATTGATGCCATCAACGCGAGCCGCCGACGGTTATTTTTTTGCATTTGACGAAGCATCTAAGGCTTTCGCCTTAAAAATTGTCCCTATCGAGCTCACGTTACCAAAAATTACAGATTTCGTGTTCTACAAGAACTCATTCAGTAATTTTCCTGTTTGTGACGCCACTTTTTCCGTTAATATACCAAAAAAATATGGCACCGGTGAGAACGCACAAGAAACACACCCACTTGGACGTAAAGCACAAACGGCGAATCGCCGCCGACTGGCCTTGAACCGGCGAGCTTTGTCGGAGAGCCCGACGGGCGTGTTTTTCCCTCTTCGCTAGCGGACTCTCACGACAGAGGGCGCGTCAGTGCTGTGCCCGATTCTGTGACTTTATTAGGACGCCCGAGCGAGTGCAGTATCGCCTCCTCAAGAATTCTTGCTCCGTGGTTCAGCCATATCTTGTGGGAGAGCACGCCCGCCCATTTCCTTTCCTTAACGCTGGCGCGATCACGAACTGACGGCGGGAGCCAAGGATCTACTAGGAGAGGAGCACCGTCGCCTCTTTCCGGGCAACCCCTTCTTTCCCGCCGCTCCTCGTGCCAATCCTCGCATCCCGGCTCGCGGGAAAAGGAACTCGCCCTGCGAGGGAAACAACCCTCGCGGTGGGGAGGGAGACGGGAGGTGAACAAAACTGCCGACCAGGCAGAGAGACGGCCTCTCGTGCCCTGCTGACCTGCGAGGTCCCACATCACCGCCCCAAGACCCGCCAGCCGACCACCGACCGAAGGCGCAAGCGTTACCCTTTGTTTTCTACTAGAGCGGACTAATCCCTCTACGCGACATTTACGCGTTATTGCTAGCGTAGCAATAAAGTGTTGTTTGTTGTTCTAGCCTGTTGCCTTATTTGCCCGAACCCGTCGTAGCTGCGATGACTCGCGCTACGGGAAGGGGACGTTGATACGTGCACGGTACGACTATTTGTGGCTGGGACAGGAGCTAGGCTTCAGCACCAGCCGTACGTAGAGCGGACCCCCTTCAATCTATAATGCATGCAACAAGCTCTTGCTCCACCAGGGTATATGCACCATTTATAATTAGGGGTGACCTTGTTGAGCAGTGCATGTTGAATGGAGAAGAATAGAAACCTACAAAACCACACACCGGTTAGACACTGAAATTTCAACTTATCTAGCAAAGAGCTTGCACTTCTACGAAGTTGATTGTTGTACATGTCTGGTGGCGCTTGTGCAGTGTATAAAAAAGGAAATAAACGTTTGTTGGTAGTTTGCGTCCTGTGTGTCGTCATCTCTTCCTTTAGTCCCTGTCCTACTTGCGCAATTCAACACTTAAGTAAAGATTGCCTGGTGCCTAACACTCGTTCGCAAAGCTAGCCCTTTGCTGATGAAACAGGTAACCCAGGTGGCAAAGATGTTGACCTGCCTCCAGTGACTCAAATGTATGCTGAATTAATTAAGGGTCAGCAACATATATCACAAGACACAGCAGATCAGCATCAGGTTGTTAATTCAAGGTTTGATGCTTCAGCAGTGATGATAGACCAAAGCCACCTCGGCGCAGCTTCTGGAGCAGCTAAAACCTCGCTTTGGAGCAGCATAACAGCCTTTTGGAGCAGTTACGAAGCACACATTTTCAAACGTAAATATTTGTCTCTAAGCTGAAGCAGTTGTACCCCATATTTAACAAAACGATTTATGCACAAATACACATGCGTGTCTGCATAGATACCCCAAAAAATGAAATTAAGTCACTGCTCTTCGTTTTTTTTGCAGACAGCCCCAAGTGCACTTAATTGGGCTAGTTGGTTCTGCATGTTGACGATGTGGGCGTGGTTTAAAGACGCGGACAGGGAAGAGACAGGATACACACTGCGCAACTTTCAACTTGTTTATTAGAAAGAGGGAAGCGTCACATATATACACTGCAGCACATGACCCAGGGAATGCGCATTACAAATCACTGAGCATTCAAAAACTGCAACTTTTTCTCTGATAATGACAATGAAGCTATGCTTACATATGAATCTGTGCATTCCAAAATTGATTTGATGCTGTTTCCCTGAGGGAATTAAAAAAGAAAGCGAAAAAGCTATGTGACAGCTTTTACCTTCCCGGACTAGTCAAGAGAATAAGTGCTTGTAAGAATGATGCCTTAGAACAATTTTATAGTGCAAAAACCCACAAGCCAGGTTGCCCCCTCAGGGTTATTGTTTCTGAGAAGAACACGTGGCAGATGGAAATAGCTATTTTCCTGCAAGACAAACTCAGCCTTCTTCTGGGTGAAGATCCCTTCAGAGTTGAAGATTCAATGGAAGTAGTATCTTTGGTAAACAGGAAGGCATGGACCCTTGATGCTCTCTGAATAGATGTCAAAGATCTGTATTATATTCGATTCCTCAAGCTGCCCTGCTCAACTGCATTGAGGCAAGTGTTGACAGGTTTGGGGCAATTAGCTTTCATAATAAAATAGGAATTCCTGCAGCGAGCTTTCTGGAACTGGTGTCCTTTCATCTGTGCTCTACATAAGTAGCTGCAGCGAAGTGGCATATGCATTGGGTCTAGCTTGGCACCTGTTTTGAGTGAACTATTTCTACATCAGTTAGACGAGCGTCTCAAGGGTAAGTTCGCACTTCCCAACGTTTCC
This sequence comes from Rhipicephalus sanguineus, assembly GCF_013339695.2. Lineage (NCBI taxonomy): Eukaryota > Metazoa > Arthropoda > Arachnida > Ixodida > Ixodidae > Rhipicephalus > Rhipicephalus sanguineus. The sequence continues at coordinate 309,467,019 of NC_051176.1, read as the reverse complement.
AAAATATTCAGGTTTGTCGATGATCTTTTAGTAATTTTTGACAAAAGGTCTAATGGCACTCACTTTGATGTAGATAGCACGTTGACCGCCTTTCGACAGACACTGGCACTGTTGCAAGTGACCAACGAACTTCCGTCAAACGGTTCCACTAAGTTTTTGGATTTCTGCATCACCTTCGTAATAACCAGACTTGCTGGGGGTATCAGCCAAGGGGTAACAAGCCGATTTTACCCTATGGCTCGGCTCATTCGAAACTTGTAAAAAGAAGCATCGCTAACAAGTGCCTAAATAATACACATAAGAAATCATGCCCTCATCTTCTACAGCAATGATTTATAGAACAAGTAGGTCGTCTACAGGTGTCAAGCTACCCTGACCACGTGCTAGTGTCGGTATCTGAAGGGTTAGTAAAAAGAATAGGGAAGCAATCTTGTTGTCAACAGAACAACGATAAGAGTAGCAGGAACGCGAAGGTTACAGTCATTCCATACAATCATCGCATTTCACGCAATCTTAAGAAAGCTGCTCGAAAGGCCGGTGTGAACGTCGTATTTTCCGCCCCGCAAAAATTATCCAGACTGTGCAAATTGACAGAGCCTTGCTCCAGTAAGCCACCTGTCTGTGACGTGAACCATAAAATTAGATCTGTTTAGTGCCAAAAGGACGTAGTGTACAACATTCCACTTTCCTGTGGAAAGGTATACATAGGGCAAACTGGGTGTTGCCTAAACGAGTGCCTAAGAGAACCCAATACTAATGTCAAGAATGGTTCCTACGGTCATCTAGCAACTCACTGCCAAGGGTGCTCGTGCACCGCGAAATTTGATCAGTGCACAGTCATATCCCGCAACCACAATAGATTCATGAGACTCATAGTAGAAGCCAAATCAATTTTGGAACGCACAGGTTCATGTGTAAGCATAGCTTCATTGTCATTATCAGAGAAAGAGTTGCAGTTTTTGAATGCTCAGTGATTTGTAATGCGCATGCCGTGGGTCACGTGCTGCAGTGTATATATGTGACCCTTCCCTCTTTCTAATAAACAAGTTGAAAGTTGTGCGGTGTGTGTCCTGTCTCTTCCCTGTCCGCGTCTTCAAAGTGCATCCACATCGTCGACAGCCCTAGGTTTCCTTAGTCCCCTGACCTCAGGCCACCTAACATTTTTCCAGAATCCACTTCACATTTGTAAATGAATATGACTTTCCCTGACACTTTAGTTGCAGTACTGGAAGCACAAGCTGTGTAAATTTTTAATCAATTCTGTTTACTATCCAGAAGTATTCTGATGACGTTCGTACTTTCAGAACAACCAAGGCTTTCGCTGCATGATGAAGTGCCTGCTGTTGTGCTTTATGGAGAGTTGTTATGATCCTGGTTCATGGGTGATTCATAAAACAAAGGGCTTAATAATCGGTCTTTTGTGCTCCACTGAATTCGCAGTAATAGGAGGCTACATATTTAACTTCAAAAAGTTCTCAAACATGAACTGCAGCTGTGGTCAACAAACAGAACCAATACCGGGACACTGGAGCACCATGCCTTCTCAGCAAAATTCCACTGCAGCACGTGGAAATGTAGATAAAATCTGGTAACTGTATGGGGAGATTTAACTTAAAAATTAGGCACCCTGCATGACCTTTTTATCGAGGTATATTATAACAAATAATACCACAATTTTTTGTAAAACAGGCTAACTATAATGCAATGATCTATTCAAGTACATACATGTACTGCTTACTGTAATTAATGAAATCAATCAAATAGAATACTGTCGTCCAAAAATCTGTAATTAAACCAAGTATTACTTTACTCTAGCTTGGTCCACAACAAATAAAATCTAAATTACAGAACTTAATGATATAATCTTGCAGTATGCTCTAGTAGTAGGGTGATTCCACGTAAGATCGAACAATCGATGGCTGGTCGACCTCTCAAATTTATTTCAAAATTTTATATATTATTGCCTGATGAGTGGAAAGAAGAGATCCGCAATTTGTTTTGCCGCCAAAAATTTTTTCGAAGCACAGGAAATCAATAATGACGAAGAGATGGAGTGGAGCGCTCATCCGCTCTGCTGTTTCGGCCAACTTTCGTTATGAATTGCACAAAATATATTAAAGTTAGGTAGCTGAAATTTTTTTAACTAAATATATGCATGTTTTTGCTTATGCTCAGGTATTTTTAGTTTTGATATGTAGTGTAGATGTTTTTATAAAAAACCTCAAAATTGGCCCAGGAAACGTTATTTTCTTTACTTTGAAGGTCTTTTTCTCGAAAAATCCTTGTAGCAGAGCGACAAAAATTGCGCATTACGTTCTTCGCATGGTTATCTACCACACTGCCGAATCTTATAATTATATAACTTTTCAGTAAAGAGATATGATCGGGCTAAGTTAAAAAAAAACACCGGACAATGAAAACTTCTGACGACAATTAAAAAAAAAAACCATTTTTTATATTTCTTAAACTTTGTCCACTTATTCTCCTCCACATCACCTTTCATAATCATTGAAAACATGTTGCATAATGTCGTTGCACTAATAGTTACGACCCCTCCAATGAGACCCTTAGGCAAGGATTGGCAATTCCGACTTCTTGCCCAGCAAGTGTATAAAATGCAGGCAGGATTGAATTGCTTTTTATTAAAAGGCCAGCAGGTACCGAAAAAGGTGTCGCCGGCACTGAAGACGGTAATTTTGAAATTATTTGGCCACTGCAGCGGCCACAAGCGCGGGGCTACCGAGCAGGCGCGCGCGCACCAGAGATGCTCGTTGTAAGAGACGGTGCAGTGAGAGCTCGTTTTCGCGTCCTCAGACCGACTGAGTTCGAAACAGCAACGCCTCTTCAGTGAATCGAACGCACGTGCACTGGAGCTTCGCTATTCTATCCACCCTCTGTTCGCATCACAGCTAGGCCCTGATAACAAGGCAGAGATGGAAGCAATATGAGAACTCTATAAGGGAGCTATGAGCACTCGCTTCACGCACGCTGCTGCCAGAGAAACTGCGCTGCGCCAGTTGCGATCAGTGGAAAGCATTAACGTGGCGCTCCAGTGGCAAAGCAAAATAGGGAATGTCAAAGGAAAGACAAGCAAAACTATCGGTAACCGGATGCGCTTGCCTATCTTAGATGTCGGCAGCAGACGGCCTGAACTAGCCGCGCGTTCAGAGCGCTGTCCACACTTCATTCGGCGCGGATAGTTCTTGCGCTTTGCTCTTACTCTGCTCCTCCTGTGCGTCTCATGGCGAGAAAGTATAGCTCGGAATGAGTGTATTGTGGAGACTACATTTCGAAGCACAAGAAGCTTAAAGGAGTACTGACACGAATTTTTTAAAATTTCGGATTGTTGCTCTAAATAAAAATACTGGTGCCGAGAAACCTAGAACGACTATTGTGGTGCCTGGGAATGCATCCTATATATTTTAATTAGCGCCACCTTAAAAAGACACTTTCGGTTTAGATATCGAGGGGGTGGCATCTCAGTGTCGTTTCATAGCAGTGTGACGTCACGGAGATACAGAAACTCGCGACGTACTAGCAGCAAATTCGTCATCTACTCGTGGTGCACATAAACAACGATGAGTGAATTGTCGTCCTGTGACCCTGACACTGATTTCTGCGATTTAGGCTGCATGCAGCACGCAGAACTCGCATACTCGGGGGAACTGTCTTGACTCGTCGGGATAATGTCCTTGCAGTGGAGCTGGCTTGCAGATGCTCAGCGACGAAAACTCGAAAGTCAAATTAAAATATTTTATACGTGTTCTCCGACTCCAGTGTGTGGACAGCGTTGACACTGCATACCAACGAAGCAAAAAATGTCCCTTTTGCGATGTCTCAAAATCGTGTCAGTACTCCTTTAATTATTGCAAAGAAGCCAAAATTTCGCAGAGTTACCGACCTAGGCATATACGCTTTGAAGAAACGTTTAACGCCCGAAAGATCAGTGACTGCCAGTGAGACGGACTACTTGTGCTACGCGTGCTTTTGCTACCACTGCAATGAAAGATCTTCACGGAACGCACAGTTTAATGATTACATTCTTATGCCCCCTGAAAAAGAAATCGACGTCATTAACCAGATCACTGCGACTATCGGTGCACGTGCGTTCAAATCACCCCAGAGGTGTTGCTGTTTCGAACTCAATCGGTCTGAGGACGCGAAAACGAGCTCTCACTGCGCCGTCTCTTACAACGAGCATCTCGGGTGCGCACGCGCCTGCTCGGTAGCCCCGCGCTTGTGGCCGCTGCAGTGGCCAAATAATTTCAAAATTACCGTCTTCAGTGCCGGCGACACCTTTTTCGGTACCTGCTGGCCTTTTAATAAAAAGCAATTCAATCCTGCCTGCATTTTATACACTTGCTGGGCAAGAAGTCGGAATTGCCAATCCTTGCCTAAGGGTCTCATTGGAGGGGTCGTAACTATTAGTGCAACGACATTATGCAACATGTTTTCAATGATTATGAAAGGCGATGTGGAGGAGAATAAGTGGACAAAGTTTAAGAAATATAAAAAATGGGTTTTTTTTTTTAATTGTCGTCAGAAGTTTTCATTGTCCGGTGTTTTTTTTAACTTAGCCCGATCATATCTCTTTACTGAAAAGTTATATAATTATAAGATTCGGCAGTGTGGTAGATAACCATGCGAAGAACATAATGCGTAATTTTTGTCGCTCTGCTACAAGGATTTTTCGAGAAAAAGACCTTCAAAGTAAAGAAAATAATGTTTCCTGGGCCAATTTTGAGGTTTTTTATAAAAACATCTATACTACATATCAAAACTAAAAATACCTGAGCATAAGCAAAAACATGCATATACATATTTAGTTAAAAAAATTTCAGCTACCTAACTTTAATATATTTTGCGCAATTCATAACGAAAGTTGGCCGAAACAGCAGAGCGGATGAGCGCTCCACTCCACCTCTTCGTCATTATTGATTTCCTGTGCTTCGAAAAAATTTTTGGCGGCAAAACAAATTGCGGATCTCTTCTTTCCACTTATCAGGCAATAATATATAAAATTTTGAAATAAATTTGAGAGGTCGACCAGCCATCGATTGTTCGATCTTACGTGGAATCACCCAGTAGCAGAAAACCTTATTTACACAGCATGGGCCAGTCTGAAATGCTTGGCAGGGTTACACCTAGCAACAACTTCAATTACAAGCACTTGCCAGTATGCTGCAATCACCACTCGAAGCTACAGTGTTAACCTTCTATTGCAAGAATTATGAGGAAGTCCTCTGAAAAATTATTTGCTCAACTTTTACCATTAAGTAGACAAAGAAGAACATATGCAAAAATTTTCAGATTTATTGTGACTGTGTTATAGAAGATACAGGTTTGTGCCAAATATGGCACACCATGCAGATGGGCGAGCAATATTGCTGCCATGAATGAAAAACAAAATCTCACTGATTGCGGTCTTTTTAGCGTGATTTGTGGAATAAAGCAAAGCAATTGTTTCCTGTATTCAGGCGTAATTGAACACTTCACTTAGTGCATCTGACTGCCAACATCTATGTGGTAGATGGCCGCTTACACGTGTGCTGTTCGCATAGTGCCGCCTTGCTATACTTTCCGGCCTGAATTACCAACCACTGACTTGCGGGTGGGAGCATTGGTTGCCGAGGAAATCTAAAAAGCTAAATATCGACTTGCATTGGTCAGACCTCACATGTATCCAAGCCAATAATGTGATGAAAAATTGCTGGCACCTCAGACTTTCATGATGCATCTCAAAACCTAAATCCATTAGACGCTTGATGAAACACACACACACAGGGCAAGAACAAGGACGGGTGCTGACTGCCAGGAGTAGATTCACTGTACGGTAACATGTATATAGAGGGCGAGAAAAAGAAGGGAGGGGAGGAAGAGGACTGGCGACAATGACAACACAAGAAGAAGCTTCTGACCAAGATATCCTTGTCTGTTAGGGTGAGCGAAGGGGCACTGACACAATCCACGCCTTTGCACATCATTGCTGTGTATTCTAATGGATCCGTACCAACGAGCTCGCCTACTGTGCATACTCTGTAACTTAAGTAACTTAAATCCTGCACAACACAGTTGTGCTGCATAATCTCAGACGCTGTGCTTTGTTTATATTTGTATTGTGCAGCAAAACATAGATGTTAAAGCTGAACATTTTGACAGATTTGCCTGTCATGGGAGCCTCAATCTCCTATGACCGTGGCCAACATCACCATAGAAAACATCGCAGAGAGCCCTGAGCACCTTTGCACAGAAACCCAAAGTGTTCTTCAGGTACGTGGACGATTATTTCTGCATTATAAAGACATCGCAAGTCACCAACCTACTCAGCCATCTAAACTCCATAGAACCGGACATTCAGTTCCCTTGTGAGCGCGAAAAAGACGGATCCCTTCCATTCCTTGATTTACTAATCAAGCGAGTGGGAGATTCCCTAAGTTTCTTAGTCTACCGCAAACCTACGCATACAGGCTGCTACCTGCACTTTAATTCAAATTACCCTGCAAGCCACAAAACATCAGTAGTCAACACTTTGGTGAGAAGAACGGAAACGCATTGCACGTTAGAATCAGACAGATTGAAAGAAAGAAACACCGTGTTCAACGAACTCCAAAAAAACGGCTACCCGCCCCATTTCATTCGGAAAGCAATCCGGCAACAAAAAAGAAAAGTACTTCCAACGGATCCCCCAGCGTCGCCGCCTTCCCAGAAGCGAACCTCTCTCCCCTACGTGAAAGGCACCAGTGAAACCATAAGCAGACTCCTAAAGAAGGAAGGCATAACGGTCGCACTAAAGCACATTAACACAATAAATCTTCTTCTACCGAAACCCAGGGACCTTCCACCAAGAGAAAGAGCGCAAGGCGTCGTCTACAAAATCAAGTGTTCCGACTGCCAGGCCGCATACATTGGCGAAACAAAAAACTTGACCGAAAGAATTAAACAGCACAAAAACGACGTCAGGACGTTCTCAAGACAACGGAACCCCCTTGCAGAACACTCGGAAGATGCCGACCATACGATTGACTTTGAAAAAACCGAAATCCTGACAACAGAAACTAACCAACAAAAACGGCTGTTATTGGAGTCGTGGTTCATTCAAAACACCGAAGGCAACTTAAACCGATGCAAAGGAAACCTGCCGTCAGTATACATTCACGGACTAGCTACAGCAAGAAAAACCAATTCAAACAAAGTCGCAAGTGAGCAAAACCGTCACCGGCCGCCCCCAGCCCATCAATCCCATGCAAACGCACCAACCGCAACCCCCTCAACACTCTCACCACCAAAGAAGACGCGCCTTCCGTCCTTCTCTCCAGCTGGTTCGAAAGAGAAGTTAAGAGTTGCACCTCGACCCTTCCACCGTCACTCCCCCTGAAGAAGGAATCGAGTTGATTCCGAAACGTCGGGAAATAAACCCATTTTTGGTTGGAGCCCTTTGAAAGTCGTAAGTCTTAAAACATAGATGACATCATATTGCACATTTCATCACTGAAATGCATACTGTGCCAAATATGGCACATACCAATTTCCGGCTGTATACCAGTGTGGGAAACGTAATTGAGAAAAGTAATAATGAGCATGAATTTTGAAGGCCACGTGATATGCCGAAACAATTTTTTCATGTTTCGGTGGCGAGAAAAAGGTTGCAAGAAAGAAATAGCAATCGCTGTTGTTCGCATGCCAAACTTGCACGTGCACTGTGAAATCTATTTCACATCTGTTTTTCATACTGCTCCAGGGATGGCAGCACTTCTTTTATATCAAGTGCATATAACTATGGGGATTACTCTGCCAGTGTCACATTCTCAACTGGGTCTCTTACACCCACAATAAAAAAAACGTTAATCGGTATGTGCCAAATATGGGGCGCCATGCAATAGAGGATTGAATATGGTTCGCAAGTGCATTAAGTTTTCTTTTTCTCCGAAAGAACGCAAGAGCGACGTCTCAGTGCATGCTTGGCGCAAATTATGCAATTTCTGCAACAATGTAGCCGGATTCACCACTTGGCGCAGTGTGGCGCATCCTTGCTTTCGCGACACATGTCTCCGCATTAGAATCACTCCCTTCTACCACAAATAAGGTTAATAGCCAACTTCAGCAGCTACAAATCAAAATAAACCAACTCGCTTTGCATAATGATGATTTAGCTAACCGATCTCGCCGTAACAGCTTGCTACTGCGTGGCTTCACTGAGACACCTGATGAAACCCACCAACTTATGCTGTTTAACATTTCTGCATGGTTCAAAGAAAAACTTGGAATCAAATGCCCGAGTATTGAAAGTTGCCAAAGGATTGGTCGAAGGCATCCTGATCGCCCACGCCCAGTTATCATGAAACTTCTTGACTATCACAAAAAAACAACTGTTCTTAAAAACGGCCACAAACTTGAAGGATCTAACTTTCATATTTCCGAAGATCTTTCAATGCACATACGATGAATCAGAAAAAATATGTAAGAATCATCTAAGCCCTTTCGGGATAATGGCTCCATCGCTCAGCTAAGCTTTGATCATGCATTCATTGATAAAGTGAGATACAATTGAGACAATGATACTAACACCCTCGCTGAAGTTCTTTCTCACCCACTAAAGTTCCTTTCAACGAGTGATAAATAGAGGCCGGATTTTTAGGCATTAAAAAAACGCATTTTACGCGCCGAAAATAGGCAGGCAAAACAACGTTTTAGGCACCGAAAATAGGCAGGCAAAACAATGTTTTAGGCACCAAAAATAGGCAAGCAAAACACGTTTTAGGCCTCCAACGCCACAAATGTAGGCACAATAAATTTTGAATAATTGCAAATAATTTCAAAACGAAGACTTGCGCGAACTCTATGTACGACAGGGAAGCAAAAGCTCGAAAGTGCTGAGGTGAAGTGGATGAGTGCGAGCAGGAAGACAGAGACACGAACTGAGGCCGGATAAGTACAACAGTGGTGGTGAATGGTAGAGTGTCCACACACGAATCGGGAGTGCCATCTAAAGCCTACCGGGTTTTCCACTAGGTAGAAAGGTACCCAGATCTGGCACCCGGTCGTGTAAGGATACTCCATTCGAAAAAGTTTCCACTAAGTCGCACAAAGCTTGGTACAGCGAAGCATGGGCCCGTCGCCGCTTGCTGGGCAACTCATTTCTCTATATTTCTCTATAGAGCTAGGCGGCTTTCCTTCTCTCTATCTTTCTTTCCTATTTTTGTCTCATTCTCTCTCTGTCGCTTGCTTCCTCTTTCTTTCTATCTTTTTTTTCTCACTCTCTATTTCTTTAATTCTCTCTATTTCTGCATTTCTCTCTCTGTCTCATTCTTTATATGCTATGCTTTACCCTCTCACCTCCTCCTTTCCCTCAGCCTCACTTCCCTTTCCTATACCCTTGCTATACCATACTATGCAAGGCTATGCTACGTCCTATCAGCGTGCCTGGATAGCCGAGTGGTCAAGACAATCACCTTTGGATCGTGGGTTCGAATCCCGCTGACTCATGAGGAATTTCTCTTCCTTTATATCTCTGTTTCTTTCTCTCCTTCTTTCTTCGCCCTCCTCCTCACCTTCGTATCTCTCCTTCACTTTGTGCTTCCCCCTTGCTCTATGCCGGACAAATCGGCGCACGTGTTCTGGGAGCGAAGCAGACAAGGAAGAAGAGGACGAAGAAAGCATGTTCATGATGATGATGATTTTGGGTCCCGACATTTTTACGCTAAGCTAGAACAGCTTTGCTGTTAAAAATGCCATTGTTTATGATGGCACAAATGCGCCAACAGTTGAACATAGCTGTGCAATTCTCCTTTTTCCAGCACGTTTCACAGAATATGGCCTCTCCTTTTATTCTGTAGCATGGTGAGTCAAGTGTCCACTGTCGAATCAACACACTGCTGACTCTCTTTTTTTTTGGCATGGCTGAGAAGTGCAGAACAGGAGCAGATAGCCAGACCGCTAAAAGACCAGAAGGGAAGGATTCCTCGTATAAAGGTTCGCGTGTTGCCTTACGGACGCATAGTGGGCGCTTTGCTGATTCGCAAAAGGAATAATTATGGCGTAGTGGGCACTTAACAACTGCACTTGCACTAGGCATTCTAGGATACTTTGAAACGGCCAATGTTACGTGCACAGCTGTTCATTTCCTTACGGCATGGTTGAGATATGCACCGAGATCCAAAGCCAGGCTAGCAATTGAGAAGGCGATGCGCACGGGGCCCGATTATGCTATCGCATTCTACTCTTGAAGGCGAAGGTCGAGCACTCTCCAAGTTTTTTCCAAGGCACTTGACACTGTTACACACTCAAAACTGCATAACACACTCAACCCTTCCTTAGTTGACTGTATGTTATGTTTAGCTTTTTAAATAACCATTCCCAGCACATCTGATTTAGTTCCTCAAACTCGTCCATAGTAAATCTGCCTCAGGGTATTCCCGCTTCTGTACAAAATTGGATGGTACCAAAGTCGTCAATGGCGCTCTCGACACACAAGCGAGTATAATGTAGGGAAGCGCGTATACAGGTGAAAGTTTTTTGGAACTGCTTCACTTTTATTTGCAATCTACTTTTGCCCAACACAATAAAAAATTGTACCTGCATAGGTTCTTGCCTCACACCAGTCCTCAGCAATTTGTTTTTAGCTAAGCTGGACAGGGATCACAGAGACGCCTTGACAGAACTAAGGTCATAAAAGTTTTTAGGTACGTTGACTTTTTAGTATTTGTTGACTGTACACCTCAGGGTTTTGGTAACCACTGCGCTGTAGCCTGCACTAACTTTCATGACTGTCTAAATCCACTATACTCGCGGACAACTTTTCTTGGCAATGAAGGAAAGGCTACGGGGGCGGAGCTACTGCACATGTACTGCTCCGCGAAGTAGTCCGGTTCGGCGCGCGTTTCGAATTTAGTTTTGGTTTGTGAACCTTCCATACCTCCTGTGACGTCCATTTGATTATTCGAGCGGTCATCACAGGCTTACACAGCAATTTGTTAGTGAAATTCATCACAAGCTCTCTCGGCGAGTCGTCGGAAAAGCTGGAGGGTGACGAGCGCTCACCTGAAGACGAAGACGCCATTTTGACTGTGAGGTGCACGTAAAAGGTGCGACGTTTTCACAGGTGCAAAAACGTGAATTGACACTTCATAAAGCAAAACAAATACAAATATCTCTTTGGTGCGCGCTGACCCCCTCTTCAAACAGCGCCCCGTAGAAAACAAAGTAATGTTGTTTTTTTTATTCTCACGCAGAAAACACGGACGCAATTGTGGGACTATAATCTTCAGCGGTAGCACACGCGTAGTTCGGCTCTCTAGCCTTCCCTTCATTGCCAAGAAAAGTTGTCTGCGAGTATAGAAGTGACATTTGAAATGCCGTGTGACGGGAGAACTAGATTTCTCAACGTTAACTTTCTGTTCACCAATAACAGGACCTGCTGGTGTTATGAACCTAGAGTTGACAAACCACTTTTACCATATCATTCCACACATACTAAACTTGTGAAGTGGGGTATTGCAAGCATGCGCTTTAGCGATGCACTTTCGTCATGCCAACACATGATGTGTGATAGTTTCGAACGACAAGTATCATGCTTAGGGTACGCTGGATACCCTATCCACGTGATGATGTCTGTTGCAGAAGGACTACTTGAGAAAGAATCGAGATGTTCCCAGCAAGTAGATGGCTAAATCATAAATAGCAGAAATTTTGCAGTGATTCCATATATTCATGGCCTCTCGCACAGACTGAAAAAGATTGTGCAAAAGAGCAACATAAACATCTTGTTTTCAGCCCTTAATAAGTTACCGAGCCTGTGCACGAAGACAAGGCCAGACAGGACTAGCCCTACAACATGTGAGAAGAAGCATAAAATGAAGTTCATTGAATGCACAACATCTGTGGTATGCCTTGTGGTAAAGCCTATATTAAAAGGCCAAGCGGGAGATGACAGGTTACGGGAACCCAATAACAAAGTTAAGACTGTGGGGGCTGACGGTTTCCTCCCTTTCCATTGTTTAAAGTGTAGCTGCTAGCCAAAACTTGATGAAACTGCTATCTTGCACAAAAGCAGATGTGAAATGACACGGTTGATCATAGAAGCACCCAGCATATCAGCATCCAGCGACACACGCGTTAGTAACTCTTTGATCGCCTTGTCAGAAAAAGAGACTCATTATCTTTGTGCCAGTTGAAAATTACTATACTACAGTGGCGACGAAGATGGGACAATGCGAGTGTGATTGGCAGCGGGCCCGCATCGGAGGATGGCGTCGTGCCCCCCGGTTTTCGACGAGACTGTGAGCAGCTGGAGCACGTACAGGATACGCCTGGAAGCTTATATTGAGGAAAATGAGATCACCGACAGTGTGAAACACTGAGCTCTGCTGGTGTCTTTGTTGAGTGATAATGTCATTCGCCTATTGTAAAGTTGCCTTTCAACTGTGTCGATCAACAGCTGAACTTACGAGGAAATCGTTGAATACCTGGAGGAACAGTACAACCCCCAAGTTAACGAGACAGCAGCAAGTTTCTCGTTCTTCATGCGCAAGCAACAGGATGGTGAGAGCATTCGGGAATACATTGCTGACCTCCGAAGACTGGCAAAGAATTGTAACTTCGGCGACTCCCTGAATGAGATGCTGTGAGACCGCATAGTATGCGCCATTCGGGACGACGATGCCCATCGCTGCCTACTCACACGCAAGAAGATAACTGTTGAGGATGCCGAAGAATTCGCCATAGCATCGGAGAAGGCGCTAGACGACGTGCGAGACATGCACGAAGGGCTCCCGGAGACGACAGTAACCAGCATCAACGTTGTGCAATCGCAGCGAGGATGGCGACCCTGGACACAGCGAGGCATTATTGAAGCAAACAGGCATTTATGTGATCAATGCGGTGGCCCCCACGCTACTCGCACATGCCGTCATTGGAACATAAAATTCTATAATTGTGGCATTAAAGGACACATGGCAAAGGTTTGCAGCCAGGGGCATTCCCAGGTGGCAGGGACATTTGCTGACGAGCCAAAGGAAGGTAAGAGCGAAGAAGGGATGCTGCTGGCTCTCACTGGTCACAGCTCCGGCGATGGGGCTACACTGAAGCCTTTAAAGGAAGATTTGACCTGGCGGGGTCGGAAACTGCGTATTATCATAGACACGCGTTCTCCGGTCAGAGTCATCTTAACAAACATATTTAAGAAGCATCGCAAGTGGTGGCTGGCCCTGGAAAAGGCATCACTCCGGTTAACATGCTTCTTGGGGTCATTACCTGTTGTCAGTGAGGTAACTATGCATGTACAGTCAGGTTCAATGGTTGTAACGAGCACGGTAATCGTTGTTGGTTGTCATGAACCCCTTCTCTGTGGCAGGAACACAAAAGAAGCATTTCGTAGGTGTCCCATTGGGACGTCGGTAACTCCTCGAGTGTAAATGTGGTTCATGACAATGCCGAGGTGAATCCCCTGGTCGAGAAATTGTCGGATCTTTTTGAAGACAAGCTTGGCTGTAGCAAGGGCCCACTTCTGAAACTGCACCTCAAAGAAGGAGCCCGGCGACGTTTCTGTAAAGCACGTACGCTGCCCTATGCTATGCGTGCAAAAGTTTCAGGCGAAATCGACTGTCTCGTGCAAGACGGGGTTGCTCTCGCCAGTAACCATTTCGGAATGGACAACTCTGGTGGTTCCGGTGGCAAAGAAAAACGGCAACATACGGTTGTGTGGCGACTTCACGTTGACCGTCAACCCAGCATCGCACTTGGAACAATACCCTATGCCCAAACTTGAAGACATTTTTTCGGCTCTTTCTGGAGGCAAAGTTTTCAATGCACTGGATTTGCGCAATGCCTACAATCAGCTGCCGCTGGACGCAGAAGACAGGAAGACAGCTGTACTGAACACACACCAGGGACTGTATTGCTACAATCGCCTAGCATTTGGGATTGCTTCAGCCCATGCCTTGTTCCAGCGACGCATGGAATCCATATTGCAAGGTGTGCCGAACATTCAAGTGTCAGGGTGTCTACCGAGTTGACATTTCTAAATTCCCTGAGTTTTCCAGGTTTTCCCTGAGTGTTTTTGCTAAAATTCCCTGAGTGAAACAAAACTTTGTTTTATGTCAAGATGGGCAGACACCATGTCCCTCGACAATGTCACTCTCTAGTACGCACGCTAAGAAATAACCATGACTTAATCCCATTTGAATAGCCCAGAGAGCAGTTAAACCTCAATATAGCGAAGTTGGTAAAAGCGGCAATTTACTTCTTTATATAGAAACTTCGTTAAACTGAAATTCGACCTTTCATGGAAGGCATAGTTACCGAAGGATTAATTTTAAACTGAAAATGCCACAAGAAAACTGTCGCATGTTAGAAAAAAAGACCGCAAGGGCGAAATAATGAATCCGATAGCCACAAATAGGAATTTTCTACGAATATAAGCTAGCAGCTCACTCCTTCAGGAAACGCAGCCACTGCAATAAGAGAAGTGACCTATCTATGGCTCAGGGGCAGATCCAGGTGTCTACAATGGAAGGGGGAGGGGGTGTCCATCGGATCGGGTAGGGAGGGGGAGTACAAATGCTGAAGCCACCGCCTCAGCAGTGCATTTTCTTGGGTCACACATATTTACAACAGCCCAGAGGGGATTATGACGGCGCCTAAGAAGCCTTCGTTGGAAATGTGCATAGGGAAGCAAGAAAGGGTAGAGCGATGAGAAGAGAGGTAGAGAGCAGGGACAAGATTCTCCTTACCCCTTTTGGGCAGTGGTAGGCAAAGCAACCTGACAAAAGGGGCGCAACCTCGACAAGCAGCCTGACAAAGGAGGTGGATGACAGGCACTGAAGGGAGGGGCGGAGGGCTGGCTTTGGGGAGCGGGGGAGGCGGTTGCCGCTACCGCCCCCCCGCCCCCGGATCTGCCACTGCTATGGCTTTAACGGAAGCTTTGCAGTTAGAGCACAACACCTACAAATGTATGAGTCGTCTGCTGCTCCCCTCTAAAGATATCGCGGCACACGCGACCACACAAGCCGGTACAAAGTACGCACTTCCTGTCACTCACGCAGCCCCCCCCCTCCTCAACCCTCCGGCTCCTATCTCGATCTGCCCATCGCGCGAAGGAGACGGTCGGCTCGTTTCATCTCTGCTTAAGCCCCGTTCGTTGGCAGTGCTCATGCACTTTCACTCGCACATGGAGTATACGACGCGCGGGGTGATGTAATCGCGATTTGGACTTCATAAGGAAGATCATGGCGAAGGCAAAAATTCACCTGGAGTATCTATATAATTGCTATTGCAAAAAAAAAAAAAAAGGAACATAGCTGCGGGCTAAGATCGCATGAAAGCACGGCAACAGCCTGAATTACGGCACATCTGATTATTTTGGCCACGTTTCTGTTTTCCGACATCGCGCGCCGAATCGAGCAAGTGCCGGTGTCGCGAATTTCGGTTGCCGCTATGCCTTGACTCTGAAAAGTTCTGTAATTCGGCTTTGTAGCAAAGCATCCACATAAGCAGTGGCATGGCTGGTAATTGCGAACTGCAGCCCAAAAAAATATCTGTTGACTGCCTAAAACTTGTTTCAGCAGTGCCCTCATCAGGGAAAAAAAGAAAAAAGCTTTCACTTGCTGTAAATGGGCCTTTTAGTTATGCTCGTTCTCGCGTGGAAATTTATTCTATTCATCACAGAGTCCTAAATAGCATCTTTGAAGCTCGGGATCAGAGTGAGAGCTCTCCGATAACCGCCAACAACGTCGTCGTCTTTTATCTCGCCGATTGGGATGGCTTGCAAGATACTAGCCTTCTCGACGACATCCGCTTCCTGAACAACCGCGTTTGCTTGCAAGATAACTCAAGTTCGTTACATCTACTGCTACCGCCTCTGCAACTAATCATGCTTGTTACGTGGCACGCGGCGATAACAAAAATGCCATATCGGGCGCTGACGCACAGCACGTGCGACGAAGAATACAGAACTACACGGCACAACATTGCGCGATACGATGTGCCGTGGTTCATCGTTCCCGCATGCCACGCATTAGCCGGATTCTCTGCCACTCCACCGCTTCGAAGGCAAGGAAAGCATCGAGGTGCGCCCCTTCTCCGCAGCCACAGCGGCCGTTCGATTTGAAAAATGCGTTCACAAAGCCTCGAGCCAGCTTTACTGCGACTTTCGTTCCTTTTCAATAAAGCTACTGTGGATTTTCCCTGGCGGGAATACAATTTCCCTAAGTATTTCCAGACTATCCAAAATCCCTGAAAATTCCTGGTTTTCCCGATCGGTAGACACCCTGAGTGTACCTCGACGACATCATCGTGGTGGAAAAGAAAAACGACACTTCTGTGTTCCAACAGGCATTTCAGCGGCTGTGGGAAGACAACCTCAAGTTAAACAAAGCAAAGCACCGGCTCAGGGAAGCGCAAGTGTCGTTCCTAGGGCATCGCATCGATGCGGATGGCCTGCATCCCCTGCAAGACATCCTGGAGGCGGTACTAGCAGCGCTGAAGCCAGTATGGGTAATCCAGCTGAAATCTGTCCTCGGTTTGGTTACATACTATGCAAAATGCTTGCCCAACTTGTCAACTACACTAGCGCCTTTATATGGCCTGCTGGAAATGGGGGTGTAATGGAACTGGGTGCCAGCACAGGACAGGGCGTGTGAAGAAGCAAAGACGGCCTTGAGTAAGGCTAAATTTCTCGTACACTATGGCCCGCAAAAGCATCTTCAACTGGAATGCGATGCGCTGGCTGTCAGCTTCGGCACAGTGTTGTCCCATTGGATCAATGGCATTGACTATCGGATAGCTTTTTGCTCAAGAACCTTGACACCGGGGGAGCGCAACTACTTGCAATTGGAAAAGGAAGTGTTCACACTAGTTTTCAGGGTTACAAGGTTTCGAGACTAGCTTTTCAGTAATAAATTTTGTTTGGTTACTGATCATAAGCCACTGATGGGGCTGTTCCATCGCGGAAAACCTATTCCACAAATGGCGGTGGCCAAGATGCAGAGATGGGCACTACTGTTATACGCATATCAGTATGACATTGAGTATCAAAGGGTCACTGAATGCAAATGCCGATGCCTTGAGCCGTTTGCCTCTGCCGGAACAAGTGCACCTTGGTGAAGATGATCCGGCAGAATGTGCTGCATGTGCAAGCCTTGACAAATTTTTCTCTTTGTGTGCAGCAGTTGGCAGACAGCACGAATGATGACGTTCTTCTCAGGCAAGTGAACACATGGATTCTGCGTGGCTGGCCTAAACAACTCGAACCGGAGCAACAGGGCTTTCAACTGTACTTCACCCGCAGACACGAACTTACTGTGACTAAGGGACTAACCTACTGGGGTCATCGGGTTGTTCCGGCCAAAGCAGTGTGGTCAAATATTCTGTAAGTACTTCACGATACCCATCCGGGTATGACGGCTATGAAGCACCTGGCGTACGCTTTGTTTTGGTATCCCCGATTGGACCACGACATTGAAGAAATGGTACACAGCTGCCAGCAATGTGTCCAGAGCTGGCCCATGCCAGCAAGACAGGCCCCTTTCAGCTGGCCGAAGACCAACAAATGTTGGTTTCGCCTGCATGTCGACTATATTGGTCCAGTCATGGACATATTTTTAAAGACGATAAGTCTTTCTTGGGGAACTTAAATGCAGAAATTTTGGTCTGCCAGTCTTTCTGTTTGTCTGTCTGTCACCCGATTCAGCCACCCGGCCAAAGTTCAACCACTTGCTTACCGCCCATCCAGCTTGAACTGATACGGCTGTTCATACTTGTGAACGCTGTCGATCAAAAAGTAAATATTACGCATATTTGAGGCGCAATATCACTAGGTAAGTATTAGGTGGGGTATTCCTTTAATAGAAAATACATAGATACGTAATTCTAAAGACCCTAGTTTCTTAAGCTGCGTTTAAAGTGCGACTGCGCTGAAAATGAGACGCACCAACGAAAGCCCTCTGCTACGGAGGAAGGAAAGAAATTTCCTCCTTTGTGCCCTCTGCACAAGCTCGTTTCCCGATGTATTGCCAGATGACGCCCATATCTCATGCAGCGTAGAGTTACTGTATATGCTATCTTTAGGTAGCAGAGTTACGCATCTGTCTTCCAAATGCCGCTAGCAATCATGCATTGCGGAGAAGCTGACGCTCGGGCCACTTTCTATATATTTCTCGACGGCGCCGCTGCACCGAACTGAATTACCACTAGTCATTGGCAGCCAATGTTTATCGCTGACCTTCGACATGCCAGGCATGTTAATCAGTGACACAGTAGGCATGTTGCCTGCAAAAACGGTGTGCGACTTCACCACATATCTGTGGTTGCTAGCCGGACCTATGCGCAACTCTGCTACCTAAAGGTTGCATATACAGTAATTGTAACGCAGCGCTCCTCTATCGTCTTTTGACGACATTTGCAGGCGAAGCACACAGATATGCGGCCAATTTTTTATTTATTTATTAGTACCTCAAATGCCCCGTGAGGGGTATCACATGAAGGGTGGGCATAACTAGTTGATGATAGTTTCTATGGATGCCTTGAAAGATGCATGGCTGGAGTGGTGTGCAATGTCGGCAGGAAGGCGATTCCAGTCCTTTGCCGTGTGAACGAAGAATGATTTCATGTGAGCGGTAGTGCGGGCTGCCAGAGGATAGACTGCCTTTGGGTGGCCGTGACGGGATGGACTACGATGCAAGGGTTCGATGTCAGCCTGATGACGTAAAAGGTGATAGAACTTATGAAAAAGGCACAATCTTGCAGTCTTGTGGCACTGCTCGAGGGTTTGAAGATGAAGAGATGACTTAAGCTCGGTGACGCTGGTGTGATAAGAGTAGTCTGAACAAATAAACCTAGCTGCACGATTTTGTATGGATTCCAGAGCAGTTGAGAGGCTAGTTTGATGCGGGTCCCAAACTGAGCATGCGTATTCGAGTTTTGGTTGAACAAGTGTTAAGTATGCTAGTAGTTTCACCGGGGAAGGAACAGGGCGTAGGTTACGACGCAAACAGCCAAGCCCAAAATTAGCTGCATTGCTGATGTTAGAAATGTGAAGGGACCAAGTAAGGTTATTGCATGAGTTAACAGCAAGGTATTTGTAAGATGTAACTGCGCATATTTCTGAGCCAGCTATAATGTATTTAGTGGAAACGAACGATTGGCGACGCTGAAAAGTTAGAAGTGATGTTTTGCTCACATTTGTTACACGAAGATTCTATGAGAGAAAGGTCAGACTGCAGGGTGAGGATGTCAGTGTTAAGGGGAGACCCTGCTTCTGAAACATGTTTCTTGTTTTTGAGCGTATCATTATGAAACTTTCACAGCTTATGTATTTTTATGTGCTGATTTCAAACATGCAATTATTGTTCTAATACAATATGTAGTTTTGAAACTATTAAATAGTTTTTGTATTGTGAGGAGCAGGCTTTATTCCTAAACTGTGAGAGTTATCAAGCAAATCAGCCTATCACAATAACCTGGAATCAATGCTGTATGCAATAAGACAAGAATGGATGTTCTAGGCCCATTTGAACAAAAGTTGTGGTATTTTGAACATTCCCAGCTTGATCCCAGTTTGACCGAGCTCGACATTGCTGACTTGCCAAGTGTTCAACGTACTATAACTTTTGTTCAATTGGGCCTAGAACATCCATTCTTGTTTTATTGCAAACAGCATTCATTCCAGCTTATTGTGATATGCTGATTTGCTTTATAACTCTTACAATTTATAAATAAATCTTGCTCCCAACAATATACATGAAATATTTGATATTTTGGAAACAGCATAGTGTACTAGAAAAATAATTGCATATTTGAAATCAGGACATAAAAATACATAAGCTGCGAAAGTTTCATAAAAATGTACTCAAAAACAAAGAAATATGTCTCCGAAGCAGGGTCCCCCCTTAAGTTTGGGACGGTAAATTACAGTCATCAGCAAACAGTCGGATTTTAGAAGCACAACCGTTGGGTAAGTCGTTAATGTATATTAAAACATGCAACGGGCCCAGAACAGTGCCCTGTGGCACGCCGGAGACAACAGGTGATAAAGGAGAAGAGTGTTGGTCAGCGTAAACAAATTGCTGACGGTTAGACAGAAAGTCGCAGAGTCATTCGTAAACAGGAGGGTTGAGATTTAATCGTGAGAGTTTTAGAAAGAGCCGTTTATGAGGAACCTTATCAAATGCCTTTTGAAAGTCTAGGAAGAGGGTATCGACGTGTATGTTTTGATCGAGGTGAGAGGATATGCCATCGATGAAGAGAACGAGTTGTGTTTTGCAAGACATACCCTTCTGAAAACCATGCTGGTTAGGATTGAAGTAATGACATGATGCTAGAAACTTTACCACGTGAGAATAGATTATATGTTCCATTAGTTTAGAACAAACGCTGGTCAGGGAAATTGGATGATAGTTATTTCATGAAGATGATGAACCTTTTTCTGATACTCGAATTATCTTGCCCACTTTCCAATCTTGCAGCACCACTCCAGATGACAGAGATTGCTAAAAGATGTGACACAGGAAGGTACTGGTGAGGTGTTTAGTATTCTTTAGCAAATTAGAGTTGATCCCGTCAATGCCAGTTGAAGACGTAAACTTAAGCGTCTCAATTAATTTGGTAATTCCATTTACTTCAAACGTTATATCGGACATTGGTGGGTGGTCTAGGTAGGGACATTCAGGAAGATTAGTACAAGGCTCAGAAGTGAACACGCTAGAAAAAACAGTGTTGAGTACATGAGCTACGTTATGGTCTGGAATAGGCTTATTATCGTCATCAACTAGTGATAATGGTTTGTGTGGCTTTGGGTTAATATATTTCCAAAATTGCTTCGGGTTATTTCTTAACATGGAAGGCAGTGTTTCCGAATAAAACGATCGTTTAGCGTTTGCGGCCAATGAATTAAGCTCCTTTTCTGCTGTTTTATATTTTTGCCAGGAAGAGACACTATTTGAGCGTTTGGCTAAACGAAATAACCTTTTCTTTTTGTTGTTTAGGCGTTTTAGTGCGCTGTTGAACCATGGGGATGAAGGGCGTTCTGTTATAGTAATGGTTGAGATGAATGTTTCCGCTAGTTCTAGTAGCTTGTTCTTAAAAGAAGTCCAGTTTATTTCAACAGCGCGCTTCGGAAATTGTGTTATGTACTGGTTGTAGAAGTCAGTCAGCGTGATATTAATGCTATCATAATCGCCTTTATTGTAAAGCGTTATTTTCTTTGTAATCTTTTTGCTCATGGGTAGGTGACAAGTGAGTTCAGCATGCAATACAGAATGATCACTTAATCCTGGAAGATGTATTGCAGGAGATACACTATCAGAATGAGACCATAAAATGAGGTCGAGTATGTTCGAACATTGCCCCTTCTTTCGAGTTGGGGCCGATACAAGTGGCCGTAGTGGATGCGGATACGAAATGGTTGGAGGCAGTACCCCTCAAAACAGCTAGTGCTTTAGAAACTACAGTAGAAGTACTGCGGGGTATGTTCGCTCATTTCGGCCTGCCCCACACAGTTATTTCCGACAATGGGCCACAGTTTAACAGTTCAGTGACTGAAAGATTTTTCAAAGATAACCATGTGTGCCATGTCAACTCCGCTCCATATAATCCTCAGTCAAACAGGTTGGCAGAGCGCGCCGTTTAAGGAAGGAATTAAATTTAAAAAATAGGAAGTTTGCTCAGTCGAATTAACAAGTTCTTCCTACGTTACAGGACAACACCGACTCAAGATGGCAAATCGCCTGCCGAGATGTTGCTCAGTTTTCAGCCAAGGACCCGTCTAAGCGCACAATTTCCAAAGGTGTTGGCCCGGGATCCTTTGGTGAACACGCCCACGGCGCCATTGCAGCGGTTTCCTATGTAGTCACGCCAGTACAATCAAGCCAGCCAGCGATATTTACCCGACACGGTGACATCCTCAAGAGGTAGGCACTTGGCCATGGTGGACACTGTAGGAGGAATGCCGTCACGCGGAGACCAACTGCGGCCACAGCACGTAACAACGGGGATAAAGCAGGAGTTCTGTGCAACCCGGCCTTCGGAGCAGCAAGTCGCTCAGAGTGATCCACCCTCACATGACCAACCCTCAGCAGGAGAAGACATCGAGCCAACGGACTCATTGCTTAGTATATCGCGGTCTCCCAGTGAGACAGATTAAAGGACACCGACAGTCTCGGAACTTCCCAGGGGTTCTACGCGCACAAGAAGGCCACATGACAGACTAGGCTTCTAAGGGAAAGGTCACATCATCGAAAGTGCGCGCATGCTCGCTCAAAGGCACACAGCATAAAAACAGCTATGCTATGAATGATTTGCCAAACTGTCTCTCCTTTTCTAAGTGTATACTTTATGCAGATAACACCACTGTCATCAACTCAGACAAATGTCTCACAACTCTCACATCCAACATTAGCAAAGACATGCACAATTAGCTAGAATGGTGCAAAACTAACCGATTACACATAAATGCATCGAAAACAAAATTTGTTTTATTCACCTCTAGCCACCGGACACTTCCCTGCATTCCTCCTATTTTTCTCGGAGCCACTCTTATTCCAGCAAGCTCTTGCTGTAATTACCTAGGCGTAGAACTAGACAACCATCTAAAGTTAATAATCACATAGCCAATGTAAAACAAAAGATTGCCTACGGGATCTGAGTTCTTCTAAGTTCGCGATATATATTTAAGCGTGACATTTTACTGTCGTTGTATTTTTCATTTGTCAATTCACACATTAACTACTGCATCACAAGTTGGGGAAATATTTATCTGACTCATCTCCATTTATTACAAGTACTACAAAATCAAGCTATTAGAATAATTATGTTTAGCGCATTTAACCACAAAGCCACCTATCTTTTACAATCTAACTGTATTTTTTCAGTTTCGGAACTCATTAAATATAACCTTACAAAATTTTTGTTCCAAGAAATCAACCTCAGACGATACGATGGAGTTTTACCCCGATCTAACAAATAATAATACAGTAGAACCCCGCTGATACGTTTTTGAAGGGACCGTAGGAAATAAACGTAAGAGACGGGAAACGTAAGAGCCGAAAAACAGGAAAAACGGCAAAATATTTAGTGGTACAGAATTTTATTTCAATTCTTACGAGCAGCACGAAAATTGGCGCGCTCAGCCGCGATCTAGTCGATGGATAGAAACGCGGAGCTTAGGACGGCCTTATCCACAGAAATGGTAATCAACGTATGTGATTTTTTTAACACCAACAGCTGTAGGCATGAAAGAACTAAGCACACGCAATCACGACCGGCGCGGCGAGTCCGACCGCGAACCGCACGCACGACCATGCGAGCTCCAACCAGCTCGAACACCTCCCGTTCTCCGACAAATAACGATGATGATGAGTCTACGCCAACGCGATGACAGAAGTGAATGCCGATCTCGAAGGCCTTGCTTTCGCAAGCAATTACGTCATACACGCCATGTTTGTGCAATGCAAATCTCAGAGGCTATGCTTTTGTCAATAGTAAATGCCAATCTCGAAGGCCTTGCTTTCGCGAGCAGTTACGTCATAGACGCCATCTTTGCAATTTGAATCTCGAAGGCCATGCTTTTGTTTGCATCAATTGAAAGATTCTGTTGCTTGCGCCTCTCATGCGGCTAATATTACGGTCAAACGAGGCCAAGCTGCGTGAAAATGCACCATGGCCGCTCTCTTTGGTAGTCACTCGGTCGGCTCCGGGCGCACTTCGCGACGTATCATACGGGAACGGTCCGACAGTTACGACGTAACAGCGGGGCTCCCAATACATTGTATCCTAGGGGAGCTATGCCGGGACTGGCGGAAAACGACGTAACAACCGGGAAAACGCAGCAGTGAGGAACGTAACAGCGGGGTTCTACTGTACAAGGTTTGCACGCAGTAACAACTTTGTTTTACCCAAAATACATACCAATTATAGCAAGCAGAGCGTCCCTTTTTCATCCATCGCTGTTTGGAACACCAGACCCCATCGAAATAAAAACACTCACAATTCATCAGTTTAAAAAACAATTAAAAAGATTATATTCTCTCAATCTCTGATGTATAGGTATGCTCATAATCTTACTTATTGTGTATTCTGATTTGATAACCTCGTTCTTGTTACTTTGTGTGTTCTTATTTTTTCTAGTACAATTTAGTTTTCTTCTACTTCAATGCCGATCCTTTCTATTTACACCTTTTATAATTCATGTTTTGTTATGCTGTAACCTGAGTTTCTTATTTATTTTGAAAAGGAGCTCCCATTGCAGTCTTTGACTTCGGGGCCTCCTTCTGTATATTATCACTATGTAATATTTGTACTAATTACAATAAAATTGATCCTGATCTGCAATAAACCATTCTTTGCCTGGCGTTTACTGAGTGTGTTGCTGTCGAGGCACTACACAAAAAGTAGCGCTGGAAAACGGAAATAAACCTTTTGTTGGAAGTTAGCGCTATGTGTCACCAGATGTCTCCACTGTGTGCCCTCGTTCATTGCTGCGTTATTAAAATCCCATACGAAAAAGCCCACATCGCTACCCTTACTTATTTAAGTACAGCTTCTTTCCTCATACAATCGAAAAATAGAATTTTTGTACGAGTTTACCTGATTCATGCTGCGTTTAATACCTGTTGCTTCATTAATTATGTAACACTGATGATTCCTACAATGTTGTATTGGATTTGTGTTGAAAAATGTTTTCATGTGTATGCAATGTATAACCCAATCCTGGGGCAATGCTGTGGCAATCGGGCTGGAGTATGTATAAATGAATGAAATAAATAAAGTTACATTGGTTTAGAAATGATCTAGCCCTTTATTTTTCCAGCTTGTTCATAAAAAAATGACTGTACACTTCATCCTCCCTTCTGTTCCACCATACCAACTTCATGGAGGTATTGCAGCTTACCCTGTTTGGATTGGCTGGTCATACTGGATGCCTTTGGCCAACTCAGCCACACCCATGAGTGCTTTAGAAAAAGAAAAAGAACACAGTGATGGCACATTGTATTGATGCAT
This sequence comes from Rhipicephalus sanguineus, assembly GCF_013339695.2. Taxonomy (NCBI): domain Eukaryota; kingdom Metazoa; phylum Arthropoda; class Arachnida; order Ixodida; family Ixodidae; genus Rhipicephalus; species Rhipicephalus sanguineus. Next base: position 309,442,032 of record NC_051176.1, on the reverse strand, counting down.
GCTTGAGAAGGATTAACTCACTTCATTTTTGAAAAAAACCCTACGAGCCCTGTATCACACACTTAGCAAAGGCAACGCCTCAAAGAAATGAAAATACAGAACATCAGCAAAAGTGCAGTATTTTGAAGAGTAGCAACACTGTAACGCTACATAAGGGACGGGATGCTGGTATCCTAGCGCTGTTTGCCCCCTTCTTAAGAAATGATGTACCAACCAGCCCAGTGAGGTGCACTCCTGCACTTCATAATGTAGCTATATTGTAAAAAACTCCGACAACACATGCGACAAGCAGATACAAATACCCCAAAACCGAGACAGCCTCTGCAATGCTCAGGTATACCCAATTTGAGCTCCATACTGCTCATACTTGGCATAGGTATAGTATCCCCTTCAAGTACAAATTGCATCTGCTGGGTGAAAAAAATATACGTGCACTATATTGGGCTCTCCAAACTTTAAATTATAGGTCTTCCAAAAGCATAACAAATATTTTCAGTTTCCTGAGATGTCCACAACAAGGTGGACGTGGTGCCTCAAGTCAGCAACAAATATTGCAGGCTGTAAATGAATTCTTCACAAGCGTGCTTCGCTTGGTGGAAGGCACAAGTGTGTTGGACACATTCTTTGTGTTGGCCTTCTATAGTAGCGCAGAGCTTTCATTTCTGTTTTGCTAGAGATGAAATGTGTGATGTTGGTTTCGCCAAAGTGTTTATCTCAAGCAGCATCTCTACTTCTGCATAGCATTAGCTGTTGCACAGCGTGAAGGACACAAATTCATGGTCAAATCATAATTCTCTACCAATGAGGGTGGACTGACATATACCAAGATGTATCCACTCCACCTTGAAGCAGTTGTACTGCAGATTGACTTCCTCTTGCACTCATCATCCTCGAGATCAGCAGTTGCACAGTCTAACCATCAACCTCAACGTACACAATAAGTAGCACAAAACCAAGGCTGTGAATGTGTATCACCATACACAAATGCTGTTCACATTGTGAGAATTAGGAAGCATTTTCTTTAAGAGTTGGTTGTCAAAAATTTTACAAGCTTTATGTTGTTCCTTCTTACAATTGCAGCCTCCTTTTTATTCCGAGTATGCCAGGTGACGTGTATATATATTTGGAGCAGTATAACAAAGAAAGCATACTTTTGGAAAACAAAATAAAAAGATGTAAAACCAGCTTAGAATAACAGAGAGCTGAGCTAGTTGGTAAGTATTCATTCTAAAAAGACAGGGCGTGCAAACACGGACACAAGAAAGAAGTCAGGACACCACAAACGCCGACACCACAAACGGCGTTTGTGGTGTCCTGACTTCTTTCTTGTGTCTGTGTTTGCACACCCCGTCTTTTTAGAATGTAAAACCATTCAATGTCAGCACTATGATACTTTAGCTTCAGTGGACAAGGTCCAGCAAAAGCAACCAATGAATTATGCTGAAATCCACAAGGTGTGGTGAATTTATTTTTTTTTATTTATTTGAAATACCCTCAAGGTACATAAAGTACATAAAGTACATAAAGTAATTTGTACCAACCTGCCAGGCAGGTTGATCCAAATGGTTAGAGGATCTTGTTCGGTCAATGCAGCGATGGTGAGCTGCTTTCATTACTGCAAGTGGCATGCACTCTGTGAAACTGCGGTACAACACAATGTACTTGAAATTCCCGCACAAGGAGGCCGCAGCAAACAGCACGTTTATTAAGTCCATTAACACTTGCCTGTCTGCACTTATACCCATCGATAGCCCGCTATCTATAATATGAAATTCAAATTTCCCTGGTTTGCAGCGTGCCTGGACCACTAGCATCATCCAGCATGTAGGGAGAACATTACTCTTGCCATTCTGCCACGTGGGGTTTTTAGAGCGCCGCCAAAGTTGGCTGCCATAGTTGCCAACATGGTGTTGATGCCACGCAGCTTCATGGAGACTGCGTTTCTACACAGCCCTGCACATGTGCCCACGAAATGTGCAATACTGGCCGCATCACCAACCCACAAGGCAACTTCGGTTTGCCAGATTTCAGTAACACGTATATCTTACACCAAATTTGTTTTTGATTAAAAAAAAACATTCTTAGAGGCTGTGTCTAATGCTGACTGGTCTTCCATTCTTGACACCAATGATCCACAGGCAGCCTACTCGTGATTCCTAACAAAGTTGTCATTACATTATCACTCCTGCTCTCAGATGCGCAAATGCAAAAAAAAAAGTGGCATCACTTCAAAACCCATGGGTCACCGATAATCTCCTTAAAGTGATGCGCACATGCAAAACCCTTCACAAAAAACAAAAAGACAGCCATTCAACATAAACCTACATGCACGGTATAAGAAATTTTGCAACTCACTTTCTGCTTGGCTTAAAGGAGTGAAAATCACATACAGTTAAACCCGACCTATACGGAACTTGGTAAATTTCAATTATCTTTTATATCCAACTATTTTTGAACACGACAATGCTTTAACGTCAATGCATATGAAAATCTACGGCTACATCGAACAAAATTAGCCTGAACACTTGATAAATCAAACATCGAGCAGAGCGAAATGCCCCAAGAATTTGGGTTTCCTTAACAAATATTTGGCTTTTCCTCATGGAAAGGGAGTTTCCCACATGAGCGAGCGGTGTCATTAGGAGGGCACCGCGCGGAGCGAGTAGAAACTACCCCCTGCCATCACGTGCTTTCCCCACCGTTTGCTTTTTCGCTCATTTTGTTAACACGAGCGATGCCGTAAAAGAGAAGAGCTTGCTGTTCTCCGCAAAGCTGGCGATACTAAATACAGTCAAACAGGGGGAAAAGAAACTTCATGTCACCACTGCGTACAGCATCCCAGGAAGCACACCGAGTATGATATTGAAAAACAAGGCCAACATTAGGCCCAATGCAGACTATATGCTGCTGGCGCCCGACGAGTACGCACAGCTGCCTATGAAGGCTTTTCGGCGTCAATACCGTATTTTCTCGCGTAAAACCCACCCACCACTGCATATAACCTCTCACTCCAAACTACAAACCGCAGAAAAAAACAAAATATAATAAGAAAAGCGTACTGCCGTGAAGGCGACTTGCTTACGCTATAGTGAGCAGTGCCTAAAAGCCAACTAGCCACCAAAATTTGCATCAAAAATGGAATAATTTCATTAAAAGTTGTATATCCAACTATCCGATCTATCCAACTAATTCCAGTTTTTCTGCACACTCGATATATGCGGGTTCGACTGTATTATGAGGAAGAGATACTTAAATACGGTGCTGACGGAAAATACGGGAAATAGTAAATTCATTTTTGAATATATCCCACGATGGTAATACAGTAAAAGCTCGTTAATTCGACTCTCGCTAATTCGGAAAATCGGTTAATTCGGACACGTCATCTGGTCCCTGTAAATATACGCATCACTCTATGAGACTGGGCGCTCGTTATTTCGGACAGATTTGACCGCAAATCGGATAATTCGGCGACTTTCGGGCCGCTGGCGAGGCTCGAAAACGAAAAAAGAACAATTCGGAACAAAAGTGAAGCTCAAACGCAGCATCGCCATGGACATCAATTATCGACTTGGCTTGGATTGAGGCTGGTTCAACGCCTTTTTTTCGCGTGTGGGTTTTGTTGCTTTGTGCTTTGTTCTCGTTAGTGTGCTGCTTCGTTGATCGCCGATTTATCGAGGAACGATTCAGTACGGCTCCTTTAGCTTGATCGTTGCTGGTGCTTTAGTGCTGACTTCTCATGCGACCGCACTCTCCGCCGATGGCAACGCCGGCGAAGCGGCCCAAGTACGAGGCCAAGGACTTCACCACCAAAGCAGAAATTTTGCGTGCTCTGAATAACGGGCTCTCCTGACAAGAAGTGATGAAAGGGGATCCTTCAATCGGCGGCAGGAAGCAAGGAACGAGTAACCGTACTTTTATCCCCCAACGTGACGGGAACAGAGCGCTTGCCGCTTCTCGTTATCGGAAAGGTTCAAAAGCCACGCTGCTTTAAGAACATCAACAATCTTCCCGTGGATTACCGTGCCAACCGAAAAACGTGGATGACGGGTGAAACTTTTGCGGTACTGCAGACATCATGCGAGCTGCTGAGCACCTTGAAGGGCTCAGAAAAATTGTGTCCGCGCGAATTTCTGCTCGAAAACAGAAGCATCCGCGATTACTTTGTTAAGTAAAGGTATGTTGAAAAAACTCGTGCATTTATTGTGTTTATTTCGGCCATTCGATAATTCGGACATTTTTTCCGGTCCCTAGAAATCCGAATTAACGAGCTTTTGCTGTATAGTAAAAGCTCGTTATTTCTAGCTCAGTTAATTCGAACTTACAGTTAATTCGAACTGACGTCCTGGTCCCCTGTATATTTCTTTGGGGGGAAAAGTCCCGATAATTCAAACACGTCGGTATCCACAAGGGTTCATTCGAACTGGGAGCTTTCATCGCTCCTCGCAGAAGTCGGCCCAGAGTGGCCACCATGTGTTGCGAGGCCACAAAACAGCCGCATTTCTCCGCAGGTGAGCATTCGGACGCTGCACTGGAACTCTTGGGCAAGTCGTAGGCAAGTCATAGCAAAACACACATGCGTCACAGTGCCTTCCACAATCGTTTTATATGTTCCCAACCACGCCAGACAAGGTGGCATCAGTAATTGGCAATTTAAAAATAACTAGAGCTGGGCTGGATAACATTCATCCTGGTCACGTTAAATTAATTTCTAAACAAGTATTATTTTTTTTGTCTGAATTATTAACCTCATGTTTAAAGCAGGAATATTTCCTCGTGAGCTTAAATGTGGTAGAATTACTCTATGAAACGAGATTGCTCATTCCTGTGTTCTACCCTTTTTCTGCAAGGCAATCGAGAAAATAATAGAAAAGTGATTGATGAAATACTTAAACAAATTTAATATTTTTTCACCTGACCAATTTAGATTTAGATGTGGTTAGTCTACTGACCTAACACTTATATTTCTTACCGCCGCCGCCGCAATGAAAGATGCGCTTCAGCTGGTGTTTCCTTTTCTACGATCTCAACAAGTATAGTCTCTACAACAAGTGTTGTTTCAAGTCCTTGAAAATTCTTCCTTAGTTGCTTGAACGTCCTTAAAAACCCTTGAATTTTTTTCTTCAAAGTTGCTATTAACCCTGGTCCTAATGAGAATGCGTATTTTTTGTGGTAATTTATTTTTTATGTTAGTTAATTATATTGCGGCGGCGGCGCCGCCACAATATAACTAACTTAAAAAATAAATTACCACAAAAAATACGCATTCCACAATGCGCATTACCACAAAAAATACGCAATTACCACAAAAATACGCCGCCGCCACAATATAACTAAATAACATAAAAAATAAATTACCACAAAAAATACGCATTCTCATTAGGACCAGGGTTAATAGCAACTTTGAAGAAAAAAATTCAAGGGTTTTTAAGGACGTTCAAGCAACTAAGGAAGAATTTTCAAGGACTTGAAACAACACTTGTTGAGATCGTAGAAAAGGAAACACCAGCTGAAGCGCATCTTTCATTGCACACAAGCCAAAACAGGCACTTTTTTACAATTAATAGCTAACTAAAGCAGTCTTTGCAGTTCCTTTCTTTGCTCATATTTTGTTCACTGCAGGTCTTTTGGCGTTACACTGTTTTCTGCAGGTTTCGGTATTCTTCTGCTAATTTGCTTAAAATGATTCACCTCACAATATGGAAGTATTGTGTGAGTGTGTGCGCATCCATACATCCCCCCCTCCCCACACACACAAAATGTACATTGTCAGCCTTAGAATTTTTTCAGCTATATGAATACATACATGACATAATTGCCGCTAATATAACTAAAAAATGGCGGAAAGAAACAAACATGACAACACGGGCAGCACTTGCAACTTACTTTGCGTCATTTTAGGGGTAATTATGTCACATAGCAAGTACCAACCAGGGTGTCTACCGACCGGGAAAACCGGGAATTCTCAGGGATTTTGGATAGTCTGGAAATACTCAGCGAAAACTTCAGGAAATTGTGCTCCCATCAGAGAAAATCCACAGTAACTTTACTGAAGGGAATGAAAGTCGCGGTAATGCTGTCCCGAGATTTTGTCAACGCATTTTTCAAATCGAATGGCTGCTGCGGCTGTGGGGAAAGGGCGCACCTCGATGCTGTCCTTGCCTTCGGAGTGGTGGAGTAGGAGAGAATCTGGCTGATGCGTGACATTGGTGGCATGCGGGAACCATGAACTATGGCACATCGTATCGCGCAATGTTGTCAGGGTGTTCTGTACTACGCGGTGTAGTTCTGTACTCTCTGTCGCGCATGCTGTGCGTTAGTGCCCGATATGGCGTTTTTGTTATCGCCACATGTCAAGTAACAAGCACGATTAGTTGTAGAGGCGGCAGCAGTAGATGTAACGAGCTTGAGTTATCATGCAAGCGATAGTGATCGTTCAGGAAGAGGATGTCGTCAACAAGGCTGTCATCTTGCAAGCCATCCCGATCGGCGAGAAAAAAGACGCTTGTTGGCAGTTATCGGAGAGCTCACTCGCTCATATCCTGAGCTTAGAGATGCTATTAAGGACACTGTGAAGAATAGAATATATTTCCAGGCGAGAGCGAGCGTAACTAACAGGCCCATTTACAGCAAGTGAAAGCTTCTTTTTTCCTTTTTTTTTCGGTGATAGCACTGCTGACACAAGTTTTAGGCAGTCGACCGATATTTTTGGGGTTACAGCTCGCAATTAGCAGCCACACCCCTGCTTATGTGGATGTTTTGCTACGAAGCCAAATTACAAGACTTTTCAGGGCGAATGCATAGCGGCAATCAAAATTGGCAACACCGGCACGGGTCCTGCTTGCTCGATTCGGCGCGCGATGTCGGAAAACAGAAACGTGGCCACCATAATCGGATGTGCCGTAATTCAGGCTGTTGCCGGGCTTTCATGCGATCATAGCCAGCAGCTATTTTGCTTTTTTTTTGCGACAATTATATAGACACTCCAGGCAAATTTTTCGCCTTCGCCATGATCTTCTATATCAAGTCCAAATCGCCATTACATCACCCCGCGCGTCGTATACTCTATGTGGGAGTGAAAGCGCGCGAGCGCTGCCGGCGGGCCGGGCTCAAGCAGAGGTGAAATGAGCCGACAGTCTCCTTCGTGCGATGGGCACATGGAGATGGAGCCCGAGGGTTCAGGAGGGGGGAGGGGCGGCTGCGTGAGTCCAACAAGAAGTGTGTACCTTGTACCACCGGGTGTGGTCGCATGTGCCGTGGTATCTTTAGAAGGGATCAGCAGACGGCTCATACCTTTGTAATGTTGTGCTCTAATTGCAAAACTTCCTTGAAGACATAGCAGTGGCGAATCCAGAAGGGGGGCGGTAGGGCTGATACTGATACCCCCCCCCCCCCCAAAAGCCTGTGCCAGCCCCCGCCCCCTACCTTCAGTGCCTGTCATCCACCTCTTTTATCAGGCTGCCTGTTGAGTTTGCCCCCTTTGTCAGGTTGCTTTGCCTACCACTGCCCAAAAGGGGCAAAGAGAATCTTGTCCCCGCTCTCTACCTCTCTCCTCATCACTCCACCCTTTCCTGCTTCCCTAGGCACATTTCCAACAAAGGCTTCTTAGGGCTGTTGTAAATCACCTCTGGGCTGTTGTAAATGTGCGTGACCTCCCCCCGCCCCCAAATGCACTGTTGAGGCGGTGGTGACAGCCTTTGTACTCCTCCCCTACCCGATCAAATGCTGGAACTCCCCCCCCCCAAAGTAGGCCCCTGTATCTGCCCCTGAGCCATAGATAGGTCACTTCTCTTACCTCAGCGGCTGCGGTTCCTGAAGGAGTGAGCTGCTAGTCTATATTCGTATAAAACTTCTGTTTGTCGCTATTGGATTCATTATTTCGCCCTCACGGTGAAACTGTGACTTTCTTTTTCTAACGTGCGCTGGTTTTCGATGTTGCGCGTTCGTGGAGGGCAAGTGGTTCGGCTGGACAACATGATGGCATTGACGTGGCACTGCTCTGGGCAACACGCGAGGATTTGATGACAAGCTGCGGCAGCAGAATAAGTGCAATTGCACAGTGCGTTAAACCTGCATTTGTTTCGTCTTTACACGTGACACCCTGGCAAGGCATCTAATTTGTGATTGATGCACCTCAGGCTAAACAAAAAAATTACACATCATCTCCCCCTACGGGCAACCATGGTGGGATTCGCAGCTTCGAGATTCGCTTGCTGGCGTTGCCGTTTACGTTCCGAGCGTCCATAGCGCCGTTGCGAAGGAGAGTGCAACGCTTGCCGGCGTTGTCGTTTACGTTCAGCTTCGCGAGCGTCCATAGCGCCGTTGCGAAGGAGAGTGCAACGGGAGAATGCGCACACCACATTATATACGAGTGCACAGCTGTGGCGGAGAGAGAGAAATGAAGCGGAGGCAGCGCTCATGCCACCTCCTCGCGCTCACGCGAGGAGACGGGGGAGAGTTGGTGCATGCGCAGTATGGGTGTGGACGCCGCAGAACGGACACTCCCCGAGCATAGATGCTTTGGCATCTAAAAATTGTTTTTTTTTTCACACACAAAAAAAATGTTTTCTGATGTTGCCTTATTATTCGAGCATTCTTGTGGCATTTTCAGTCTAGCATGAATCCTTCGGTAACATGCCTTGCATGAAAGGTCGAATTTCAGTTTAATGAAGTTTTAATACAACAAAGTAAACTGCCACTTTCACCAACTTCGCTATATTGAGGTTTAACTGTACTATTCAAATGGGCTTACGTGATTTTTATTTTTTAATGTGCATACTAGACAGTGACCACCATGGTGTCTACCCATCTTGACATAAAAGAAAGTTCTGTTTCACTAAGGGAATTTGAGCAGAAGCATTCAGGTAAAACCTGGAAAAAGCAGGGAATTCAGAAATGTGAACTTGGTAGACACCTTGACCAACTAGGCCAAGAACAGGTTCACCTGATGAGCATATATGCACACACACTCACACATTTACAAAAGGGTCGGGCACTTTCCCCTCCCCACTGCCACAAAATAAAATCCTCGTTAATGCTCTGTTCAAAAGTAGGCTAGTGTGAATATAACTTTCTAGGCTCAAAGTGAATGGCAATAAGTGTAGAATAATTTTGAAGTGAATTTGAATAGTAGTAGGAGTTGGACAGTAGTAGGATGCAAATTATATGTAGAAAAATAATTATATTTTAAAATTTCTCATACTTAAGCAATATAAGATGTTAATAAAAAAAATGACTGAAGCGCAGAAGTGAGGCTTCGTGCTGGTACGAATTTCCCCTGACAGCTGGTTTCACGGCAGAGCAGTCCCGTGGTGCAGTAAAACCATCTTTAGGGCTGGTTACATGTGGTAGAATATGTCGAGTCATTTTTTTAAAATACTTTCACATTTTAATTCAATGTCACAGCGAATTCTACAAATGTAATATGTGCTCGATTATTCGCATATAACTGTCCAAAAAGCAACTGCTAAAAATTGGCTCAACAAAACTGTATTGACAAAATTCAAGGACATTTAAGGACGTACAAAAATTTAAGGGTTTTTGAGGCCTTGAAAATGCTATTTGAAAATTCCAGCATTTTCAAGGGTTATAAGGGCCGCTACAAACCCTGTAGGGCACGTCCATTTTTTTCACGACCTGTGTTGCTCTCACTCTATGACTGCATAATTTTCTCGGGTAACACATACACTACTCACCTAGGCCATTACAAATTATCCAGAACCAGACACTTAGAATAATCACGTCAAATCCACCCACCTACAATGTTAAACATTTGCCACAGGATAATATAATTCTTGGCGCTGCCGCCCTTGTCAAACACAATCTTGCCACTTTTCTTTTCAAACTAATAAATGAAGAAATCTCATTGTCATTAATTCCTTCATCATCTCCACTGCACACTATTCCAACTCGTTTTGCACTGAACAGCAATTTCATTCTACACAAAGTAAGCACTAATTACGGCAAACAGACTTTGGAGCCATATCATTATAGAATACATTATCATTTCTAATAAAAAGTAAGAAAACTCATAGATATGTTCGCCATGAATTGAAGAAATTTTTGTTATTTGGCATTCACTCTTCTGCATAACTTTTTTTTTCTCAAGCTGTCATTCTATCTTCAAGCTGTTACTTATTTTTTTCCTTTTCTTAATATTATTTGTACCTAGTTACAGTCACCACTGATATGTTTTTTGTTGATATCCTTTGCAGTGATGCTACCGATGGCTTCTGATTTGGAGCAATTTTTGGAGCAGCAAAATTTTCATTTTGTAGCACTTTGGAGCAGCAAAAATTTCCATCTTGGAGCACTTTGTAGCAGGTACTTTTGCATCTGGGAGCACTGTGGAGCAGCTAATTTAACATCCTGGAGTACATCGGAGAAGCAAGTTGAATTTACATTCAAGCACCTGAATAAATATTAGGGGGTTGCTATGAAGAGCTAGAAATATTTGGATTCACTGCAACTCTAATCGAGAAAATAATCCCAGGAGCACTCCATATTTCGCTCGACAATGCAAAAATAAGGGTGTCATGCAGTTGAGTGTTCTGGAACAGCCTCTTCAGCGACTGTTTTCAACACTAGCAAATGAACAGAATACTGGATCAATAAAATTGTACTTTATAAAATAACACTCTAAACACGTCTAAGTGGTTATCAGCAGACGTGGTGGACAAACGCAGCGACGTATAACAGTGCCACAATGCTAGTCACACTGTCCCTAATACATTCCCTAAGACGACTCCAAGGCAAAAGCCAGGCTGTTTTTCTTCTCGATCGATTGCATTGCGGGGCGCAACATGACGTGACTTAGCTAGCCTCAAAAAGCCAACCTACTCCAACACTCCGTTTCCTTTTTCTGAGACCTCTTTGTATACTGTAGCAAGAGCAATCTCGCAGTGCCTGCAGACTACCGTTTGCACATGCACTGGGTTGCTTGAAGATGGAGATCAGCTTCAAGTCGGGCTTCCGCAAACGTGTCCCAAAGAGCGTTCAATGGGGGACTACATGATATAACAAACTTCGTTTTCCTTTTACAGCGAATCTGTATACGGCTAGGACATTTCGTTTGTACGCCGCCGAAAACCCCCCAGGCACCCTTTAGGGATCACTGAAAAAGAAAAACTAACGGGGTTACTTTGCGTTCACCTAAGATGACTTGAAGGCAAAAGCGACGTTCTTCTTTTTATTCCCCCTCGATGTATTGATCCTCCCCCACCCCTCTCTGAAAGCTTTCTGCTCCTCAACTGGTTTTGCACTGCCTCCATGATCGGCGCACCGATCGCGAAGGCAGTGCAAAGCGATGATGTCTTGTGATGACGTCATCACGGGATGCGAAGTTGCATGACGTCATGATCGTCACAAGATTTGGCAACCTACAACGCCATGATGACGTCATCACGTGATGATTTTTCGCATCACTCGTGTTGACGCCACTGACGGTCAATTTTAGTGTTTGAAGAGGCATCTAAGGCTTTCGCATTAATATTGCGTATTGAACGTTAACATGCACACTCTCGACGCGTTTTTGCCGTCACCGTCATTTTCCGCATAAAGTTCGAATTGATAACATCAACCCGCGCACTGTATGTTCTACCCGCGATAAAAAGTTCGCGAGTGCTGGCGACGAACGTGGCTGAAGCGGAGATGAAACGAGCCGGCCGTCTCCGCGGTGCATGGACGGCACATGCGATAACATCCACCGCGTGCGAGGCCTGCCGCCGAGTGCTCATCAAACAGAGAAGAAACACCCCGCCCGTCTTTCGTAAAGAGCATGAAGGGACACCAGGGAAGAGGAGGGGGGGGGCTGCGTCGCTCGAAGGGCGCAGTCGCTGGCGCGCCTGCTATCTCGAGGCATCAGGAGGCGGCTTGTAAACTTGCTGTGCTCTTAACGCTTACTTCACATTTAGAAAATTGACAGCACGAAAACCGGCTTCAGTCCCTGGAGTGGCAATATTCCCTTAAAGGGACACTAAAGAGCAAAACGATTTTTCTCGCATTAGTAAAGTAGTCTTCCACGATACCAAAAACACCACGCTTGCTGTGAAAAGACGCTTAATAAGCGAGAAAACGCGCAAAAAGAAAATACAGGTGGCGCCGCCACCTTGGAATTCCCGCACCATTTGCTGTGACGTCACATAGTTTTGACGGCGCCTGCTTGGGCCTACGTAGTTCCTAATCGGTTAAATCGAAGTACAGTGTTCTCTGAGGGAGCCAGAGACTTGACATAACGAGTTTGTGGAAATTTCGTCGAGCCAGTGGCGCCAAAAGACGTTAAATGCTCTTTGAAACCTTTTACGTCACGAATTACAAAATTCGGCGCGAAATTCAAAAATGAAACTTTGAACTTGGTTTTCTCCTCTACTAATAAACCTATGGTGGTGAAATAAATTACACAAGCGTTCTCCGAGCACACTTTATCAATCTAAACCAATTCATTGTTTCTCTTTAGTGTCCCTTTAAACCAGCGTTTTGTTGAGTTACGCGAGATCGAATCCAAAAGAGCTGCTAGCCTAACTTCGTACAACAATGCAATTTGTTGGTATTGTATTCATTGCTTCGGGGGGGGGGGGGGGGGGGCACACCGGGCCTGTGCCCCCCCCCCCCCGAAATTTTTCTTTTTGCCATGGCACAGAGAGCACAGAATGACACTCAATCCCATCTCCCTGCCCGACCCCCACTTCAGATCAAGAAGGTGCCCCCCCCCCCCCCCGAAAAAAATATCTGGCTACGGCGCTGCTGGGAAGGAGGCGGGCGGAAATTTCGGGGGGGGGGGGGGCTTTGCATTCCCCCCCCCCCGAAATTTTGGTGAAGGAGGTGTTTTTACCAAAAGTAAAGTTGACTTGACTATTTTTACCCCCCCCCCCCCCGAAAAAAATTCCTGGCTACAGGCCTGCGCTTCACAGTGGGCCTTCCGACACCAGGGCCGTCAGCGACGGGCCCATCACTGACAGCTGCGCATATTAAAACCTAATTACGCGGCTGCTCCGACCAGGAAGTGTGCTTTCATTAATGAGATGACATTTAAAAAAGCGAAAAATTCGAATTGGGACCCTAGCACTCACATCAGGGGCTTAGCCAGAATTTTTTTCGGGGGGGTTTTCTACCATACTTTATGTATGTTCGTGCGTGCGTTTGTATGCATGCGTGTATATATACGCAAGCAAAATTGAAAATTTTTTGGAGGGAGGGGTTTGAACACCCCCAACCCCACCTCGCTACGCTCCTGACTCACACGAGTTAGAAAGGGCAATGCCTTTGAAGGGGTATTTACTAGGGGTGTGCGAATATTCGAAATTTCGAATATTTTTCGAATAGTGTTTGCTATTCGATTCGATTCGCACTGAAATTTTACTATTCGAACTATTCGAACTTCCCAAAAACAAATGCAGTCAATGTCCGGTTGAAAGTGACCCCTTCAGATTTTCAATATGCTTCACCTCCTCACACCCCCGCATTGCGGCAAAGCTGCCTTTCAAGGGCCGTTACGGTCGAACTTAGCCAAGAGACGGTCAACGTCCGTTTAGAAGTGGTCCCTAGATTTTCAACATGCTTCACCTCATCACACCCCCGTATTGCGGCAAAGCTGCCTTTCAAGCTCCGCTACGGTCGCAAATGTATTAACTCAAGAAAGCGCTGGTTCCAATATGGAGATGAAAGATGTGGCAGAGTTGGGGGCTCAATTAATGCTGTTTAGGACCTGAAATTTGGGCAGGAAGTCGAAAAAATCGGACGCCGAAGCTTTTTAGCATCCAAAATTTCAGACGTTCTTATATATCGACGTCTACGAGGCAGATTTGGAACTCTGGACTTCAAGGGAGCACACCCTTGTCCGCCACATCAGTTGGGCTTCCACAGAAGTTGAAAGATGAGGAGAGACTGAGGAAATGGCATCTCTGCCTATCACGCGTAAAGTGTTGTCGTCAACACTTTGGTTGCACCAAATCATGTACATAAATACAATTCGGCATCTACATTGCCTCACTCTTGATAAGAAAGACAACTATGAAATATGACCCCACCAGCGCTTCATCAACGTAGCGAAAAGAAACACTTTCATGTTGCTATCTCACAAGAACATACTTAGGGATTCTCTGCAACTTTTCCTGTAATTTCACTTCGAACTATTCGAAAAATGTTTGAGAAATATTCGAAAATTATTCGAAAATATTCGATTCGATTCGCACTCAATCTTTATTATTCGAATTCGCTTCGCACCCAAAATTTTGCTATTCGCACAGCTCTAGTATTTACTGCAAGAGCGATTACAAACCCGGATGTGCTGGTGGAAGGAATTACGAAAAAGCTCTTCTGAATGAAGATCCATGGAAGAAGTATATTTGAGGAAAAGTGTCAACGCGTTCCCACCATTCACGTGCTCTTCCATGGACGCGAAGCACGGACAATTCGATATTTTTCCATATATCTACTGCTAGCGTTCCGAGATTTCATTCCACGAGGCACGGAAACAGAAGTGACAGCCATTTTAGCGGCAGGCGTGTAGTTATTACTGAATGTTACTTTAATTGCGTGCCGTGCGACGCTTGAAACGAGCTATCAGCAGCGTTTCTGGAACAGACGACGTCCGCCGATGAATCGCCGCCACACTCTCTCGCTACCGATTGGCCTCATATGGCATCATGAGTCTCCAAGGAGGGCGCGTTTTGCCGTCGAGCCGACTTGTACAGCAGAAGCTGCGTCGGCACCGTACATGACATCGTGGCTTGCTCGCGACACACGCGCGAGCTATGTTTATTCACCTGAATAACTCTTGGTCCGTGGTTGTGACTTTGGCGGCCCCAAGATCAAGCTGCACATCTTTTGAGGCGCCGGCGGTGCGATTGCCTGTGATAGACGCACCCAAACCCCAGACTCTGGCGCAGTTTGGCGCAATTTCCGTCGATATTACCAGGATGGCGCAGTAAATCCAATTTGGCGCACTTTGGCGCAGTTGGCGCAGGAGTGGAATCACTGCCTTGGCTTATATCTGTATAGGCGTTCGTCCATGTCACTTCTTGTGTTCGTCTCTTTTGCGCCTGATTCTTTTCGTTAAACTGTATCTCACTATTTATAATTTTTTCCCTACCATTGTTGCCAATCAAACATTTATAATTATAATGTACAGGAGGTCCCAATTCAGTTTATACGATGGCACCTCCTTCTGTATATTCTTATCTTGTACCGTTTATTGTGAACGAATAAAAGTTGATTGATTGATAGGTACTCTCCAGCAAGTGTCGTTTTCCTCCCCGCATTGTTTCACTGCTGCCTTGCACTTATCTCAACATCTCTGATGTGTTCTAAAGGTCAAAATTTTTATCGGCCACTTTTCGGCATCACTTCCGATTACCACGTGGCAAGTTTTATTTTTCGCAGGAGGACAGCCAGTTGTTGACCTTTGAGATATACCATCGATTGCACTCCGGAGCGCCACAGCACGGTTAACAAAAGTTGCTCATTTTTTCCTGCTGAGCACAGAAGGTTGAAAATTGCTGATATATTGCACGAATGTCTGTTCTATAAAATGCATATTCTGAAAATCTCTTTGTGTTGCATATCTATGAAGATACATTGACGCCTTTGTATGTGTCCTGCAGCTTTCTTAGAAATTTTTTGCACAAATATTTTGTCACATTATATGTAAGTATGTTCATTCATACCAATACTGGTGCAAAGGAAATTCCTTCCTCTATCAAGTGATACTACGTACACTTCGGTATGTGTTCTACTAATGCATAAAGATATATATTAGACCACTCAAAAAGTGCTACTTTTTCAGCGGACAGGAAAGTGTTAAATGCATGCAGTACATTTACAGCATTGTCAACAGCACCATGCCACATGCATGTTACTGTTGGCGATATTAGTTGGTTTCATTGGTTGTGTTTAACAAAGAAACAAGCCCCTACTTTGAGCAAATAGATGGTACATATGTGGGTGGCCTCAACGCGGGTTGGGGTGCACAGTTAACCTGCACAGGACAAAGCAGAATGGCTCAAGCGATCTGTGAATACACTCAACTACATTTTAGCTACTATTACATTTAAAAAGGGTATACGTATCAACAAAATTTTACTGCATAAATATGACATGCTAACTGGTGTGCATGTGAGCTCTATTACTTGAACAAAAGCAGTGTGCTGAAGTGGGCTCCATCCTACAGTGTAAACAATAATGGCATGCCCCATTACATTTGCAGTGCCTGCCAAATATATACTTGCCAACCTGGTGACCTCGATATTCGGGAGGTTTGTATAAGAGGGCCAAAGAGGCACGAAGCCAAGAAAGAAAACTGAGGCTTTTATTTATTGCTTCTCAGGGCCGCAGCAATGTCACAGACAGTTCTGAATGACAGCCAGTAAATTTTTTACACGTCACCGATTATAATAGTAAACTAGTCATTATACGGCATATGCACGTGTGTAAGGAATAAAATGTGCTGTGTGCCATGAAAGCCCCTTCCCAATCTTAAGAGAACTTCTTGTTCGATGAGTTGGTATCTGTTTATGTGCTTTAGGTGCAAAAAACACACACACCACAAGAGAAGATGACGAGACAGAGCGCCACTCACAACCTTTTTACGAGAGGCTTTCGGCGACAGGGGCTGCCTCATGCAAAAAGTGGAGAACACAGCTGTGACAACTGGGGCAGAGGTCCCTCGTGAAGAGGTGCTGTATGTGCACAAACCTTATGAAGAAGGTTGAGAGCAGGTATGGCATTCCACTCATCTTTTCAGTGTCTCGGAGGGCTATGCGCTCAAATAGTTAAAGAAGAAGAAAGAAGATGATAGGAAATGAAAGAGGCTGTGGAACTAAACCTGCACGATCGGTCATGAGATGCAATGGAAGGAGTGGTGCATGAAATCACCCTCTCGTGCAGCTGTTCTTACATAGGACAGACTGGTCGCTGTGTGAATAAGCGGATCAGGGAACATGAAACTAATGTTGAGCAGAATAAGGAGGGCCTAAATTAGCCCAAACCTATCAGAAACTGCCCCTCGAGCACTGGCGGGCCGTGTTTTTCTGATGTGTGAATTTTGGCCAGAAGCAACACAAACGAAAGCAAGAAAATTCATCGAAGCTTTCTGTGTCAGGAAGGCAACTTGTGCATTAGCGATACGTCAGTAGTATAATATAAGGCCTAGAAAAGTTTATTCAGCATGTGCTATCGTATCGCCCTTGATGCTCAAACGTTTGTTTGTTGCGCAGGCACGGATTGACGGTACATACATATGTATGTCGTTTCTGGGAATTAAAGCAGTTGTCAGTGGCACTCTGCCCCTTCGTCTTCTCTTGTAGCATGTGTTTTTTGCGCCTAAAGCAGTTTTCCCAATCTTCGTATGCTTTTCCACATGAAACAGGTGCAGTGCGGCGAAAGTGACTTAAAAAGCATTTCTCATGTGATAGAACAAGGCCAGAAAAATCTAGAACCGCTGCCCTTCGTTATTTTCTTTCACGGTGGTGTTAGGGCCGTTTTTCGGGAGATTCATAGCCATGCCTGTGCAATCGGGAGGATTTCTCGAAATTCGGAAGTCTCCCGGGCAAATCAGGAGAGTTGGGAGGCCTGAAAACGGCTAATGTTTCCGCCAAATACCCCAGCGGCATGTTGCCAACGGTTTTTTTGTGCATGTTCCAGTTTAATTCTCAGGCGTCCATGTACAGGGTCATCCACTCTTAGGGTGAAGACACTCAGCATGGCCATGCTCCACGCATGCAGCGTGGCTGCACGTCGAAGCAATGTGGCGCATGTGCATAGGGACCCATGGGAGGTGCTCCACGTCGTCTGCTACAGCACTGCTCTTGTTTTGCTGTGAAGTATACCAAGAGCGACGCATACCTGTAGGTCTGTGCTGCTTCGGTTTGATACGTGGCCATGCTGGACGCACTGGCACTCCGTGGAGCACACCTATGCTGAGCCATGTTCACCCTAAGAGTGGACAACCCTGTACAGCAGTGTTGCAACCAGCAGAAAAAAAACTTTTTGCAACCAGCAGGAAAAAACTTTTTGGATGCCCAAAACAAAGCACGCCTCCACCTTTTCTGCACGACTGGATTAGATGATGATGTCCAAACAGCAGGTGGCCAACACGGCACTTATTTCTTGATAAAATTAGTGCAACCTAAAAAAAATTTCAAGCTAATCATGCATTTTGGCACAGCATGGAGCAATTTCAACAAATTTCATGGTTTTGGCGCAGCTTGGAGCAAAAATAATGCTGCATAGTCTTTGACTGTGAGGGCTGCATGTGGAAGATGACAAAGAAGATTGAACTGAGCCACTTCTGGGCTTAGCGTACCCAATGGGCCGAGCGACCCAAGGTGCCCTTCTCAATCAGTGTGACAAGATTGAGTGGGGTACACATCCCATGCACAAGACCTTGTCAGGTAGCCAGAACACGAGCCCTGTGCCAGTGAATACCCCAGTTCACAGAGCAAGCCACTGCCAACGAGGCCTACCACCAAGGACACCAGAACACCCAACCGTCACAGCGACTATGACATCATCTCAAATCACCACGGAAGCTCCGATGCCTTCTACGCGCATCCACTGCACCATTCAGAAGCCTAGTGCCTTTCGTGGAGAGCTATTTGAAGATGCAGATGACTGGTTGAGTGAGTTTGAATTTGTCGCTGCGATTTTTGTAAGCAGTTTTTGTGAGTCCCTAAAACAGGAAACGCAACCAGGGCGGCATCGTCTGTGCCAGTCAGCACCTGCACGGAAACAGGCATAATCGCGTACTGGGGAGCAATAAATGAGAGAGTAACAAATCGGTCATCTTTTGAAAGATTCTAAACCGGAAAGCCATGAGTTTTGCGGGCGCAACAAGCGGGAACAGGCCGAAGAAAGAAGCCGAAACTAGCCAGCGCACTGCTGTAGTGAAGCATAAAAAGAACGGAGAGACATCAGCGCAAGGAAAAAATTCCATATATTCCCGCAGTGTGGCAGCTCATGCCAAGCAAAATCATCGAAAAAGGTGCGCATTTTAAACATACAGGAATGACATGGCCGCATCCACAAGACGTCTTTGACCGTCTTGTGGCTGGTAGCGGACGTCTTTGACCCTGAAAGGGCTAAGCGAGCGGATCCTGCTAAGCCAGCAGACAAAAAGCTGTGCCACCTCATGCACGGTGTGAAAGGACAACTTTTTGCTGGTCTGATGTAGATTCTCCCAAAAACTGCAGCTGAGTTTCTTACAGAAGCTGCAATGGTCTGCCCCATTAAACTGGCAAGTGAATTCCACCTAAACTCCCGAGTTTTCCACCTCCTTTGGGAGCAACAGCACCAAATGAATTTGCAAAATCATTCGCTCTGTCATCCGCAAAGACATTGAGAAGCTGTACGGCACGAGACAGTCCGAGGTTGGCTCCATCACCAGAGTAATCCACGACGAGGTCCAGCAGGTTCTGCACCCCCATCATTATCAATCGGTGCCTACCGAAGCGGAACTGGCTCCTGTACCCATTAATAGTGGACACCGTACATACGCAGAAACCTTGCAAAATTCCATGCCCGTTTCTAGCCCCACAGTCTCAATCCAGACAATGCTGCCAGTCATGATTCAATCAGCACATGCTGGTTTAGACATCGACGGTCACCAAGCACTTCTACAGAACTCTGAACTCTGACGTACGTCGGAATGACGACCCCTCTGCTACCATTGCGGCGAGGCCGGTCACACATACCGCGAGTGTCTGTATCGACAACTTGGACTATGCAGTTTCTCCATCAATTCGCCTCGGCCCCAAGCTAGCCAGAGGCCAAGGAAAATTGAAGAGTATCTCACCTGGCAATGTGTGCCATTCTCACAACGTCAATTGTGGTCACCATCTCTGAGGTGTCCCCCCCCATTGAGCCACGGTTCAGGGCGACAACACGGGGACGCTCCCCAAGCCCTCATCAGGAAAACTGAAGGCAGCGACCTTGAGGGGTGAGGTCGCTGGGACTCAAAGTGCGGAAGACCTTCCATCGACACTTGCACGAAACGCCAGAGACATCATATCCCCGTTTGAGTGCAGTGCCAGAGAAATGTCAGCAATTACATCTGAACACTGTCTTCACGTCAGTGCATTAGGGGATACAGGCGTAGATTATTCAATTATTAGCAGAAAACTGGCAACGATTCTCAAGAAAGTTATGACACCTCGGAATGGTACGCATATTCACACAGCTGGAGGACATGTCGTTATACTGCTGGGTCGCTGTACTGCAAGAGTAAAAATTTGTGCACCCACATTTGTAGTCACGTGCTTTGTCCTCCACAACTGTCCTCGTCAGCTCATTCTCGGTATGGACTTTCTTTGTAAGTGCAACGTAATTATAAATCTGCACGAGTGCATTGTGACCTTCCTGACGTAACGTGCAACAGAGCAAGACGTCGATAGCTGCCATAAACCTGCGCTGCATGTTGCTGATTACAGCATGACACCACCACCACGAGCAACTGTTTTCACAGAAGTTACGTGGTCGCTGAAAGCAACGTATCAGTTTTGCTGCTTCAAGATATGTGCACAGCCCGTAGCCTTGTACGTCTTAGTGACGAAAGGTCACAGGTACTCATCACAAATTTCAACTACAAACACCTACAGCTTTTTCACAACACCACCGTGGCTGATGGAGACCCTGTAGCTGACATCACGGAGTTCTTTGCGCCCGAGGAAATTAATGACGGTGACAAGTTTCTTGACTGCATCGACGTCAATTCAAAGCTTCTGGACAAGAGGAAGGCTGCACTTCATGACCTCATAAAGGAATTTCAATCTTGCTTTGCCTCTTAGTATAAAGTCCGTCAAACACCCCTCACGAAGCAGCAAATTATTTCCAACGATGATGCTCACCCTATCTGACAGCAGCCTTACCACATTTCTGCTAAAGAACACGATGCTATTCAGACAGGTAAAGGAGATGCTCGACGATGGGGGTCATTCAACCATCCAGCAGCCCGTGATCCTCGGCAGTCATTCTAGTGAAGAAGGAAAACAGAATGCTGTGATTTTGTGTTGATTACAGGATGATAAATACAATAGAACCCCGCTGTTACGTTCCTTTCTTATGCGTTTTCCCAGCTGTTACGTCGTTTTCCGCCGGTCCCAGTACAGCTCCCATAGGGTAGAATGTATTGGAAACCCTGCTGTTACGTCGTAACTGTGGGACCGTTCCCGTATGATACGTCGCGAAGTGCGCTCCGAGCCGACCGAGTGAGTACTGAAGAGAGCGGCCATGGTGACTTTTCACGCAGCTTGGCCTGGTTTGACCGTTACATTAGCCGCATGAGAGGCGCAAGCGACAGATACTTTCATGGTGCGATCTTGTACGCATTCCAAATAAACACGGAGGCGTGGCATTACATCCAGCCACACGCGAATGGCCCATGTGAACCGCGACAGACGTCACGGCCCTGCATTGACCATTTGCGTGCGGTCACATGCGGCTGGATGTAATGCCACGCCTCCGTGCTTATTTTGGAACGCGTGCAAGATCGCACCATCGGTTGACGCAAACAAAAGCATATCCTTCGAGATCCGTAATGCAAACATGGCGTCTATGACGTAATTGCTTGCGAAAGCAAGGCCTTTGAGATTGGCATTTACTTAAAACAAAAGCATAGCCTTTGAGATTTGTACTGCAAAGATGGCGTCTATGACACAAATGCTTGCGAAAGCAAGGCCTTTGAGATTGGCATTTACTTCTGCCATCGCGTTGTATTTGTCTAGAGTGTACTAGATCTAGTACACTCTAATTCACTGTGTGCTCTAATTTGTCGGAGGAGTTCGAGCTGGTTGGAGCACGTTGGAGTTCATGTGGTCGTGCGTGGGGTTCGCGGTTGGGCTTGCCGCTCTGGTCGTGGTTGCGTCTGCTTAGTTCTTTCACGCCTACAGCTGTTGGTGCTAAAAAAATCACATACATTGATTACATTTCTGTGGATGACGCCGTCCCCAGCTCCGCGTTTCTATCCATCGACTGGACCGTGGCTGAGTGCGCCAATGTGTGCACCAGTGACGAAATTACGAGTTGGTGGAGCCGCTTTCGGGGGTAGTTCTACCAGAGGACTCTGGTTCTACTTTCGCAAGGCGTTCGACCGTTTACTACAAGCCACGGTGGTCCGACACTATGCCAATGGTTCTACAGTATCGCTCGGAGACGCCGACGCAACCGGCGACAATCTCGCGAAGGTATTGCCATAAGTGATCGCTTGTCAGGTGTCGGCCGTGGTGGCACTAGATTTATGAAAAGGAGGTGAGACTGCAGGTGCTCGAAAAACTTTTCGTGCTGCTCGGACATGAGCAAAAGCACCAGGCAATGTTGCATGGTTTTTTCAAGTGTGAGCATTGAAATAAAATTCTGTACCACTAAATATTTTGTCGGCTCTTGCATTTCCCGTCTCTTACGTTTATTACCTACGGTCCCTTCAAAAACGTATCAGCGGGGTTCTACTGTAGTGCTACAACGAAAACGCTTATCTGCTTCCACGGGTTCATGACTCTCCCAATAGGTTGCGACACGCAAAGTATTTTCCATCCATCAATTTAAAGAGTGGGTATTGGCAGATAGAAGTTGATGAGCGAGACCAAGAAAAGACAAAGTTTGTAACCCCAGATGGGCTTTATGAATACCGAGTTCTTCCTTTTGGCCTCTGTTCTGCTACAGTTATTTTTCTGCAGATGATGCATACTGTCCTCACTGGCTTGAAGTCGCAAAGCTGCCTTGTATACATTGATGGTGTGGTCATCTTCTCTGAGAGCTTCAAAGAACATCTGAAGCGCCTAAGAATGGTTGTGGAAACCATTCGCTCAGTTGAACCCACAATGAAATCCAAAAATGCCATTTTGGCGATGACAAGCTGAAATTTCTGGGACATGCCATGAGTGTGGATGGAGTTTGGCCTGATCCAGACAAAACAGCAGCCATTGCCACCTTTACAGTACCATCAGACAAAAGTGAATTGCTACGTTTCCTAGGCTTGTGTGCTCATTATCTTCGATTCATTGCCAACTTCTCGAGGATAGCTGAACCACTACCGCAGCTTACCCGAGATAATGCACAATTTGCCTAGACCCCACAGCAAGAGACAGCTTTTGCAAAGCTACGGCAGCGAATGCAAACAGCCCCTGTTCTTACCTATTTTGACGACGACGCTGCTACAGAAGTCCACACAGATGCCAGTGATGTCAGACTTGGCACTGTCCTTGTACGACACGGCGGCATTGAGCACGTCGTAACTTATGCCAGTCGTACACTCTCTCAGGTGGAGACCAGCTACTCCACTTCAGAGAAAGAATGCCTCGCAGTTATGTGGGCAACATCAAAATTTCTGCCTTACCTCTATGGCCGTCCCTTCAAAGTGGCAACTGATCACTCGCTGTGCTGGCTGGACAATCTCAAGAGATCTGTCTGGCCGTCTTGCTCAGTGGAGTTTCCGCTTGCAGGAGTTCAACATCACGATTGTGCGCA
Source organism: Rhipicephalus sanguineus (assembly GCF_013339695.2). Classification (NCBI taxonomy): domain Eukaryota; kingdom Metazoa; phylum Arthropoda; class Arachnida; order Ixodida; family Ixodidae; genus Rhipicephalus; species Rhipicephalus sanguineus. The sequence goes on along the minus strand of NC_051176.1, from coordinate 309,418,584 downwards.
AGTCTTGGCACAAACACGAAGGCGCTGACGTGCTTTCTCGTGCACCCGTGCAACACCCTGTTTGGACTCGAAGGATGACAATGGCTTTCTCAGAGCAATTAGTGATTCTGACTTCACGTCAAGACAGGCAGAAGACCATCAGTTACACCCCGTTCTGGATTCCCTAGAAGGCCGAAACTGCCCCCTTCCTCGGCACATTGCTCGTGAGCTCTTCTCCTTTTGTCTCAAAAGAGGCATCCTTTACAAGAAAAACGCTCAAAGCCTTTTTCCTCGTTGTCCCTACCGACATGCATGATGACATCCTCTTTGCCTACCATGACGAGCTCATGTCAGAGCACTTAGGCCACTCACGGATTCTCGCCAGGGTGCACCAGCAGTACTACTGGCCGCAACTACCCGATAGCGTACACTGTAATCTGAAAGGCTGCCACGAGTGCCAGTATCGCAAAAAGCCACCTGCGAAACCTGCGGGCCTACTCCAACCAATTTCGGAGCATAGGACGCCGTTTGACTTCGTGGTGACAGGACTTCTAGGACCCTTCAATATGTCATCCGCCAGAAGCAAATGTATTATAGTCGCAACAGATTACTTGACTCATTATGCCAAGGCAAAAGCGTTAATCCGCAGAACGGCTTCTGAAGTTCTTCATGCACCACATCACCCTATGGAATGGCAGCCCGTCATGTGTGATCGCGGACAGAGAGAAGTCATTTACAGCACAAACGGAGAACATTTTCAAACAAGGCTGCACAAATCATCGAAAAATAACTGCTTATCATCCCCAAACGAATGGACTGATGCAGAGGTTTAATGAGACTATAGTAGACTATATGATGCATGATGTATATGATGCATGACTATAGATGAGACTATAGTATGCTGTCTATGTATGTGGACGTTCAGCACAAGACTGTAGTGTCCAAGGTAGACACTAGGCGACTTTAGTTGTGTCCATTTGTAACCAAGAGATGGCGCGACCTCTGACTATATATACGTGAGTCATAGAGTTAATATACTGACTCTAGAGGAAAAGCTGGGCCGCGAGACCGCTAACCACAAGAACGCTGACATCTTGGAACGTTGTCATTGTTGCCATCACATTACTTTAAAGATGCACTTTTCCAAGTAGCCGGAAATAGCTTTCTGCCGTGAAGTGCCCTCCAGTACAGTACTTCATTTCCGCTTGTCAATGTTTGCACAGGAAGGCTACCCGGTTGAACTAGTCTCGGATCACGAACCACCGTTTACATCCCGAGAATTTGAGTCCTTTCTTCAAGACAGAGGAATCAGGCACAGCTTTTCGGCTGTATATCACCCCCAAGCAAATAAACAGGTTGAAAGGTGTAACTGTGTCCTCAAATCATACATTCAGTGGGCAATACTGGAGCAGTGCTCAATAAAGAACACTGCCACAGAGTATTTGGGAATTTACGGAGCCACTCCTCACCGTACCACTGGACTACCTCCGGCAGTGCTTCTACATAGCCGGCACATAAGGACATCCTTAGACGTAATTGGCTATCCCACTGCGAACTTCTTCGCAGACTCTGCTCAGGAGATGTGCTCGCTTCTGGAGAAGGTGAAAGAGCACCAACTTAAAAGCAAGGATTATGCTGACCGACGGAGAGCAGCCCGAGTACCAAAGTTCCAAGTTAGAAAGTATGTGCGGGTCAAGAAGCCAGTCCCTGGTCCTTCTGCCTTGCAGATGGTCGCACATTGAATGCCTTTCAATTGACTGTAGTTCCCGAAGAAGCCTTGCCACAGCATGCACTATTATGGGATGACAACGGACACCAAACTGTACCTCTGCATGGTTCACAAGTCTCTTCACCACGAAGTCCCCCTCATCAGCACCCTGCTGCGTCAACACCATCAGCCCTATTACAGTCGCAGGGTCCACAAGGTTCACACGGAGCCCTGCTTCAAATGATCATTGTGATGATAGTGGTGCTGATAGTGCTCCCGTTGTTTGCACCGAACCGGCTGGTGAGCCACCACCTCTTCCTCGGTCTACAGGAACAACCCACGAGATTACAGGACTATATATAATGTACAGCGGTGGTCAAAAGTTCCCAGGCCGCAACGCCCGGCCGAGGAGCGGCAGCGCGCTGCTATCGCGGCGCTGTTATCGCAATCACGCCTTGGCGCACGCTGGCGTCGAGCGTGTGCGTGAAGTGGGGAGGCGTTTCACTCTCCCTTTCTTGCTCTGCTTGATAAGAAAGCGAGGTATAAACTTGGTGCGTCATCTTCCCTCACTGTTCGCTCTTCGAATTTTACTACTGCGTAGCATGTAGCAAGGCAGCAGTGTACCGGAAACTGAAGCATCCTGCTTGCGGCCACATCTGCTAGACACCGTACACATTACCATGGTTTTCGGCTTCCTAAATAACAATATTGTGCGCTTAACTTTCCATTGGCACTGTGGGAGCACTCACAGACGTCTGCGCTGGCCAGTTCGCTGCATACGAACATGGTCGGAGCCCAAAATGCGTTCAGAAGAGCTTGTGTTCGGGCTAGTTGGAACATCTTAGTGGAATAAGCAGCTCTGCACAGTAGTATACAATTCGAAGAGCGAACAGTGAAGGAACAGGACGCACCATGTTTATTCCTCGATTTCTTATGAACAAGAGCAAGAAAGGGAGAGGGTTGCACACCCCCCTCCACTCACACGCTCGACGCCAGCGTGCACCAAGGCGTGATTGCGATAACAGCGCCCCGATGTCAGCGAGCTGCTGCTCCTCGGCCGGGCGTTGGGGCCTGGAAACCTTTGACCACCCCTGTACCTTGATGTGAACCTTGACTGTTTTGTAATTATTTGTGTGTAAATATTAGGCTTGTGCGAATAGTAAATTTTAGGTTCGAAGGGAATTGTGATTTGGTCGAATAATTTCGAATCGAATTCGAATAGTAGATATCACATATTATAAAGAAAAATGAGCACATTTATCATGACCCAACTAACTTGCACAATATTTTTTTAAAAATTGACACAAGGCATGTGCAAATGTCATTCTTCTTGGTTCAAAGGAAGTGGAAGCAACTTTGAATAGTAACAGGATTTGACTTTTGGTAGAATGCAAGTGATAATCTGTAAAATATGTTACGTTTGAAGATTTACTATATTTAGAGCATATAAGCCGGTATAATAAGCTTTGAAACTTAAAAAATGATGAATCGATGTGAGGGTAATATGTTCATTTAACCTTTAATTAGGTAGGGCTTCGCGGCAGTGCGGATTTTCCCCGGAAAGGTGTATTCACAATCCAGCCCCCCTCCACAGCTGTGAAACGACCTTTACAGTACATGCGGATTAATATATACACCAATACATTCATTTTGAATAATTGGAAATCTCCAATAATTTAATTTCGACTCGAAGCAAATTCGAATGCTCTAATGTTCGTTCAAATATTCGAAGCGCTCATATATTCACACAAGCCTAGTAAATATGTATATATTTAGGGAGGGATAGATGTAGTGTTGAAGGTCGACACTAGGTGACTTTTGTTGTGTCCGTCTAATCAAGAGATGGCTGTATATACACAAGTGCACACTAGAATAAAGTAGTCTTGCATGGCATGGGTTCAGTCGCACCACGTGGCGGCACTACAAAAACCTGGGACGACATCCTTACATCATGTTGGTGTGCAGGGGTGGTGATCAATGTCACACAGGCGACCGATAAGATTGGCTGTCCCACTGATGTGTCCAAGGTTCCAGGGCTCCGGTTGCCAGGGCTTGAACACTGACTGACACAAGGGCCGCCAGTCCCTGAGCTGCCGCAACTGAGCTGTGACTGGGACCACCGGTTCCTGAGCTACCACACCTAGCCAAGACTTAGCCAAGGTTCATCAGGTGTGCAGTGCAGACACACTTGTCAGTTGTTATGGCTCACTGTTTGCCGACGGTATTGGGACATTTGGGGAATGCAGGCCAGCATAAAGATACCAGAGGCAATTGTGGGGGAGCATGCGCGCCCATTTCCTTTCCTTAAGGCTGGCGCGATCGCGAACTGACGGCGGGAGCCGGGGGACCACTAGGAGAGGAGCACCGTCGCCCTTTCCGGACAACCCCTTCTTTCCCGCCACTCCGCGCGCCAATCCTCGCTTCCCGGCTCGTGGGACAGGGAACTCGCCCTGCGAGGGAATCAACCCTCGCGGTGGGGAAGGACACGGGAGGTGAACAAAACTGCCGACCAGGCAGAGAGACGGTCTCTCGTGCCCTGCTGACCTGCGAAGTAACACCTCACCGCCCCGAGACCCGCCAGCCGATCATCGACCGAAGGTGTAAGCGTTACCCTTTGTTTTTCTACGAGAGCGGACTATCCCTCTACGTGACATTTACGCGTTATTGCTAACGTAGCAATAAAGTGTTGTTTGTTGTTCTAGCCTGTTGCCTTATTCGCCCGAACCCGTCGTAGCTGCGATGACGCGCGCTACGGGAAGGGGACGTTGACATGGTACGACTATCTGCGGCTGGGACCGGAGCTAGGCTTCTGCACCAGCCGTGCATAGAGTGGACCCCCTCACAATGTGGCCAATATTTTGCAGACCTCACAGTGTACTGTTTGCAGCGCGTGATTTAGTAGAGGCTTAACTTCGGCAACTACAGCGAAGAGCATTCCGAGTCCTGTTTGGTACTAATAGGAATGGACAGAACTAATTGTGAAGGTAGTGAAAAGGGATGATAGGGTCAGGATCTGTGGTGATTTCAAACTCACTGCGAACATGGGAGCCATTACTGAAGTGTACCCAATGAAGTATACCCACGCTGGAGGAAATGTGAGCAAACTTAGCCAGGCGCCAAACATTTTCAAAACCAGATCTGCGTGGATCCAGTTTTCGAAATGACCTAGTTTTTAAACTGTTTAAAAAAAGTTTGTTGTCATCAACATACAGAAAGGCTTTTTCCAATACAAAAGGATGCCATATGGTGTGGCCTCGGCACCAGCCATTTTTCAAAGAAAGATGGAGGCGTTGTTACGAAGTCGCTGCGAAGGCACTGTGGTAAACTTAGATGATATCTTTTTAACTAGATCGACTAGAGAACATCATAACCTGGAGGTAGTCCTGACAAAATTGCAGGAAGACGGGTTGAAGCTAAAGTTGAGTAACTTCTTGTTTTTCCAACCAAGTGTGCATGTCCTCGATGCCAAGGGATTGCAAATGGCACCTTGCAAGGCTGAGGCAACCAGGCCGAATAATGCCAAGGAATTGCAGAGATACTTGGGCCTGATCAATTTCTACCAAAGTTTTCTACCAAATGTGTCGACAACACTCCAGCCTTTGCATGAACTTTGGTAGTAGGAAGTTTCCTGGAATTGGGGTAGAGAACAAAAGTCAGCTTTCACTAAAAACAAAACACAGCTCACACCAGCATCAGTGCTGATGTATTACAATCCTGAATTGCTGCTCATGTGTTGCAATGGTTCACCTTATGGCATGGGAGCTGTGTTGGCTCATAGGCTAGAGACAGGGGTAGAACAGCCGATGGCATTCACGCTGTTTCACCGGGCCTGCGTTCCCCAAAATGGAGGAGAAATAATGACGTGCACAGGTGTGCATTCCTCGGCAGCCATCTCCGCGCGTGAACCGCCCCGAAGACATTCTCCCACGCATTCCTTCAACCCTGTCGCTGCGACGTAGCCGCTGCCTGGCTGACTTTCCCTGCCTTGGAATCTCCATGGAAAGCAGCACACTTCGGAGGAAAAAAGGGGAGCGAAAACAACAAGGCCGGCACGAGTTCAGCGGGGTGCATCACATGCTGTCCCGGCTCCAATTGGATTATGCCACTCCAGCCCTGTGGGCCTCCTTGCCCTCATTCAAACAGCCCCCACCAAAGGAGGAGGAGGCCAGTCTTGAACCGAAGAGAAGACTCGGCGTCGTCAGTCGAAATTTGAAGATGTCTCTGTAAAGATCATACCCACTGTATATATTGTAAATACAGTTGTTGTTGTGAAAGAAAAAGCGTCCTGAATGTCGGGCCCTACGCTCTGAGGTCTCCTAACCCTCCATGGTGGCTTGGCACCCACATATCCGGTCCCCCAGTCGCAACAGCGCCCAAAGAACTACTGTCACCTGAAAAAGGAAGCCTTGGCTGTAATATTTGCAATCACCAAGTTTCACCAATACGTTTGGGAACACGTGTTTGGATGTTCTGACCACAAGCCTTTGCTGGGTCCGTTATGAGGGTACTCCTCAGCAATGTTCACCGCGGCTGTTGTGCTTTGACACTTGCAGCACATCAGTAGTCCCAGTTGGCATATTGTAAAGGATCAGAGATGGCAAATGCCTCATTTGTGTGCCACTAGCTGGCTGCCCAGAAAAAGAACTGGTGGTCAGCCAGGTGTTAATGCTGGAAGAAAGAGTACCCATCCTTGTCATCATCAGCAGCTGTGTCCCAAAATACCAATCAAGACCCTGTGCTTGCCACAAGGCAGGCGAGACGAACGAGAGTCATTGGTTCGTCCTGTAGACTAGTGCTCAGTACAAAGTTGCACGTCAGCGCAAAGCATGTGTCAAGCTTTCGCAGCACAGCAGAAAGGTCCTCTTGTGGTTGCGGAATTACCTTAGCAGGAGCAATGGTCTAGGCTGTTGTATGTCTCAACCAAGGGTGCACCGATTATGGCAAGTAGAAGGGCCACCGTTCATTTAGTGAACACAGTTTTTTTACCTGCAGTGACAAGGGAGAGCTGACATAGCTGCTTGAACAGCATCCAGTTTGCTCACAAGTCGCCGGTCATGCAAATGCATTCAGGTGCCTGAGTTACCCTGCTGCACAACCACTGACACACGGAGCCATCAATCACAGCATAAGTGAGACCAAGCTGAGCAACATGGACCATATGAAATGCTGGTACTTCACTATCAGAGCACACACATCCAACCTGCATACTTTAAAGGAACTGACTACCGGCCAGAATATGTCCCAAGACACGCGTGGAAGTGGAAAGAGTGTGAATTATAGTGATAGAATCCCGCATTCTTTTTGCGATTTGAAAAGCATTATTATCTAAAAATTGCGTTTGGAAGTCCCAAAAACCGGCCCGTCATGTCACCTAGTGACAAGCCCTGGTACTGCGCAAAGAAGTTGTTTGGATTTCTGTACAAAGCCTGCTGCTGTTTAGGCACACCACAATTCGTGCTTAAAATTCTGTAGACTTAGACTTAAAACCTAGACTTAAAACTCACAAGCCGGTGTATTACTAGGCCTCCCCGCTTTATGCTATGCTTATTACGAAGTAAAAGGAGCTGACACTGAGAAATAGAGCTGCCTTCGTGGCAACTTAGTGAAACCATGTCAAGCCACAGCACACAAACGTGAACCGCTATCGCGCTCACCTACCACTGTTTGCAGCATGTGTTGCATGTAGAACTTTGGCAGCAGTGCAGATAGAAAAATTATGATAAAATGTATTTCAGTGTTTCCCACGTTACCACTTCATGATTATACACTCTGACTGGTAAGCTTTCTACTGCACTAAAGAAAAAAAGGTACCACAAAGATTGGTTGTCAGTCCCTTTAAATTTCAAATATTTTTGTTCATTTTGTATCCAGCCAAAAGTGACATCACTGTCTCCGTATAACTCAGGAAATCAGTTGTGCTAGGGCCAACACAAAAGTAAAGTAGCGTGTTTCAATGCTAGCATTTTGTGTTTAGAAAAGTCACAAGGACGCGAATAAATTTGCTGTTATATTAGTGAGTGTCAGCATCCGTGCAGTAATCATGACCATCTCTGAGTCAGACCCCCTACCCCCTTGAAACAAACTTGTTTGTGCTTATCCAAAGATGAGTCTTTATGATTACTGCACTGCTTCAGCTTTTTTGGATAAGCATTGAATGATGCCAATAACAGAATAAATGCTAACTTGTGTCTTTCCTACAGACACCCCATTTTACCTGGCTTGTAATATTTGAAAAATTGCAACAGTAAGGTATCATTATTGCGTTCAGGTGGTAAAGATTATTACAGTAAAACCTCAGTAATTTGTACTCGGTTAATTGGGAATCCCGGATAATTTGTATTATTTGCGCGGTCCCAAATTTTTACATGTAAATTTAACCGGATAATTGGTGCGGCCAGTCTGCGACTTCCCGGTTAATTGGCACACTTGGCCGCGACTTCCAAGATATGCAAAGGGTGTTGCGAATCTCGGAGGCTGTAACTAAAACATGCATTTTTTTTTTGACGTACGGATCTCGAAGGCCATGTTTTTTTTTTTACCGGAAATACGTCGTAGACGCCATGTTTTAGCAATTGCCAGGCGGCGATGCGTGCGGTTGCGATCATGATCATCATCATCTCAACAGCGATGTTAGCCACTCTAGCGAAGTGAATGTTTTGTGGCATGTTTTGTGGAGTCTTTGTGCCATTTGGATGTCGGCTGGCGAGCATTGTGCGATTCGGTGCGACTGCTCCATTTGTCTCCTGTCTCCGCTTGAGTGTCTTCCCTGTGAATTAGTTGATTGAGGTGTGCTTGGAAGGAAGATGCCGAAGTACAAGAGCTTGTCCCTGCACGAAAAGGTGTGCTTAATTGAAGAGGCCAGCAAGTCGACGGCGTCGAAAACGGCTCTCGCCGAAAAGCACCACGTGCCTCTGTCAACGCTGTGCAACATCATCAAGAATAAGGAGAAAATTCTCGATGCTTACAGCAAGACGCACTCGTCAAAGCGTACACGAGTACGCCCGCCTACGTACGCCGACGTTGAAGCAGCTCTGATCGACTGGCTGCAGAAAGCCAACGCAGCACACCTTCCTGTGAATGGGACCATATTGCGTGAGAAGGCCAACCAGCTGGCGCTGCAACTTGGACATTCTGAGTTTAAATGCAGCAATGGATGGTTTTGCCAATTTAAAGAGCGCAACAACCTGACATTCGTGACTGTTTGTGGCGAGAGTGGCAGCGCGGATCAGTCTGTTGTCGACGGCTGGAAGCAGCACACCTTGGCTCCACTACTCGCCAAGTACGAAGCAGCAGATGTTTACAACCTTGATGAAGCTGCTCTGTTCTACAAAATGTTGCCTACGAAGACGTTCGCTTTGAAGGAGGCAGACATTAAGAGGCGGAAACAGAACAAAGATAGAATCACTGTTTTGTTTGGTGCAAGCATGTGCGGTGAGCACAAGCTGCCACTGCTTGTTATTGGGAAGACAGAAAAGCCTCGTTGTTTCAAAAATGCACGACTGCCATCCAAGGATGACCTGATCTATAAAAACAACAAGAAAGCTTGGATGACGGCTGCACTCTTTGAAGAATACGTGCGGCACCTTGACCGCAAGTTTGCGGCCGCAGGGCGCAGCGTTTTGTTCGTCGTCGATAATTGCCCAGCTCACGGCGACATTCAGAACCTGCAGGCAATCAGGCTGGTCTTTCTACCCCCGAACACGACGTCGCTATCGCAGCCGATGGACCAGGGCGTCATACACCATACCAGGAAAATATATCGCTACAATCTGTTGAAGCGAATGCTCCTTTGCTATGACAACGGAAAGGAGTATAACATTGACCTCCTCGGTGGTATTTGCCTCATTGTTCACGCATGGAGGCAGGTGGAGGCCACCGTTATTCGACGGTGTTTTGAGCACGCCGGTTTTGTGAAAGAAGAGGCAACCTCCGCTGAGTTTGCTGTCACCGCTGTCACTTGCCCGTTTGATGAAGAAGGGGAGACTCTCTGCGCTCGATATGAGGCTTTGCACGCGGACGAGGAGTGCACTCCAATCGGATTCTCCGAGTACGCAAATGTCGAGTGCACAGTGCAGACGTGTTACGCCGACATCGACAGCGAGATAGCTGCGAGATCGACCGATTCGGCCTCTAATGTTGACAGCGATGACGAGCCCTCCCGAGCACCCCCTTTGGCGGATGTCATCGATGCCTTGAGTGTTGTGCGCAGCTTCGTCGAGTGCAACGGCGGCGAGGCTGAGATGCTGCGCCTCATTGACAGGCTGGAAAATATGACTTTCAGTGCTGGGAACTACCGAACGCGTCAGTCACGCATGGAGGAATTTTTCTCCAAGTAGGCTGACTTGCCACAATAAAGGTGTGACTTCCGTACATCACGTTTTCTGGCTGATTTCTTTGATTTCGCGTTGTTTCGGATAATTGGGAATCCCGCTTAATTGGGATATATTTCTCGGTCCCGAGGCCTTCGAATTAACGAGGTTTTACTGTATTGCGATAGCAATTATATGGACAGTCTCGAAAGGTTTTTGCCGTCGCCGTCATGTCCTTCCGGTATGAAGTCCAAAGTGATAAGATTCCCCCGCACACTGTATGTTTTACCACGGGTAAAAGCGCGCGAGCGGGGCGACGAACATGGCTGAAGCAGAGATCAAACGAGCCAGCCCATTTCAGTCGCTTGGAGGGTGCATGCGATAACATCACCCCACTCAGGAGGCCTGCCGTTGAAGAAGACAGGAAACGCCCCGCCCGGCTTTAACGACGATGAAAAGACACAGGGTGGGGGGCGGGGGGGTTGTCGCGCGAGAAGCCACTTTGAACTTTGAATCTAAGGCTGCGGTCGTGATCGCTGGCGCGCGCGCTATCTCGAAAGCCATCACAGCGGGAGGCTCGTATACCCTTCTACGTGCTGCACTCTCAACGCGAAGTGACTATACGGCGAGCATCGCTCCCTGGAGCGGCCGCATTCTCTTACACCAGCATTTTGTAGTTACGCGAGATCCGATACAAAACAGTTAGCTGCCAGCCTCACTTCGTGTAACCCTACAATTTGTTGCTATCACGCTGATTGCTTCGCCCTTGCGGTGAAACTGTGACTTTTTCACAAAGTCTCTATTATCAGAAGCAACGTTACTAGAACAAACTCAGTTTCAAAGCTCCGTATCTCCGCCAGCGGAGGAGGGTGGTCCGAACGGCGGTCGCGAGAACTAGCGGCGCTGCAGTTCCGTCTTGCGCCACTATCGGCGCGTTGTCTGCTGCCCCGGCATAACGCTGCGGTCCGCCGCGCAGTTGCTCGCGGCAACTGCGCGGCAACTTTCTTATTATACTAGTTAGGTGGATACTTAAGTGGATATGCATAAGGTCGTCTGCATGCATTGGCCCGCGTGCGTTGTTGATTGATTGGCTAAGACTCGATGTTCCGTCTATATTGCCACGCCCACTTCTTGGTTTATTTTGATGTATTCGGGTTTGACCAGCAAGGACGGTTATCAACGCTCAACGCTGTCCGCGAAGCAGTGTTCGAGAAGCTTCGTGATTGTAGTAGATCGTTTTGGTAAGATTGCGCGCCGCACGCGAATCTTCCAGCTTTGTCGAGAGATAATGCCGCCACCAGCGATATCGCTGGAAAGTTCGATAGCGCCTGTATAAAAGCCGACGCGCTTGACTGCTTGTCAGTTGATCGACGCTCTGTTCGCCGCTATCAGTGTATTGCTGTAGTTTGATTTTCAGTTTCCCGGCCACAAGTCCGGCCAAATAAAGAGTTTTATCTCGGACCTGCTGACTGCTGCCTTCGTCGACGTCACGACCCTGTGACAATATTTGAGCTGTCTACATTGCGTTTAACTTCCAAGCATAGGAGTTTCTAAGCGAATGAGGGTCTTCAGCGTAATTTTTATAACTACCACCACAATTTTAGCCGCTGCCGTCTTATCTAGACCAAGAAGAACCCAACACGTTTGTAAAAGCCTTTATAGTGTACAAAGAAGCGTACTTACTCGAGATACAAAAACGTTCGAGAAAAATAGTACTCGTGTTGTCTACAATTTATTGAAAAAAACTTTCTCGAAAAACATCACCAATGCTTTGCAATGTTTACAAGACACGTTTTCGCGACGGTTAAAGGGATACTGACCCAAAATCGGAAAATTTTACGAGAACTCGGTAAATGAAATCTCAGTGTGCGATTATATCGAATAGATGTCTCTGAGCAATTTTTTCAGCGGATAGTTGTATTTTCGGTGTCTCATCTTTCTACGTCGCATCCTTCTACGATGCCTTAAACAATTCGAACAGATCGGCCGTGATGTGAGCACCGAGCAGTTCGCGCGTACTCTGTCGCTAGAAGAGTCGTCAGTATTCAACTTCAGTTTTTCAACTTCACCGAGCAGATGTTTCATCCCCGCAGCACTTCTTGCACTGTACGACAGCCGTTTGCGTTTCGTGCTGTAGCCGTTCACAACGCAGTTAAACTGCTCATCAACTACAATGATCTTTTGCACAAGTAAGTCTCCGTTCCCGAAGCAAACTGTGGGATTGGGCTAGTTGGTATTCCATTATTAAACTGCTCAGCGCAAAAACTTTGACACGGTACACATAGAAAAGACTAGGGCCAGCGCTGTTCCTCGTCTTTTCTATGTGTACCGTGTCAAATTTTTGCGCTGAGCAGCCCGTTCCCGAGCCGGCGAGTGTAAAATATTCCGCACATCTTGTTCGATAGCTCGTCGTAAAATCTCTCGAAAATCCACTGCTTTGAAGGCAGCGACAGCTGACAACTGATCGAATGTCAGTGTGATGCAACTCTGTCTCGATAGCGTAGGTAATCGCCTGCCTTCTGTCCTATTTCTGGCGGCTCCTCTAAACTGGGCACTAGGCTTTCGCGGGACGCCGTGCGTTTTGGGGGGGGGGGGGGGGGGATTTGCGCCTAAACCCCGAACATTTTGGCTTTGAAATGTGGGGTGGAAGTGCTGGGAACAAGCGCGGCACGGCACCGGGCGCGAGTTCCCACTTTCCACGTGGGATCAAAACTTTTTGTCCCGCAACGACACGACAATAGTGCTTTACAATGTCGTCACTCTCAAAATGAACGTCACAGACCTTGCCTTTCGCAGTAAGCTTTCTATCTTTGCCATGCAAAGCTTGAATGGCGCGGGTTCCTTTGGAGGTCCGAAGAAGTGTCGTGAAGCAGAGTCGTCGTTGAGGTAGCCGTTCTTGCAGCCTGGCGCAAAACAAGTCGGCATACCGCTAATACCGCACCGTGAATCTGTTCGTCCTCGTTACGCTCTGTACATCATGCACGTGTCTTCGTACAAGACGCTAAGCCTGGTCGAGAACAGTCGCAAAGATGACGAGCTAACAAAGCGCAGACGACGCTGTAACCCACATGCGCTCGTACATCGCCGGCGCCGATCACAACAAGCGCCAGCCGCGGGAGCTAGACGTGACTGCAGCGCCACTAGTTCTCACGACCGCCACGCGGACCGCCTCTCCGGCGGAGCTTTTAAACTGAGTTTGTTCTAGTAACGTTGATCAGAAGTGTGAAATGAATGAATGTGACATTTTTTTTTAACTCAGTCAACACTTGCAAGAAGTACATAACATTGCGAGACAAATGAAAAGGGGCTCACCTCTTCGTTCAGCTACACTCTCCAAGATTTTCTCTTCTTCCTTGAGTTGTTTCTCCAGTGCACTCTCTTTACGAGCTGCAAATCATTAAACAAGTGCAACAGCAGATTAAAGTGAAATGTGCTTATAATCTAGCAGTACAAAAAGCACCCGTAAGCACACAAAGCCAAAATGAAATAGGAGAAATTTCAGGTACAGCACTGCTTACGTTTAGATACCTTTAATAAGCCTTGGCAAATCTGGAGAGGCGCACGGGCGTTCCTTTTACGGCCTTCGCTATCGCTTCGGACACAGTGGGAGCGTTTCTCCACGGGTATAGGCACTGCCCACCCTGCGGGACGCTGCGACCCTGCTATTGTTATTGGGGCGTTTGCTTGCTGCTGCTGTTCTGACGACTTTTCCTCTGCATTGTGTGTTGCTGGCACAGTTCGTATAATGCGGATGCTGCGAGCCGGTTACATTGTGACATGACTCCTATACCCATGTGCGGACTTGCTGGTTGCTTTTGCGTTCTGATAGACATGTTTTGCAGTGCAATGCAGTGAATCGCTCACTGCGGACCGGCCATTGAGACCATGGTTTGCTATTGCGCTCTGCACTGTGAGTGCCAGCCAGTAAGAGTCATGGTGCTCTCTTTCATCAGTTCCCAAGCGATGCAGAACTGGTCGCCAAGTGGCTGAAAAACATTTCAAGGCAAAATATGGTTGCCAACGAAGTTCGCAAAACTGCAGGGTCTTTATTTTCATAAGCTTGTTTTCTGCGAATGTACAGCGCCATCCCTTAGTTGTTTTTAATGCCAATGTTGCACAAATGAAAATTACAGCACTTTGTTTCAAAGCTATGACGTGAATTTATGCCCGGAGTTTCATTCCTTATCGTGCAAACGCTACGACATGAATTTGTGCCTGGCGTTTTGTTCCTTACCATGCAAACAGCGCATGTCACTTGGAAATTTAAAGGCAAGCGTGCGCTCGCCTTTACTTTGCATGGATGGCGGAGCAAATGCAGTGGGAGATGGACACAGCCGCATTGTGAACGCCATAAGAAGGAACGACCGCGCACCTCTCCAGTCCAGCCCCGAATAAGCAGATTGCAAGTCAGGTGTGCTGGTCTGATATATAAAACCCAATTTCTGGGACGGACACACTATGCTCTGAGCTAAAACATAATTATTTTTTTTTTCACGGCCTATAAGTGCAAGGCATTGCCCAAACATTGCAGGTGGGTTCACAAAAAAAAAAAAAAAAGAGACAGAAGTTCATCTGCAGATGTGTGGCATCACATTTTCACATACCCGGATGTGTAAAATTCCCCAAGTCGGCTAGAGATCTGGTTCTGCTGAGGGCTTTTACTCTACTACCACAAAGCCTTCACACAAAGTGTTTTCTTTTTACATTTGTTTTGTTGCACAGCTGGTAAAACCCATTCCGATAATTCAGATATATTCACTTTCTGCAAGCATGGGTCAACAGCCCAGTCACTCACTTTCGGAGCGTGGAGGCCCGGTTTCAAATACAGCCCTACCAAGAAAACTTACTTTGTTTCATTCATTCATTTAAGGGAGTTTTCGCTAACGCACAGAAAAATATACACGGAACCCTATAGCCATATAGACGATTTTTCGCAGCTGGTTTGTGCAGCTGAAATGAGGTGGTGCCACTGGCCCCTGGCCTTTCAGTCCCAGAACGTGGCTTTGGCAGCACTACTCAATATGTCTCTATCCGTGCTGCGTTGTGATGGCAGTGGCAGAAAAAAGTCAACGAGGTGGCGCTTGTGGATGCGGTTTCCTTCTGCCTTGAATTTATTACGCCGTCGTCGCGCGCTGTGTGACCCGTAAGTTCGATGCTTTTATATTTGCTTTATATTTGCGTACTGAAGCTTTGAGAGCAATGCATTCGTCGGTATTTTGCAGTGTTTCCAAGATCTACTTTCTAATCCTCGGAGACGAGGCTTAGCAGGCACGGCTAAAAAAACACAGATGATCTCAATAATAAAGTAAAAACATACTTGATGCTTTATCCCCAACGTGAGATGACACAAAGCGATAGCCGATTTCACCATTTATTTATTGCTGTCAGGACGGGGCGCAAATAGCAAGCACGAGTTCGGATCGAAATGGGCAGTCATGTCTGCACGAGTGCTGCCACGTTAATTTGTAAACACAGCTACTGGCGGTTGCTGGTACCATAATTAAAGGTATATGCCATAAATGTAAAGTAGAATAAACATATCACTTAACGCTGTGGCGTAGTATGTGCGAAACAAACGCAAAATGTCTCAACCTTGTCAACATTTAGGCGATTAAATATCGAACTATGTTTCGATGCTCAAGCACATCACTTGCTTACAACCTGCTGCAACCAGCTCGTGTGGTCCGCAGCCACGGCCGCTTCATTGGCCGAAGGCCAGCAACGATTACGTGACCAAACATCGCCGCACCTGTGCGCCGCTGCGGAAAATAGTCTATATAGCTTTGCAGTAAAAGATTGCTGAAAGCATTTCGGGCAAACACAGCACTTGTATCTGTACATGTGTGGGCACGTATACAGATACACATGCTCACACAACTGTAGATGCACAGCTGTCAAAATGACTACCTTTTTTTTACCCTGCTCCCCACACGATGATGCTGTAACACTGCTCACCTTCAGCTTTCTTTTTGAGCTCTGTGTGTTGGTCAAGCAGACTGATGTTGGATTTACGGCCGTACTCGTCCCGCTGGTCGTCATCCTCATCGGTAGCAGTGCTGGATTTGTCACGTTTTTCCTCCAGCAATATGGCATGCAGACGGCCCAGTCTACCAAGCTGCATGACCATGGCCAGTTTAACACGTCTTCCCACAGCATTACATGCATGGAATACCACTATTCCGAAAACTGCCCGTTTCAAGAAGAGCTCTGTTGTTGAGTACAACTGAAAGAATTTTTCAACAGGTGCTGCTAGTTGCCCCATAATTACAAATATTTTGATGAAATCACTCTAGGTTTTTGGTATGCTTTACAGTGGCTCCTCCCAAAAGTTTGGTAAATCCGAGAGGTAAGAAGATTATTTACTTACAAGCAAACTGTATTTGAATTATATATACATTAAAAAATCCTACATATCGTAACTTTCGCACAAAATACCGTTTTTTAAAGCGAGAAAAAAAAAGAGAGAAAGAAAGTCTCTTGGTGGCGAGACTAAAATTTTATATACACATCCCTTTGTGCGTCGGCATACAAGCAAGACAAGCACTCGGGGCATATAATTTCGCATTTTGTTGCAAAAGTGTGGTCACAGTAGCAGATGCCCAAAATGCAATGGTTAGCAGCAATGGCAAAGATGGAGTACATTTATTCTTGTCACCAGTAGCATTTTAGGTTATGCCTGCAACATGAAATTCTCACCTAGACCAGCAATAAGGTCACTCAGCCATATTTTCACAGCACCAAAATTTATGATTACATACAGACTGCCCGTTATGGTCCCTGGCAATTGTGGAAGGTGCCTGCCTAGTGGTGAATCAATGCTTGGGAAACAACTGCTGAAGAAATGTTGAGCAAGCAGTATGGTTAACTTTTGCTGGAAGGTTCTGGCAAGTAGCATCAATCATAGTGAATTCTCTTTTCCTTTTTATTCAGAAACCTTCTGCAGTGTCTGCCACACAAAGATTTATCTTAGGTTATAAGAATGATGCCAAAAAGAAAAGCACAAGAGAGCATGCCTGTTGCTTCCTTCTTTCCTTGAGGGGTACATATGGTGTGTAATCAGTGTCAGAGTCACTACTGCTCTTGCTTTCTTCTCTCCGGAATCTCTGAAACACCAGGCGAGCAAAAAAAAAGATTACTTATAGAAATACATATTATCTGCTCGTATAAAAGAAATTCATCGACCTATGCCATGTGAAAGAGTAGAAACAGACACACAATGAAAATCAGTCTTCACACTACACTAATGCTGCAAAGCTAGTTTTTTGGCAGGCCAGCTGATACAAGGTATATTCTGAACAAAAAGCAGTACAACTTTTCCCCTATACAATGCTTCAGCAGGCCCCAAAAAACTTCATATTCGAAATTTAAAGACTGAAAATTGTACTTAGATTGTGTGGGAAATCTTTCTAGCTTACGTACACATCTCATGCTGTTTCTCAGGCCATCCAGAATGGGCCAACTAGGATAATGTCACAGCATCTTACAGTAAGTTATACCGCCGTTTAGACTAACATTGCAAGAGTGCCTATGAACAAAAATACGACAGTGATGGCGATGTAGACAGCACAGAGTCGTCTTAGGATAGCACAGAAGAGAGTGCCGTTGGTATGGGGCAGTGTCATCAAGACGATTCTGCACTGTCTACACTATCACAATGCATTACAACCAACTTGCCCCAGCTTCCATACTGGTAAGCAGCTTAATAATGCACCGCACATTCAAAACAATGCCCTTAAAGCTCGTCATTCAGCATGGCACAGCTAACGCAAGCCCCCACCTCCCCGCACATAAGTGCAAAATAATGCTTTTATAGCCAGATCAGTGACGAAATATGACGAGACATAAGGAACAAGCAAATAATGCAAACACAATTTACACATTTGACCGCTACGACTATCAGTTCAGTAAAAGGATTTACCACTGTGCCTTGTAGGCGGATCAGCTTCAAAGGCACTGAAGAAGTTTAGGGACAGGATGTCCCGGTGTGAAACCCTCCCGTGCCTGCGAAAAGCGGCTCACCCTGTTTGTACACACAGATATTTGGAAACTGCAACAGGTATTTCTTTCTTAAAGAGAACCCGAAAGTTTCCATTTGTCTACATTTGCAATGTTCTAACTTTGCAATGTCAAATTATGGAATTTTTTTTTTTCAGTTACAAGGCACTGCGTTACATATTTAATAATCAGTGACAGCGCAAGAACACCAGAGGGGACAAGAGAGAGAACACAGCGCACTGTCACTAATACTGCGTACCAGTGACAAAGCCCAGTTTTATGCTCTTCTAGATGACGTTACAGACACCGGTTTCGCCAGACAGCTCACCGAATCAAAAGGAATTTGTCTACCGATCGATCAAAGAGTGCAAGCTGAACAGGGAAGGTGATGGCACCAACGTCGTTAACTTATACCGGTGCCACACGGGCGCTTTTGATCGCGATCAGGACGATCGCGGTCTGCGCATCAAGATCTGGCTCCCAGATCGCGATTTGACTCACGCCTGCGTCAAACTCGATCCGGATTAGTTTGGACTATGTTGATCGCGATCAAAAGTGTCCGCGTGACACCGGTTTGCCGACACTGCGATGATGATGCCTCATACGATACACAGGAAGCCTATTCGAAGCGTTCACACAGAAAAAAAGAACTTTTCATACAGTGAACTATAAGCACAACGTACTTTCCTCGCAGTTGCATGCGCATTTTCGCTCTGAGAGTCGGTGTTCTCTACAGAACTTTCAACTCTACCGTCCATTTTACAACGTGACACCGATGACGATGCGCGCAACTTGTGCACGATGCGCGAGACTTTACGGCTTTTCTTTTTCTTTTTTTTTTTTGCCTCATTGCTAAAAGACTATCGTTTAGAGTCGTATTATGTTCCAGCCGATGAAGACAAGAACTTGGAGACATTATGCTAGTTGAAGCCGTCAATTTTAAAGTTAATTTTTTTTTATTTACTGGCAGCATCCAGAAATCGATCCAATCCAACCTAAAGCAGCGGTTCTAGCTAGTTCTAGCGGTTCCTATCACGGTTCCTATCGTGCGTTTCCTAGCAGTAGCAGTAGACCCGGTGGCGGCAGTTGGCATATGATTTTCTTTATTACTAAACAGCAATCTCTAAACTGCTGTGCGGCAACACGAGCCATGGTTAAAACTGTACACTATGGATTTCAACTTGGTCACCAACTAGGTTGAGAATCACATACTTTATTTTGTGTTGTGTTTTCCAAGGGAACGATGTCATCGCTAAAGCGCTCCTGTTCAGAGAAGCGCATTGATGATTCCGCAGCCAATCCCGTAATTAAAAGGATATCTTCGAGAATTCTGCCTGGTGCCTTGATACCTGCAAATAAAGATGCTGTCGACTGGTAAGCTTGCGGCATCATTTTTTCTTTTGCTCGGACATGAAGCGATACATTGCTCGCGCTTTAGAAGGATCAACGTTTGAGGAGACAGTGTCACACTTATGCTTCCCCTCACACTTCACCTACAATACTTTTCATTAAGTAATTGATCGAATGAATAATTAATGCTTCACTTCGCTTTCAGGGGCTTTCAGTCACTTCTTGCGTATGGTTGTCACAAGCACGTGGTTGTTATCGACACAAAGTATTTACAGGTAAGTATGAAAAGTACCACAATTAGTCAAAACGATTGCATTTTGAAATAGCGCCATGGCCTCACTGTTGCCTGTCAATATTTACAGGTCTTCCAGACTCTGACAGGGCACCAGCACCATGTGACCAAGGTATGACTGAGTGAAATATGAGAGTTGGACAAAGGTTTTCTGAAATGTGCAAGCCCGAAATGATCAACAGTGCTAGAAC
This sequence comes from Rhipicephalus sanguineus, assembly GCF_013339695.2. NCBI lineage: Eukaryota > Metazoa > Arthropoda > Arachnida > Ixodida > Ixodidae > Rhipicephalus > Rhipicephalus sanguineus. The sequence goes on along the minus strand of NC_051176.1, from coordinate 309,398,760 downwards.
CTAGCATATGCCCTGGTCCAAAAGAGACTTTTCTTGTTTAAACACTCCTGAACATCCCTACACTTTTGAAATGCTGGCACACCAGATTATGGGATCTTCCCTGAGGTATCAAAACGTGAGAGATCATCTTTATTCAGTGATTACTGTAGTGTTACTATGCTCTTGTCGGGTCAGTATACACGAAAAAATATTATCATTGCGATTTTGTATACAGCCTTGGAGCTTTTCAAACTTGAACTGCATTGTCAAGTGCCTTTGATTCTATAAGAACATGATATTTAACTGTTCAAATGTTTTGTTAATCTGGGGTGCTTCACTGCATCGGAAAGCTACGTACGAAACCTTGTTGCTCCATCATTCAATGCCCCGTGGAAACATATTATTGGACATTAATTAAAAAACATTCGTGCGACACTATTTCAGTGAAGATGCATACCTTCATGTTGTCAGTGCTACTACTTGCGCACATTAACAAACGATTTGAAAATAGGAATTTTATGGCGAAATTTTATTTTTGTGGGCGAGAAAAAAAGGTGGGCAAGCAGACATGAACACGATTTAAGGATAAAAGTTCACTACCAACTGGAAGGGCACACCGGGGCGTAAAAGAAGGTAGACAAAGCCTGCACATTATGGCAGCAGCAGTCTAGTGGTTATGGTGCTCGACTGCTGGCCCGAAGGTCACGAGATCGAATCCCGGCTCGTGTACTTAGATGAATAATGATGATATTATTACCCATCGATCGGCGACAAACACACATTGGCCTACATGAAAGAAGACTGCTTAGGCATGACATCTTTATATATGATAACCATTAGCTAGCTAATGTGCACTCATCTAGTCTTGTTGCTGTGCCATTGACTACCTTGTCCGCATGTTGGGAAGCTGTTCAGAATAGAGCAGCCAGCCCCATCTCATGTAACTATGGGCATCTTTCTAGCATTACTTGATAAAGCAAGATATTTCACTTGAGTCATTGCAAAAAGGCTCATGGTTGCTCTTCTGTGTCTGTTTCATAGTTACATATATATCAATAAATTGCACTGTCTGCCAACTCATGCTCCTGTGCACACGTCGCGACGCATTCACAGCTTGCTCATTTTCATGCGCATACATGGTCAAACGCAGCTATTGAACTGTTCGAGCTGTTGCACACTGGAACAGTCTTCTGGGCCACAGTGCTTGCATCCAAGTCTAACCACGAAACTTTTTGTGATAACCTGATTTTTTTCCTTCATATAACGATACTCTCCTGTACTAATTGTAAGCTGTGGTTTGTTACCTTTTTTTTCATTCGATGCTAACTTTCTGTTACCCCTTACTCAGTGCCCTTGAATGGGTCTGTGAAGTATTGTAAATAAGTAAATGAAAGTGCGTGCGAGTTCTCAGCCACTGCTGGAGGAAGGCCTCAGCCACTTATTTACCCGGTCTTGACTCCATTTTATTCCTGTTTCATCACCCCACCGAACTCACTGCCGTCCTCAGCTTCTTTTCCCTTCCCTTGGTGTCCTTTGCATTGCTCTAAGTGGCCACCATTTGTCTGTCCTGCGCATTACGTGGCCGGCCCAGATCCTCTTCTTTCGCTTGATATCAGCTAGGACACCAACTACGTCTGTTTGTTCTCTGACCCATTCAGCTGTCTTCCGATCTCTTAATGTTATGTCTACCATTTTCTATTTACTGCACGCTGCATGGTCCTTAACGTTTTCTCGAGCTTTTTTGTTATCCTTCAAGTTTAAGCTCCATATGTTAGAACTGGGAGTACGCAATGATTGTATACTTTTCGTTTTGGGGAGCGTGGAAGTTTGCCCCTCAGGATTTAGTGAATACTGTGTTTCATTTCCTGAGCACATTTTCTGGCTGCTGTCAATACAGAAAACACTGCAATCCACCTATAATGATATTGACAAAACAGAAAATTTGATCGTTATGACCTATTATCGTTATATCTGGACCTGCAAAAAAAAAAAAACAACAATGAAAGAGCATACCCTCGTCTCCCTGTGCATGTAGGCCTACTTATTCATAATAAGTGAATTGGATCGAACAATGCAAGTCATGGCAAAGAACACTGACCACTTTGTTATAGTCTAAATAGCCAAAAGATTATTTGAACAAGCTGATAAAAATGAAATTTGTGAAAAAATTGGAATTCTTGAGGACATCTCGAGTCTTGAGGGGTGTTGAGATCGTCGACTGCGAAAGCCCATATTTTTTTCATCAGGCTTCCAACCTCTGCCAGAAATCCCTATCAGTTCACTGCTTCACCTCAAGAGATATCACCCTGTGCCTAGTCAGTGCCATCTTTCATAAGCGTATAAATGGGCAAAAGCTTGTGTTAGAAACCGTTGCTGGGCGTTGTGTGGCTGTGACCAAGCAAGCTCTTCCCCTCCAGCGATTGCGATGGTGATTATGCACACAATGCTCCCTTTCTTCATGGTGGCTTGGTTGCGGCACTTTTAATGAGTTTTCACGTCGTTCTCTTAAACTGCCTTACTTTTATCGAACTCTCAAATAAATTTTTGTAGAAGGGTGTGCCCACATAAGAACGAACACAAGGTACAGGTCATCATTCCCAATTATGATGAAATTAACTCTAGGTGAAGGTTTTAGACCCCGAACAATAATTTCGAACTTAGTTTCGGTAGAAAAAAATTTGTTTGTCTGAAAAAAAATATGTAAAAATTTTGGCTGTGAAAAACACTTTTTCACCAATTTCACAATTTCTGAACTTTCAGTGGACCTAGTGAAAAAAAGGTGCGCTTCTTGTTTGCAATAGTTCAATCTTATGAGTATTTATTTCGCTTTGCTGTCAAAGGACATTGGGTTAAAAAAATCACAAACATGGTAAATCCCATGAAATGCCCGTATTCGAGGAATTTTGCTGTAGACAAGTTAAACGGAGGATAACAATACTCGGTACATATTGACCTTGATATTTGCACTTTCTCAAAATTTTTCATGGTTTTAGAGCTGCTCACCATCTTACTGTGAGATTGTGCTCGAATGTATGTGGTTTACCATAAGCGCAGAAGTTTGAAAATAGATTTCTCAAAAAGTGAATTTTTAATATTATTTGAAATCTCTCTGATTGATGTCAAGGATGTTGTCTACCATTCTGCGTAAAAAAGTTCCCCCCGTGGGAAGATGGGGGCGACATTTTTTTCCCCGTTCCTACATGGATCACATCACACTGTATAATTATGCATGGTTTTTCTTTTGCGTGAGGGCAATGAGAAATGTGAAGAATTGATATAAGTTATAAGTGATACACCTGGTATCGTTATAAGTACTTTACATTGCACTAGACATTTAGGCTGCTGCATAAAGATCCTATTCAGAAAGATCCAACAGGCTCTGCCAGCAAGCACCAAGTGCATCAGCGCCGCAGATGGGCAGGGCACTCGTAATGATATCGTGCTAGTTGCAAACGGGGAGAGGTCTGTTGAGAGAAAAGCAGGCAACAAGACAGAAGCCATTTGCACTCTAAAAGATGGCATCTTTGCTGTGCCTTGTGGATTTCATGGCCTCTCGTTTGCGTGAAAGTTGAGAGTTAGCCGACTGGCAGCTATACCACTGAGTGCTTGCAGTCAGCATACCAGCAGATTAAATGAAGGCAGACCCCATATTTCTCAGTGCATTGCTGTGAATGTAGTTGCATGCATTCCTTTAATTGGAAGAATGGTTATCGCCATGCACAAATATCAAAAGCATGTTAAGCTGTTCAAGCGCTTTGTGTGAGCAACATGATATTTGTGTACTCGAACCATCAATATCATCACTTCATTGGTGCCTCATGATCTACTGATGATGCTGTGGCCTATGTGGTTATTGCGTCATGCCTCGGGTGACCACCTTTGTGCTAGTGAAATGTGGAACACGCTGACTCAAGGGGGGGGAGGAGAGATTGACACAGCATGGCATGGCGAGAAATAAAGTACAATAATTTGTCTTTCAACTTTTGGCGGGAAATTTTTGCGTGCAACATTTTGTCGTCTGTGAATAAGGGAAATAGAATAACTTATGCAAGTTGAATATGAAATACACAGATGTGTAACCAAAACTCCCCTTTAAGCGCAAATTATGATGCACTATACCGTCTGCAAATGCGCCAAATTCGCATAGCATAATTCCAAGGCACTCAGTATTACATTCCAAGCAAGAAAACGAAGGAATGTGTTGTTTTGTGTTAGTTTCAGTAATTATTGTTAATTAACATGTAATTAAACATTAATTATTCTGCAATCAGTCAGCTTCAATTCTTGAATAAGAATCAAATATTAGGCCCGCAATGTATGCCCAGTTTGTTTTTTGGTTGTATTCGTTTCGAGCAAAGAAAAATCTTGGTCCTGGAACGCGTCACGTCGAACGATCTTCGAACATGGTAGTGTCTCCAGCAAAGTGAGATGCTCTGCAGCAATACACAGCACAATAAAGTTCAATGACTGCTCAGGAAGCCACTGCGTTTCAAGTCATTTGAAGAAACACGTGCCTCCATAGTTGATGTGTACCATTGTACACACCACCACTGAAGGCGTTATACAACACTCTAATATGCACTGACACAAAACAGGGTTATTAATATCAGCCTAAAATTTCAGCAACTCAAAGAATAGTCAGTCAAAAAGCAGCTGTGGCCAGTGTTGTACTCGTTCCTTTAAAACAGGAACGAAAGTTTCGTTCCTCGTTCCTTCCCATTGTTGGGACGAGTTCCCTTTACAAATTCCTATATTGCAAAAGGAACGCATTCCAGTTACATTTCGAACATTGGAAGTAGCTGTTACATTACCGTTACATTTGATTTTTGTATTAATATACAGGCTGTTTCAAGAAATGTGTCCAACCTTCTAAAAAAATCAGGAAAATGCGATATTTGCTCGGGGCTTTCAGAATTGCTTTTTCTGTAGCAACAGGAATCTTAAGGTAGTTAAGGACATCATTTAGGACAGTAATTAATAAAGTTACAATATTAACTTTTTAATTAGTGGAGTTAGGTCATTGTGTCAAATGGGAGAATTGAAGTCCTTCATGCGAGGAACCCATCTGAGCTTTGAGGTTTCGAAAAAGCGTCCTCTAGTAATTGTTGTGGCATAATGAAATTCAACAAAATGCAACGGCTTTCAACAGCGAAAGTCATCGAATTCGGTTGAATTTCATTAATTCGTAATTATTACTAGAGGCCGCTTTTTCGAAATCTCAATGTTGGTATGGGTTTCTGGCACGAAGAACTTCAATTCCCCAATTTGACACAGTCACCTCACTCCACTAATTAAAAAGTTAATTAACTTAACTTTCTTAATTACTGTCCCAAGTCATGTCTCTAACCATCTTAGATGCCTAGCGCTACAGAAAAAGTCATTCACTCATTTTGGACGTCTCAGAAGAATATGGCAGTTGCGTTCTTCCATGTTTTTTGTTTAGGTTTCGCCATTGAATTTGGTTGAATTTCATTACTTCATAATTATTACGAGATGCCACTTTTTCGAAATCTAAAGTTGGGTTGGGTTTCTGGCATGAAGAACTTCAATTTTCCCATTTGACACAACCACCTAACTTCACTAATTAAAAAGTTATTTAATTTAACTTTTTAATTACAACCCCAAATAATTTATTTAACCATCTTAAAATCCCTGCCACTACAGAAAAACCAATTCTGAAGGCAGCAATCAAATATCACATTTTCCTCATTTTTTGAGAAGGTTGGACACTGTGGGAATCGAGCGCGTCCTCCCCTTTGGCGCCTCGTTCCCCAGCTAGCGCGTGTGTTGGCCCCGCGCGGCTCGAGCGCCGGGGACCGCCGTTAATCGGCGGGATGGCGACCGCGGCGGCAGCGCCAGGCCTCTTTGTCTGGTGCGAGCCATGCGTCGGCTTCCCGGCGCACAGGCACGCGTCCGGGCGTGCCTCGACATGCTCACGCCACCAAGTTAGCTTGCGTCACTGCGCAACGCCTGTCCTCATTGGCCGCCAGTGACAACCCCCTTCCCCCTTGAGCTCGCTTCTGTCTGGCGCGGGCTTGCCCGCGTGAGATGCTCTCAGGCTAGCGCGAGTGGTTGACGCGCTGCTCTAGCAGGCGGCTTCTCGTTCGTGTGCTCGACTGCTGCCCTTTGTGTGATAGTCGTAGCGCCGCTGGCAAGCGTACTCGACCGGTCTTGCAGAGTTCCCTTTACGGCCTGCAAGCCCGTGACTGTCGTACTGTGCTGCATCTTGGGTTAATAAACCCGTGTTGTTTGTTGACATCCTGCTTCGAGTGCCTTTTCTGCGCCGTGCCGGAGTCGACGAACCCGGCCGTAGCGTCTTTGTTCGCTGCGGCAGTGGAGAACGTCGCGTCGCTTCACGGCCGCCTCGTAGGGTAAGCTTTGTGCTAAACCTATCTCCACAACACATTTCTTGAAACACCCTGTATACCGTCGGGTAATCCTGAGACGAAATAAAGAGAGCAATTTCAAACTCGCATCGAACTACGTATATTATAGGAATTTAAACATCACTGGCAGCAGATTATCTGGAGATAAGAAGAATCCAGGAAAGCTAGCAACAATGGAACGCTCAGAGGCGCAGACCGGGCGCTGCAGCGGCGTCTGCGGTTTCGTGTCATGGGCCTGTTTCTCGCCGTCACATGTTCGGGTGTCAGGGGCCTGACAGCCGTGTACAACTCCGAGATGTAAGCCACACAGTGATGAACAAGCCTCCAAGGACCACTCGTTACGATAGGCCGCCTTGTTTATTTTTCACTGGCATGTGGCCGCGAACTGCGCAAACACAAACCGGCGGTAGTGTTCGCCGCACGCTGTGAGTCGCTCCCAACCAGGGGTCCAACCAATGCGAAACATCGTTGCTGTTGCGCTGTGCCCTGCAAAGAAGCCCATTCATGCGCAGTGGGAGGCCACCGAGAGGGAATTCGGTGGTCATCACGTTGTGTTTCACTCACTTTCTGTCGCCGCCAGCGTTGTGGCGGCTGGCGGGTACCTCTGTCCCGTGTGCGTCAAGACACCTGATGCGCTCTGCTATTTCTAGCGTTCGATGACTTCGTGGAACCACGCGCAGGCATCGCTGCGTCCTTAGTAATTGCGCCCACAGCCTCCCCCCGTCCCACCGCCTACTCTTCGGGACCCTCATCCATGGGACCAGTGTTTCAGGGGCACACCTCCTGGTTAATCAGAACTCGGGGTACCCAGTTTGCCTCCTCATTCGCTTGACACGTAGGAGAACTGCCCATATAAGCAGCCCAAAATTGGAGGACGCTTTAGCCTCACAGTTCAAGAGTAAAACGCGGTAGCATAATCGGGCTTCTTGGTGGAAAACTCAACCGTGCCGCAAGGAAAGGAGCGTCTGTGCTTGTAACATTGGATGTTCCAAACTATCCTAGAATGTCTAATGCAAGTACAGTTGCGAAGTGCCCACCATATGCCATTATTAATCCTTTTGCGCATTCGGGAATTACCCGCTACGCGTCCGTAAGGCAACACGCGCACCTGCACACTTTGTCGATGCCACTGCTGATAATGATTAATTATGCCTGAGCGTTTTTTAATAGGTGGCCCTTTAAACCATCCACTCGTCGCGCAGTTCACATGTTTTGATATCTGGTGCGATTCTACGCTTCTTTTACGTAATATTACATGCGTTAGTTAGACTCCTTGCACTACATGACATTCGTAAAGGTTTTTTTTTTTTTTCGAAACAGCTTCCAGCACCGGCGTGGCTCTGTGGCAGAACACTTGCTTTCCGCGCCGAAAGCCCGTGTTCGATCCCCACTCATACCGAAGATTTTTATTATTTATTTATATGCATTTATATGCGTCTATCTTGAATTTTCGCTCATGGACGACGGCGATTTTTCGCTCACAACCAATGACACGTACACCGGAATTTCTGCGAAACGAGCTTTTGAACGCTATCGTGTTAAAACAGCTGCGACTTTCGGCTTGGCCGAACACAAACGTCAACAATGTACAAGGAAGTGCACCCTTTCCAGATGACGATCCTACACGCGCGTTTGCGCATTCCCCATGACGTTCTGCGTACGTGCGTCTATTCAATGCCGTGGTACGTTTACAGAAGGAATGGCGTTCCCTCTGCCGTTCCGTCGAACACATAACGACTTACCGTTACAGTTCCACCGATCCTTAATGGAACGGTGGCGTTCCTCCTGTACAACACACTGGCTGTGGCTTAGTTTCCACACGTAAGCGATTGTCTTAGCAGTGGTTGGCCACTGCATACCGCTAGTAGCGTGAACATGCTCAGCCAATGCAGGAGGCTGCCACCCCAATGGGGGGGGGGGGGGGGAGGGGAGGCAGTGTTTCCGCGCAGCTGTCGCCAGAAGCAGTCGCCGCTGCCGTGAACCAGGCGGCTAACTAACTTTTTCGGAGGCTTGTAGCGCTTGTAGTACTTGCAGCTAACTCATCCTCAAGCAGGGTGGCCAGATGCAACGAAACTCAAGGTGCTGCCGAACAACACTGAAGTGTGACATGTGGGCATTTTTCAAAATTTTCCTATCTCTTGCGGGACGGTACATCCACCGTCACGCGAGTCGCGGTACGGGTGGTCATCCTAGTCGTGCCACTAAGTGTGGGATCTCGGGTTTGTTTCCTGGTTGCATTTTCATGTGGCCAGAATGTGACATCGATCACGTAATGCCCTTTAGATACATGCTAAGGAATCCTAGATGGTCAAAATTGATCCAGAGCCTTCCAAAAGCAGTATCCTGCATAGCCCACTGAGCAATTTCTAGATGCTAAGCCTACAATTTCGACCTTTTTTGTTTCATCGTATGAAACTTCCATGTTGGACAGCATTGTGTCCCTTCTTTCATCATTTTGTGCAACAAATGCTAATTATACATCCTTTCCAAAGAGCTTGTGGGGATCGAGAGCGTCCTCCTACCTGGCGCCTCGTTCCCCAGCTGCCGCGCGCGTGCCGGCCGCGTAGCCCGGGCGCACTTAGGCACCGGCAATCGCCAAGATGGCGGCCAGGGCGCCTCTTTGTCTGGGCGAGCCAAGTGTCGGCTCCGTCCCGCGCTGGCATGTCCGGGCACGCTACGCTGGCACGCTGCGCGGGCCTACGTCACAACGCAGCGCCATTCCCCATTGGGCCGCTGGTGACATCCTCCTCTCCTACGAGCTAAGATGCGCCCGACGATTCGCTCGTGGCGGCTTCTCGTTCGTGTGCTCGACTGCTGCCCTTTGTGTGATAGTCGTAGCACCGCTGGCAAGCGTACTCGATCGGTCTTGCGGAGTTCCCTTTACGGCCTGCAAGCCCGTGACTGTCGTACTGTGTTGCATCTTGGGTTAATAAACCCGTGTTGTTTGTTGACATCCTGCTTCGAGTGCCTTTTCTGCGCCGTGCCGGAGTCGACGAACCCTGCCGTAGCGTCTTTGTTCGCTGCAGCAGTGGAGAACGTCGCGTCCCTTGCCGGTCGCCTCGTAGGGTAAGCTTCTCGCAAACGTATCTCCACAAGCTACACCCTAGTGCTTACTGCAACACTGTGGTGTATTGTGGTACTCAGAAGTAGTGCTTCCCTCTTGTTTTCAGCAACTGCCATTCATTTTTTTCTTTGTGTGATGTCTTTAGAGTTCTCCTGGTAAGCCTTCGAGATGTTCTCAAGTACATTAGGAGAAGCTAGAAAGTATTAGTACTTGTTGCCGGGCTAGTTGGTACATCTATACCGGAATACAAAAAGACATGTAACCACACCATAGAAAGGACAGGAAACAGAACAGAAAAGGCCGTAAGATTATGGAACGGGTGGGAGATTATGGCAGCTTATTACATTGTTGTTGACACATCTGTTGATTTTCATTACGTTCATTTTGTTTTATTCGCTTGCTGTTTTTTCCTCAGTTGCCAATCTTTATTCTACATTTTATACATGTATTCACAGGAGGTCCCCCTGACAGTTTTTACTTTGGTACCTCCTTCGGTATTATATCAATTTTCTACTTGCACTGTATTGTATTGAATATATTGAATAAACTCACTCAAACTCAAACTCTGTGTGGCGGAGAGTATAGTTTATTTCGGTCTTTGCTAGATTAGAAAGGTTTTTGTCATTCCCCTTGTCCAATGTATTTTGATGAGCATGTGAGGCGATGGGCTTTGGACATGGCTACTATGGCTATATATATATTGCTGCTTTTCTTAGACGCCCGTTTCTGTTTTAAGGAAGGGTAATTTTAAGGGCTTGTTTTTATTTGCTAGGCACAACATTAATTAGAATGAACAGAAAGCCAAGGAAAGTATAGGGGATGTTATTTGTAGTAATTGTGATGTAAATGTGAAGTGGACGAAAAAAGAACTTGCCGCCATAGTATACGAGGGATTATTGGTCAGCTGCCAGCTTGTAAAAAGATCACGTGCTTCGTGACGCCAGCAGGCAGAAAAAAGAGTGTTCCACACTCGCCGTCATGGCTACTAGTGGTGCTGACTAACACTCGCAAGTTCAAAATGCACATATATGCTCCATAAAGTGGACGGGGGGATGACCGCCTCCGTAGCTCAGTGGTAGAGCATCGGACGCGTTATTCGAAGGTCGCAGGTTCGGTTCCTGCCAGCGGCAAGTTATCTTTTCGTCCACATTACTTTCTTCACATTTACATCATAATTACTACAAAATAACATCCCCTATACTTTCCGTGACTTTCTTGGCTCTTAATTCTAATTAATGTTGTGTCTAGCAAACAAAAACAAGCCCTTAAAATTGCTCTTCCTTCGTTCATTCATAGCGAGGGCCTCGTTCTGGCAGGCTGAATGCCTTAAGGCCAACTCCGGCGACTTTTCGAAGTCAATGGATTTCAGTAAAATTTGCTGGGCACGTTCCTTTTCACGTTCCCGTCATTTTGTGCCAAATTTCAGGCTGGAGGGATGCGCAGCTTCATTACAAATGAATTGTATTGATTGTTCCAACTTTCTCCACCTTGCTTCCCAGAATTATAGATGACTTGCACGTGACGTCATGGACGCAGCTTCTGAAAGGAACTGGGACTCCACGATGGTGGCTTTGATGACAAACAAGTTGCGTCTATGTGAAAACGACGCGGCAGGAACGTCCCTGTGCGTGAATAATGAAAGAACCTGCGTGTGATGTTTTGATAACATTAATGTGACATCGGAAACGTCGCGTCCCCACATGCTGGTGCTCCAACACGACGCTTTCAGTGACGTCAGTGCAAGCCATCTATTGGCAACACTGTGAGCGTGACGTCACTTTTGGCAAACTGGAAGTGACGGAACCAAGGTGCCATTACAACGTCTACTATCCACAAGGCAACAATAGCGTGTGTTTGGCCAGCGCTTCGTTGGCTGGGCGTGCAAATTTCAGTTCCTTGTGGCCGTGCGTGCGATGGGTGGCAAGTGGTGTTACGCGTTGTGGGCTGCACACGATTCTCTGTATTAACAATCACGGAACACTCGCACCTCACGATTACCCCGCATCTTCATATTAGAGTGTTTTAGCTAGCAAGACGGAAAGTGCGGTAATACGGTACCGGCTGAAGAGTGCACATGCGTGAACATTACTGTACGGAAACACTTTCCGTAAGGTATACAGGGTGCACTGTGACCGGGCCTATCGGTATGCATAACTTGCAAGTACGTAACACCGCGGAACTCCGGGTACGATCTCAGCATGTGCCGCCATCACCGAGCATATGGCAGCAGACGACACCGAGTCAAGCTGTGCGGCTCATATTTCCCGTCAACGCCGTACGTTGCAAGGGCGATATTTGACTGCCGCTCGAGAACTAAGTGTAAATAAGATAAAAAAAAAAAAAATAAAAGGACCAGACGCGGGAACGTACTGTTTGCCAAAGGTGATCACAAACCCGTGAAAGAGCTGTCGGAGAAGCGTATCACATGGCTTATGCGCGCATATACAGGAAGGACTTCAAGACATCGAATAACGTTCGTGTGTGCGGGCGTTACTTCATAACATGCAAGTTATGTTTCCCAATCTCATGCGAAGTCGTTTCACCCATTACGTGCGACACTGTGGACTCGGGCACTGCAGACACAGAGGATCAAAGTTCCTCAGTCAACACTGCTTCACTGAACGATTATCCTTCGGCATAAGCACAAGGCAAATGATAAAAACACGCACAACGCCAAACGATTCGCGGTACGAACGTAAACGCGGCGCGGTCACTGAGTTAGAGTGTACTAGAATATTCTAACTGAGTCGTATGTGCTCAGTTGGCTCGGTGATGGCGGACGGAAAACAGGAACTGACGTCGCTTGCAAGTTATGTATACGGTGAGCTGCGCGTCGTGTCAAAAATTCATCACACCAACGTGATGTTGAACGCCGCTATTGCCAAACTTATGCACTCTTCCCAAAGCAATATTAAGAAGCTTTAGTTAGTCCACAAATTTCCCAGCGATAGCATTTTACCCGATCGCAGCCACACAAACTTAGGCCGCCTGGATAAGTGGCGCCATTTGGCGGTGGAATGCGCAACCAGGCAAGCAAATAACTAAACAGGTGTGTTCTACTTCATTGAAGAAAAATGGTGATTTTAGTTGGCCTTCAAATGCGTCCGAATCGCAACTTTAATTTTCCGACAGCTCCGAGGAGCTTGTGCGCGTAGCACGGTCAGTCACAGACATGGTACAGTGCAGACCACTTATAACGTAACCGCATATAGTGCAGGACCGGTTATAATGCAGTCTTTTTCGACTCCCGTTTACCCTCCCATAGAACCGCATGTATACGCATACCGCTTATTGTGCAGTCCCCCAAGATGAAATACCGTTTATAATGCGGTTGCGGGAAAATATTTCTGACAAACGCGGTAGCGAGTGCGGTTCTCAAAGGAGGTACGCCGCTGGGGAGGGAGCGACGAGGTCGTTACGACGGGCGAGGGCACGCGCAGTGAACGAACGAAGGGCGGAGGGAGGAAAAAGACCGCGGCAGCGCTGTGCGGGCTCGCCGAGTGGGGAAGGATGGTGGTTGCCTAGGCGACGGAGTAGCCTTTGCACCGGCGGCGGCAAGGCTCCGCGGCCGCTTGCCGGCAGCGCGTTATGCGTGGAACGTACGATCGCGTACTCATCAAGTGCGCTTAAAGTAGTTTCCTGTCGGGAAAAGCGTCGTCTTTATCACACTTGCTACAGATATCGCGTTTGCTACCTCGTCCGCAAATTGAAAAGTTTTGCGGCTTCATGACGCGAGCTTTCGCCTTTTCTGTCAGTGCGCGGACTTAAACGAGCTTGGCGGGCTTTTGTCGCCGTTGCTCTCCCGGCCGCGAACACAAACTTCGTATCACGCGCGCTGTTCTTGGGTTAGTGCTTGAGTGCAATCTTTTCGACGTCCGACCTTCATGTTGTCTTGGACAAACTTCCCGCGACAACATGCTGAACCGCAGGCTAGGCCTAATCAGCGTTGGTTGCTTTTCGATAGCGGTCGGGGGCGATAAAAGTTGCGGTTTGGTGCGGAATCGACGAAACTTTTTGCGATGGCTGCACTTGAAGGGAAGGGAATCATATCGTTAATGAAAACGAGGGCATGGTTGGCACAAGCAACTCTCGAATGGTGGTTCCGGATTCGATTGCAATGTCTTGGACATCGCGTGCGCGCCCGTGAAATCGAACGATCGGTACCGCGCTCAGCACGTGAAATTTCGGTCGCGATTCGACATGGTTTCTGTGTAATGCGCATACCTCGAGGTGGCCTGAAACGTAGTCGGCGAATTTCCGCGATGGCACTTTGTTTTGTTTGCTTTTTTCCCCCGTGTTCATTTCGTTGGCAATGCGGGTCTTTGGCGGTTAATTTTTGAACATTCGGAGATTTAAGTGGTTGTAAGCGCCCCAAATCGCATATGTCGATTATCGGACACGCGAGGCTACATGCTCAACACGTTTTGCGCAAGTGCAGCCTTTGAAGAAGGTTGTTTTGGTTATAGTGCGGTACCGCTTACAGTGCGAATATTCGCGACTCCGGCGACTTACGTTATAAGCGGTCTATACTGTACTGCTTACTCTAAAAAGACAGGGTGTGAAACACGGACACAATAAAGAAGTCAGGACACCACAAGCGCCGACTAACACCATCAGTTGTTAGTCGGCGTTTGTGGTGTCCTGACTTTTTTCTTGTGTCCGTGTTTGCACGCCCTGTCTTTTTAAAATGGACACTTAGCAACTAGCTCAGCTCTCTGTTATTCTATGGTACTGCTGTTGCAACGGGGTCACCTTTCCCCTGAGCGTCTGCTCTTCGCCGCCTTTGTAGCTTTCATACTACGCGCTGGTAGGACCGGCATACATTGCTCGGTTTTCGCCGACTTATACGTCACGCGAAGACAGTACTGCTCGGTCAGGTTTCGGTATTGCGGTTTTTTGCTTATTTAAAATTATTGTCAAATTTGTCGAGTATTTCTGCTATCGGACCCGTGACAGGAGCGACTCAGGAACATAAAAGCACCATTACTTTGACATGGTAAAAAAATCGCTGGAGTTGGCCTTTAAGGTAGTATACGAGGGATTGTTGTTCAGCTGCCAGCTCGTAAAAAAAGATCACGTATACGTGGCGCCAACCGGCAGAAAAAGAGTGTTCCACACTCGCCGCCATGGCTGCGATCGACGCTGGCTAGCACTCCTTGGTTTAAATGCACATATATACCCCATAATTTGGACGGAAAGATAACTTGCCGGCGACAAGTTATCTTTCCGTCCTCTTTACTTTCTTCACATTTATATCCTAATTGCTATAAATAACACCCCCTATACTTAGCATTATGCCTGTTAGTTCTCATTCATATTGTGTCTAACAAAGAAAAACGAGCCCTTAAAAGTCGTCTTCTTTCCTTAGTTTTTGCTAGTAGTACTTAGTATGGTTAGGCTCGGCTATCTTCTGTTTCAATCAGTTCCCCACACTACGCACGTGTCACGGGGTTTTGGCGGGAGCTGTTACGCGGTTCTTGGCGGGAACATGTCACGTGACCAGTTATGTGTGTTATTCACGTGACTAGCTGTTACGCGGCTTTGGAGAGAACATGTCACGTGACGAGCTGTTACGTGATGCGACGTGATTTTGGTCGCGTGACTAGTTACATGATTTTAGTCACGGGACTAGCTGTTACGTGTTTTTAGCGGAACATGTCACGTGACTAGCTGTTACGTGATGTTACGGGATTGAGTCACGTGTCTAGTCACGTGGTTTATGGCGGTAACGTCTCACGTGACTAACTGTTACGTGATCTTAGTTAAGTGACTAGTTACGTGATTTTAGTCGTTTGACTAGTTGTGTTATGTTCGTGATAGTCACGTGACTAGTGGTTACGTTATTTTACGGTATTTTAGTCACGTGACTGCTGTTAAGTGTTTTTTTACAGGAACATGCCACGTGACTAGCTTTTACGTCATTTCGTCATGTGAGTGGTTACGTGATTTACGGCGGGAACGTCACATGACTAGCTGTTACATGATGTTACATGGTTTTAATTACGCGATGTGACATATTTTAGTCATGTGACTAGATATTGCGGGATATTAGTCATGTAACTAAGTGTTGCGTGATGTTACATGATTTTAGTCCGGTGACTAGTTGTTGCGGGACGTTACGTAATTTAGTCACGGGACTATTACGCGATTTTTAGTCACGTGACTAGCGGTTATGTGATGTTGCGTAGTTTTAGTTATGCGACTAGTTACATGATTTTTAGTCATGTAACATACTCGCCCATCATAGTTGTTGCATTCCGTAGCCGGACAAATCGGCACACTATTTGTGGGAGCGAAGCAGAAGATGAAAGGGAGGACGAAGCGAGTGCGTGCTGGTTCATTACTGTTTGCACTACTCGGTGCAACGGAAAGTTTAACAGTTCTGCTGCTAAAAATTTTTCGTAAACACTATTGCACTTTACTATGGACATGCTGTTAGTACCTTTGCTTGGTGGGTATGGTAGGGTAAATCGGTCATCTTGGTTTCAGCTTTATATCTCAGGAACTTTTCCATATTTTGTTGTGAAATTTTGCTTGCTCAATAAGAAAGCTTTTGGCCTTCACTTTGTGCAATTAGGACCCTGTAGCTTTTGTTACTATTTTGTACTTAGGTACCAAAGTTTATACCGGGGTGTAAAATGAAATGTACCTTTTCTCAGAAACGAAAAACTGTATGACCGTGAAATCTGGCACGTTAATTCCACGTGGTAGTGGCATTAACCCCTAGCTCTAAAAACGGTGTCTACATTTATCTCACAAGAAAAAAGAAATACTGTCCTCACATGTCATGTGCCGTAAGAGAGACTTTCCAATTAATAATCTTTTTCTTAATTATAACTCACACAGTTTTTCGAAGTTTTAGGTTGAGACTATTTGGAAGGGATTTAAGTATCATCTGAGAAAATTTCAGCACCATTGGTCGGATAGTTTTCCAGAAAAGGTACAGTGCTCGTCAAATTAAACCCGAATAGCTGCAAGCCTTCGCATGGTATAGTGCGCGCCGTCCTGTTATCACCATCGACAGGCGCGCGCATCTGGTTTGACTGCACTGCGCATATGCGCGCCTGTCCATGGTGATAACTGGACGGCGTGCACTATACCACTGCGAAGGCTTGCCGGTGTTCGGGTTTTATTTGACGAGCACTGTACATCAAGTTCAGAAAAATTTCAAAAAGCGCAGAAAGTGCTCACAAGATAAACCAATGACTATGCTACAAAAGCATTACTGGTGGGAAATTTTGAAATCAAAACCTATGAAAATGGTAGGAAATGAATATATTTAACCGGTCTAGCCATATTTATTTATCAAAAAAATACCTACATGCAGAAACGATGATGGAAAACAACATGTGAACAAGCCAGGAGGTGCTGTTTCTAACGCTATTTCTAAATGGCTTCGAGCACTCCTACGCGCTCGCCAGTGCATGGTGTTGCTTCTGAGAGTGTGTATTATTTTTTAGCAATGAAATAAAAAAATCGCCTTTTTGGTCGATCTATCTTACCATACCCCCTTAAGCTCCCTGTGATGTGCACTGATGCTGAAAAAGCCTTCACTTTCTTTTAAAGAGATACTAAAGAGAACGTTTTTAGCAGTGCAGCTGTTTAAGGGAATGCCCCGTCAGTCGCGAACAGAAAGGATCATCATGAACCAGCACGCGCTCTCTTCGTCCTCTCCTTCATCTTCTGCTTTGTTCCCAGAACACGTGCACCGATTTTTCCGGCGTGGCACCCAGTAACTCTGATGGGCAAGGGAATGAGTACAGAGAGGGAGAAGGAAAGAGAGAAATTGATGGTGAAAAAACTTCTTGGCTAGGCAGGCTTCGAACCCACGTGCCCACGATCTGAACGGGAGCTTCGTAACCACTCGACTGTGATTGCGTTGATATGGGCAAGAGAACGAGAAAAAGATAGAAAGGAAGAAAGAAATAGTGTGAAAGAAACGGGCAGAAAGAGAGGAAGAAATGGACAGAGAGAGAAAGAAAGAGATAAAAGAAAAGCATAGCATAGCCATGCAAGAGTGTGGGAAAGGGAAGTAAGGGTGAGGAGGAGGGTATAGCACAGTATAGTTTAGGATGTGGGGAGGGAAAGGAGGAGGGAAGAGGCTAAAGCATGGTATAGCAAAGGGGAGAGAAGAAAGGAGCGAGGCTCTGCTGACTACTAGTGCGCAGCTGCCCCAATTTTTTTTTTCTTACTGGTAAATTACAATTTCACAATACCAAAAAGCACCACTCACACCAGAAGAAGACGCTTGGTAAGCGGGAAAATGCGCAAAAAAGAAAATACAGGTGGTGACTGTTGGGAACTAAAAAGCCACACACATATAAGCAACGGCAAAGTGTGCGTCTTTAACAATGTGAGTGTGTATAGTGAGAGACCACATGGCTTCTCCGTGTTTACATCTGTGCGGGGCTGTGAATTATTTACTATTGCAGCCCCCCCCCCCCCCCCGTGAACTAAAGCCATCTAGAATCACGTTTCCCCGGGACGCTGCTCTCGCCATGTATTGTAAACAAGAGAGGGACGGAACGGCCCTCCTCCTCCTCGAGGACCCCGCCTCCATCGGGGCAGTCTGCTCGAGGCTCTGTAACTACGAGCAGCTCAATAAAGTTTCTCTTCCGCCCACTGATCCTGCGTTCTTCATATACAAGAGTTTTGGCGACGAGGATGGGATCTCAGATGATATATCCGATGGGACCAAAAATGGCATCTCCGATTGAATCACAAGACAAGTGTTAACAACATCTTGCTGTGGTGAAACTGGACTGTTCAATCATGGCAACATTGGCAGACGGGATAGCAGCATCAGGAGATCGCAGCGTGGTTACGACGCCGGTTGGAAGGCTTGCTGAGTTCAGTCCCGACACGGGAAGCATCGAAGTCTACATCGAAAGATTCGAGGTCTTCGCAAGTGCTAACAACATCGACGAGCCGAGGAAGGCGCAAGTTTTCTTGACAGTCCTAGGTGAAAAAGCCTACATGACACTATGAAGCCTTCTGCTGCCTAAGAGTCCTGCTGACTCCAAGTATGCTGATATCACAAAAGTGCTGCGTGAGCACTACGCACCACGGAGATCCATAGTCACGGAACGGTACAGGTTCCATCGCAGGGATCAAGGCCAAAGTGAAACAATTGGAGAATTCGTCGTCGAGCTCAAGAAGCTAGCGGCAACATGCGAGTTCGGCAGCTTCCTTGAAGAACGTCTTCAAGATCGGCTAATTTCGGGTCTTCGCAGCAAGGACACCCGATGCCGTCTGCTGTCGTTACCGAACAAGGAGGTGACATGGGAACGAGTTCTAAACATCGCCACCGCCATGGAAACTGCAAAGGACGACACCAAAGAAATTCCCCCAGCTCCTGCGGACGTCAACTGCCAGAACAAGCCGACGCCTAAAAGGAAGCCAACGAGCAAAAGCAAAACAGTGTCCACAATAGGGACTGCCACCTGTAAACCAGGGAAGCCGCGGAAAGAAGAACTTTCTCGCGAGGAACAAGGAAAATGTTTCAGGTGTGGTGATGAGCATTTTGCTAGGGCATGTCCATTTTTGCAGAGTCAATGTTTCAAATGTTCGAAAAAGGGCCATGTTGCTAAAATGTGTCGAACTAAACAAACGCATTGCATGGATCAAAGCACAACAGAGGCGAAACTGTTGGCAATAGGGCATAACCAGAGAGATGGTCAGACATCTCCTTTAGTAATAAAGCTACACATAAATTGCAAAGAGGTTCCAATGGAACTTGATACAGGATCAGCAGTGTCTCTAATGTCAGAAAGCGAATTCAAAAAATGTTTTCCCGATGCTGAGTGGTCTGCAACTGATGTGCGCTTGGTCACATACAACGGAACACCTGTAAATGTGAAGGGTTCCGTGCAAGTTGATGTGAGCTATGGCACACAGCGCCATGAGCTGCCGCTTGTAATAGTCAAGCATGAATCGGGCTTGAGGATGCCAACACTTTTGGGGTGTAACTGGTTGTCGAAAATAAGGTTAGATTAGTCAGATGTCGTACCTGTGTACAACATTCAGACAGAAAATTCTTATTTGAAAAAGTACCATGAAGTGTTTGCAAAAGGATACGGTACAATCAAGGGCTTCAGTGTGGCATTGTTCTGGAAGAGAATGTGTCACCTCTTTTTTGTAAGGCTAGACCAGTTCGATACGCCGTGTTGGAGCAAGTTGAAAAAGAATTGCATGACCTTGAGAGAGTTGACATTGCATATCGAGTCAAGCACAGTGAATGGGCTACCCCTCTTGTGATAGTGCCAAAGAAAGACAATTCTGTTAGGATATGTGGGGACTACAGAATTACTGCAAATCCACGTATAGAGGTGGATCACTACCCACTGCCTTTACCGGAGGACATCTTTGCATCTGTAGTAGGAGGCACAAATTTTACACTTTTAGATCTCTCTAAGGCTTACCTGCAACTTCAACTTGATGAACGCGCCCAAGAGCTATGGACAGTGAACACTCATTTGGGTCTTTTTAGATTTAAAAGACTGCCGTACGGAGTAGCAAGCGCTCCGGCGATGTTCCAAGCAGTAATGGACCAGATTTTACGAGGAATTCCTGGCACTGCATGCTACATAGATTATGTACTTATTTCAGGAAAAGATAAGCAAGAGTGCTACGAAAGAACTGAAAGAGTGCTTAAGAAGCTACAGGATCATGGAATCCGCGTTAATGCAGAAAAATGCTCGTTCTTTCAAAGTAAAGTGCGCTATCTGGGACACGTAATTGACAAGAAGGGGTTGCACCCAGCACCAGACAAAGTGGAAGCTATCATGCTTGCTCCCCAGCCAGAGGATGTTACACAGCTCAAAGCATTTCTTGGCCTCGTTAACTTCTATGCGATGTTCATGCCAAATCTGGCAACTCTACTTGAGCCATTACACAACTTGCTACGCAAAGAAAGTGCATGGAAATGGTCAAGTCAGTGTGACAAGTGTTTCAGAGAATGCAAAGAATTGCTGTGTAATAACCAGCTATTGCAGATTTATGATGTCAGAAAAGATTTGCGTCTGACATGTGATGTGTCTGCATACGGCTTAGGGGCAGTGCTGTCTCATGTGGTTGATGGTCATGAAAAACCTGTTGCCTTTGCGTCTCGATCAATGACCCCAACTGAGCGCAATTACGCACAAATCGAGAAAGAGGGACTTGCCGTTATTTTTGGAATCAAGAAATTTCACAAGTACTTGTATGGTCGCAAGTTCGAAATTTTCACGGATCACCAGCCACTGACTGCTCTTTTTGATCCAGCAAGCTCTGTGGCTGCCGCGCGAGTGCACCGTTGGTTACACGTACTGTCAAATTACCGTTACCAGGTCACGTATAAGGCAGGACGTAAGATTGGTAACGCTGATGGTTTGTCGAGGCTCCCCCTGCTTCAAACTACTGAAGAGTCTGAAAGCATTTTTTATTTTGCACCAATACGAGACCTTCCTGTCACTTAAAGAGGTTGAGCTAGAGACAGCCAGAGATGAAGTCCTCCACGTTGTACGTGAATTCACATGGAGCAGTTGGCCAAACAAAGTTTCATACGAGCTAAAGCCGTACTTTGTAAGGAAGTTAGAAATGCGTGTGCACATGGGTTGTTTAGTGTGGAATAAGAGTTGTGATTCCTGCTTCACTTCAAAGTGACATTCTTGGATTGCTGCACGAACAGCACATCGGTGTCATTAAGATGAAGGCAATCGCTAGATAAATGGTCTGGTGGCCTGCTATTGATCGCAGTATTGAGGAAATCACTAGAAAGTGTGATATTTGCCAGAGTGTTGCTTCGTTCGGTCAGCCCACTCCATTGCAACCATGGAGATGGTGTGAGAATGCGTGGGAGAGAGTGCACTTAGATCTTGCAGAGAAAAATGGCAAATCAATTCTCCTTGCTGTGGACTCTATTCGAAGTGGCTAGAGGTAAAAATCATGAACTCCACAACAGCGCAAAAGACAATCGAAGTAGTGAGATCTATGTTTGCTGCATATGGATTGCCACACGAAATTCTTACATACAATGGCCTTCAGTTCAGAGCTCAAGAATTTAAGGACTTTCTAAAAGCAAACGGTGTGAAACACACGCTAACTCCTCCTTACCATCCACAATCAAATGGGGCGGCAGAAAGAGCAGTACAAATGCTGAAGAAGTCGCTTCTGCTGCAGGGAGTAAGTGACCAAAAGAAAAACCAGCAAACAACACTACAACAACAAGTGGACAACTTCGTGTTTGGGTACAGAACCACTCCCCATACATTCACAGGGCAGACGCCAGCTGAATTGTTCTTGAGAAGGAAACTGCGCACACGGCTCTCAATGCTGAAACCAGACCTTGCACGAAAAATGAACGAAAAAACAACGCACATAAAGGAGAGCACAGACAAACACCGAGGTCGCTCAAGACAGTTTGAAAAAGGGGATCTCGTTTGCGTAAGAAGCGTTCGAGGTGAAACCGTTAAGTGGTTTCCCGGAAAGATAGTCAACAGAAGGTCAGCCATGACATACCTATACTCGGGGACAACTTTCTGTGGCAATGAAGGGAAAGCTACGGGGGCGGAGCGTCTGCACATGTACTGCTACGCGAAGTAGTCCGGTTTGGCGCGCGTCTCGTAACGCCGTGGAAAGTGATGGCTAGCGTTGCATCTCGACGCAAACGCTGCTTAGCGTCTGAGGTACGGGTGAAAGGCACGACTTTTTCACGCACGCAAAAACTCGAAGTGACAACGTATAGGTAAAGTAAAGGAAATACAAATATCTCGCTTGTGTGCGCTGCGTTCCGTCTCAAAAAGCTACAGGTAGAAAATGAAGGAGCTTTTTATATATCTCACGCAGAATACGGACGCAATTGTGGGGCTACATTCATTAGCGGTAGGATACGTGCAGTGTGGCTCTGTAGCTTTCCCTTCATTGCCACAGAAAGTTGTCCCCGAGTATAGTGTTTGTTTCGGGGCAAGTAAGATTCTGCCACGTGGACCATTTGCGCAGCGCGCCAGGCGATATCCCATTTCACGGGGACGATATAAGCTGCCCACAGACGGGTAATGGAAACGAAGCGCAGACCGTCGGCACAGCACCGTCATCTCCAGGCTTGACGCCGTCGCATTCAGACACGGAGCCCTCGGAATCACCTCCCAACACAGACAGTGGAAACGGGAACGCTCTCAGGCGTAGTACACGCACGAGACGTTTTCCTGAACGTCTGAATTACGACACCTTTAGTCTTAGGGGAGAGGAAGATGTTGGGAACTAAAAAGCCACACACATATAAGCAACGGCAAAGTGTACGTGCTTAACAACGTGAGTGTGTATAGTGAGAGACCACATGGCCTCTCCGTGTTTACATCTGTGCGCTGCTGTGAACTAAAGACATCTAGAATCACGTTTCCCCGGGACGCCGCTCTCGCCATGTATTGTAAACAAGAGAGGGACGGAACGGCCCTCCTCCTCCTCGAGGACCCCACCTCCATCGGGGCAGTCTGCTCGAGGCTCTGTAACTACCAGCAGCTCAATAAAGTTTCTCTTCCGCCCTCTGATCCTGCGTTCTTGATATGCAACAGCGACGCCTTGAACTTTTTGCACCAGCTCACCATGGCGTCATAGATTTCGACGATGTCTGCTAGTGTCTACGTAATTGTTTATCAGTAAAAATTGTACGCACTGTGTTTTAAAAGGCCCATAGTCTTAACATACCAAGTTTCAGAAGCTTTCATTGAACCTACGTGGCCAAAGTATGCAAAAAGGCCTTGAAATTTGTAACGTCACAGCGACGTTCATGCGATCAAGTTCTGGCACGAAATTAAAAAAATGATACTTTGACCTTCATTTCATCTGCGTAACATATGATGGTGAAATTAATGACAGTAGAGTTCTGAAAGAATAACTAATCTGTCTAAACTGATTTAATGTTTACTTTAGGGTCCCTTTAGCTTTATCAGCAAGTGTAGAATGCCTATGAGGCTGGAATGCAGCGCACAGTTTCTGCCACACCATTTATAGGATTACCTCCTGAGTTTTGTTACATCAGTGTCTGTAGTAGTAGCGTCTATGTTCTTCAATGCCATGAATGTGTGTGCGGGTGTATGTTTGTTCTCTGCTCACTAACGTGTTGTATATTACATTCCAGACAGCATTAGGCAGGCTCATATAGATGCAGTAGGCTCTTATACATTAGTCTGCTTTTGATAGCCTCCTAGCACTCTATCGCGAACAGTGAAGGCTAAATATCATAAACTATGCTTTTCTTAAACATTGCAACACTACTAAAAGTGAAAGAAGTTTAAGGCAAAATGAGAATGAGATCAGGCACTTGCCACAGCCATAAACACTAATGTTCATTACAAGCGAGACAAGAATGTGTTGTCGCCACGAACGTCACACCAAAGGTGTTGTGCTTCAATTGTTGTCACTCATACCCACCTGCCTAGTGCTGAGTCATGGCGTTTCAAGAGTCGCAAACTGCCTCAGAAATGTGAACATTAACACAAGCAATCAGATGGAAGATACTCAAGTGCACACAAGGAGAAATCATTAAAACATTTAATCACTGGTTTGGCAGTAGGTTGCTTCACATTAACATAATTCCCAAATTGCACCGATCTGCATATTTTTAACTCATGGATGACTCGCTAAAAATATGCTTTCGTAACATAATAATGAGGAAAGGTTTTTTTTCCACCTGTTCTCTGCTACAGAATCCTGCAGCAGTGGTTCCCAGGAACTCAAGTTCTGAGAGTCTTTAGATATGTGCACAATTTCTTAGTACTTTTACAGTGTGGTGCCTTGGGGTTGCATTCTGAGTTATCACATATTCTCGGAACATTTGAAGAATGTCTTTCCCCCCTTGTCATAACACAAGAAATTTCGCACGAGGATTCCTTCCGGTTCAGTAAAAACACTAAATGCATGCGTATTCAATAAATCATTTTGTTAGAAGCACTTCCTAGCGGCTCTTTCGCCGTCATCTTGATTTTTTGTCCGCGACTGAGCAAGGGGCCCCCCCTGCAAGTCTTGTTCAATTATCTTTCACCATAGGGGGTGTGCTTGCTCGGGATTTTATGGTAGATACTAGTTGCTGAATGAAGCAGTGTACACATTTCATTCAATAGCACTTCACAGCAATGGCTTACAACACATTATAACAAAGTTTATTTTTTACATAAAGCAAACGCCATCTTGAGATGTACAGGTCACAGCATCGTGCAGGATGTATAGGTATTGGGTAGGGTAAAGTGTAGCAATCACAGAGTTATCCTTGAAGAGAGAAGGGTTGCAAGTTATCAGCAAGAAAATGCCTAACCCGAAAGCAGTCAAGGGAAAAGTCGAAGAATTCAGTAGGATCAAAAGATGCGTGAGTCGCATGTTTAGTGCAGTGCAAAAAGATGACAACCAAAAAAATGGTCTCAAACCACCCCAGGAGCACTTGAAGCTTTCCACATCAAACGAATGGGGAACACATACGAAAGTCTTTGCATAAGTATGCATATCTGCTTGACATGTGTACTTTTAAGTGATGTGCAAGATTTCTAAACTGCTTTTCTCACTTTTCGGGTTTTTTTTTAGTGTGCTAGTGCTAGCTAGGGCGTCCAATCTGGCAAAAAGACTTTGTGTGTATGTCCATGCATTGCCCGAGCATTAAGAGCCAACATCAGCGATCACGGTGGCGAGGAGGTACAGTGCTCATGGATTGAAATGCAACATCAAGCTTAGAAATTGATTCTCACAATTCGTGGGATCTGCCAGATTTTTTTTTAGTATGACGACTGTTATGCACAATAGCTCGAGGTAACTCCATCATGTCTCTACGAATCTGGCTGCTAGAGGTAATGTTGGCTCTGATGCACGGTGTAAAAATATACTCAGGTGTTGACACTGCGCGCGCCAGAGCGGCCAGATAATGTTCGGTCATGGGTCCGCTGAGCGCGGCGCCATCTCAGCGCGGCGCCACGGGGGTGCCGCGTGACTCCCGCCGCGCTCGCCGTGCCCTCTCCGCTTACTCTCTCGATTTCGCCCCTCGACGCCGTTTAGCGGCTCTGCCAAGCCACACTGCGTGCCAAGCAGACGACGCTCTCTAGCAGACGACACCCACGCGCCGACCTTTCGCTCTTTTTCGGTCTTCTGCTAAAAAGAATCACGAATGTTGACCGAACTTGTTGCTACGGCAGTAACGAAAATAATAATGAAATAAACATTCAATACGACTCTTACCGGAGCAAACATTTGCACCCCAGTGAACTCGCAGACTAGGAGGAAAAAGAAATTCAGGCAGTTATGGTCGGCTTTCAGTCAATGGCTACGCTAGCACTGGTCTTACATTTCCGCATAAGGCCCATCCTTTGCCCATAAAGTTACATCGCCTTCATGAAGAGCTTTTCCTACCTTTCAGATTTTCCAGCCCACATGCTGTTTATGAGTTCACTGAAGCCATAGCGCTGTTAAGACAGGGACCACAGAAAGAGGACGGGACGTGCGCTACAATGACCGTTGCAAACCAACTAGCCGAAAAGTCTGTTCTCTTAGCTTTATGAGGCCTACATGAAAAGGTATGGCTCCCTGTGGGGTGCCTCTATTTTCGCAGTCGAAAGTTCCAGATGCAACCGAGTCTGTTTGTGAGAAATGATTGAACATACCTATTCGCATCGGCGTACGCGGACGTCACTAAGTTCTCAAGCAGTGTAGCACCACGGTTTTGTGTGGCACTGTCCATGGCTTCGTCACCCAAACCCGGCACCCAACGAAGCGGTACAGGCGACTTGAAAATTTTCTGCCTCCACTAACGGAGAGCAGTGGGAGACCGCACTGCTAAGCCCAGACCCAGAAGTGCAACTCCAAGTCCTTCGGCAAGCCGAGGGTGCCGCCAGAGCTCAAGGACTCATGTCTGCCACCTAGGGAAGGGAGCCCATCCCTCAAATCTTGCCGTCCTAAATAAAAGTTATTTCCTCCTCCTCCTCCCCAACGCTTTCGTTGGTAGTGGCAGGAGTAACTCTCAAAAGGCGAAGGAAATTCGTTATTTCGGATTAAAATTAAAAGTGCACCAGGCCTGAGGATTCGCTAAGTTGAAGATACCGCGTGCAGGTTGTGAATGTCTTGAACACGGATCGATCGGGCTGCACTCAAAGCCCACTGAAGTTCCGCTAGCGCGCACTTGCAGTTTCGTCTGTTCGTGGCATTTATCCACGCAAAAAAAAAAAAATAATTTTAAAGAACGGTAGCCAGCGTTCTACCCCTCCATCAAAATATTTTCCTTCCACGGTGGCCGCATTTGGATGGGGGCGAAATGCAAAGAACAGACGCGTGCTTATATGTAGCATGTTCAAGAACCCTGGGTGGTCAAAATTAGTCAAGAGCCTTCCGCTACGGCGTCCCTCGTAATGAAATCGTAGTTTAGGCACGTAATCATCCAGAAGTTATTGTTGTCCATCCATTAAAAGAAAATAGCGACTTCACCTAGAGCGTATTTCATGCGTATCGCTGCTTTCATTTACACAGCAAACCGTTAAAGCATAGTAGCGCGTATTGAATGTGACTGCGATTTAAATAAATATTTGAACTGCGCATGTACCCCACAAAAGGCGCGCTAGAGCAATGCGGTTGGCCATGGCTATAGATGTTACGAGTGCACGTACTTCAGTAAAATTTTTTCAAGTCAAAAGTTATCAGGTGGGTTCAAGGCAGGCTTCCTATCTTGGATCACAGAATCACTAACAGTTTACTGATTAAAATCTCAGCAAACAGCTTTCGTATTTCGCTTCCGACAATACCACACAATTACACTACACACAACATAGAGGTTTCAGTCTGCTTTTATTTTACAGAGACTAAAAGGGAGAAAAATTGCATGAATCAGTCTGAAAACTTTTAATATAAAGTAAGCATCCCAGTGGCTTATGCTCTTGTAAACGGCCATGGTGCAAAAAGTGGAACAAAAACGTACAAGCCTGTAAAAGCCCCCATATTTGTGGGGTACAAAAAAAATGCAGGAACTAGATGGAAGTAATCTGAACAAGCACAGACAGCCACTGCTAACGGCAGTGTAATGTCTTAAACATGTAGAAAAATTTGCACTAACTACTCTGGCACAAAGGCAGATTTTCTCCGTAGAGACTGCGCATAAGACGAGCAAAGCTCAGCCATTTTCTTTTTCTCGTGCCTCCTTTTTCATGCTCATGTTCACATGTTTGCAACGCTGCCTCATCCGCATGCTAACATAGCAATGAAGCACATGAGCCACTATTTCTTCTTTGTGTTTGTCGCATGGGAAAGTAATGGTGTTGGTGTCAAGCACACCATCGATTGTGTCCCAATAGACGGTTTGGGAATCCGCGTATGCTGCGAACAAGCCTTCGGTTTGTTTCAGTAAATTGTGGAGATGCATGTTTGGATGTGTGAGTCCTCCTCTGTCTTTTGCATTTGTGAGTGCTGCCTCAGCAGAAGTTCTCTTTTCTGTACTGAATGCTGACTTACATGTAGCACATTTCACAAATTTCTTCATTTTTCTACTCATGAATCCTGCTAAATAATAGACTATGCAGTCTTCAATTTCAGTTCCTGCTCTTCCCTTTGTTTGGCTGATGACATCGTCACATTCCCAGTCCTCCACACAGATAAGGTTGTCGAGTTTCAGCGTCTACAAAGTCAGCTGATGATGCCGTAACATTGCTTGGACCTACCAGCGCTCTGAAATCTGATATGTCCAAAAGTGATTTTTCTCCCTCAACCACTCTGCAGTTTCCAAACTTGGGAGGTTTGAGCAGGGCGTAAATGGACAATGTCTGGTACAGCTGCAAAAAATTAGGCATTGACGGGTGGTCATTTTACCTTCCAGCCAGCCTTATTTTTCCAAAAAAACGTTCGATGGGATCTTGGTTCATCTTGCTCGTCAATACATATTTAAAATTATAATCCTGCAGGAGAGCATTGCAAAGTTCTATTGTAGACTTCAGTGTCACCCGAAGGCCTTCAGAGGTGCTCTTGGTGAGGAACATGTCCTGTGTTATCAAGCCCCACTGAAGTTCCATTGCACACACCTTGTTTTTCACGTCGATGTAGAGGACTTTTCCAGTTCTGTGTCCAATGATAGCAGCCTGAAACAGCAATACAAATATCAGCCATGAAATTGCTCTACTCAGTGCACAGCCAATCACTACATCAGATAAGCATTTCAGAGATAAGTCCTTCTCCCAGCTGTCAAGCCATTGAACACCACGGCTAATAACTTCGAGGTCTGCACTATGACGAGTGATGCCTTTGGCAGGAAAACGACGGTTTAATTCGTCGAATAGACCATTCAGAAATAATGTAAATTCCTCAGTTGCTTCGCTGTCTACAAGCTCTCGTACTCTTGTTGTTCTCTGTAGAATTTGATGCCCGATGACATGGAGCGGCTGAACACTTGCGTAGCCAACTTCACGCGCATTTTTTCGCCTGTAGAGGGATAGATATGACTGTGTGTTATCTTTGGACACACCCGTAGACCTCCACATTTATCCTTGTCTACCTCGTAAACTGCAGCGTACTTTTCCCATCTTAACCACTGTCCTTCCTTCTTCAGGTACTTTTGCTGCAGAAGTCTATTTCTTATACTTTTGACTAGGTGTGGCACATCTGAAAGTGCGAATACCTTTCTTGTAGGGTCACTTGGGTGGGTGATGAAGTTACAGCAGTTGTCCACGTTTCCACTTATACCTAATGTGCTCCACATGCTTCTGTTTGTTGATGCCCCATCGCAAACAAAGCCGTGAATTTTGGCGCCAGCTTCTTCCAAAAGCACAATGGCTTGAAGTAGCAGCTGTGCGAGAACAGTGCCTTTTGTTGCACTTTTGGCTGCAAGAACTCCAATCGGTTGGGCATAGCTGTCACTAAAAGGACAGAACATAAAAACCAAAGCATGGTCAACAAGCTCACCCGAGTCTCCGGCCTCTGACGTCAGTCCCACATACGTCATTGTGTTAGAATTTACGTGCTTACTCCTACGCACTTGCATTTCATCAAATATGAGCATGCCGTGTTGTTGAAAGCAATCCTTTTTTGCCAACTTCTTCTTCAGAGCAGCAAAAAACTTGCTATCAAAGCCTGACGTGAGGCCTATATTTGCGATATAGCCACGTATTGTTCTGATTGACGGCAACGCAACAATTTCATTTTCCATTAGGAATCTGTATCCAGCCGGAAACCTAATGTGCAAGAGGAGGCAAAGCAGCACCCAGTTATCCGAATATCTCCGTCCCTTCTTTGAATGAGCCCGTCCGGCTTCCAAACACTCTTTGAAAAGCATCCGTTGTGTGTCAGGAAGGCATACCTGCCAAGTCTCCCGGATTACCCGGGAGACTCCCGGATTTTGAACGTTTCTCCCGGTTGTACGGGTCATAGGAAAATCTCCCGGAAATCCAGTTTTGCCCCGCGCATCCAGTGCTTTGTCTGGCCACATGAGCAGAGTTGTCTGGCCACGTAGTAGAAAGGATTCTTCTTCTTCTTCTTTTTTAACGATGGTAGAAACGTTCAACTCAGTTTCATTGCGCATGAAGTAGCTGTGCACTTTGTGCCGCAGTGCTGCCAACGCAAACGTGTCATAGCGCTGCAGTGGCGTCTTGCCTGTGATGCGTACATAAGTACATAAAAAAGATGTGCTCCATTTTCGCTAGGAGAGAGCGCTCGCAAGAATTATGGCGCCAACACAAGCTCGTGATGCAGGTGGCTGTTGTTTGATGTCGTGACGCGAGGTGGGACGTTTCGCGTACAGATGCGCTACACGCAATTTAAAAAATCTATCCCACAAGTTATCTCGCCTTCAAAATTTTGTGTCACTACTGCTTTAAGTGGAGAGACCAGCACTTAAAAGGGTAGCCGTTACTGATGTCTGTCGAGATCGCGATCGTCCCCGTCTCAACGGCGCCCCTTATGGTCCTCGCACGCGGAGTGATGTTATCGCATGTGCCCTTCCCGCGACGGTGACGGCCGGGTCGTTTCATCTCTGCTTCAACCGCGTTCGTCCCTAGCACTAGCGCGCTTTTACTCGCACGTGAAACAGGCGATGCGTAAGCGATGTTATCGGTTTGGACTCTGTACAGATCAGCGGCGACCGCAAAATCCCGCTGTCAGTAGGCAGTTTTAGATTAGTGTACGCCAAGTTAGCATTTGCGGCCCGCTATTTCCGTCACTTAACGGGAGCCCGCAATTGTTAGCGTATGACGCATGCGCAATTGCGCGAAAAGCCAACGCAAAGCTTTGCGTACGCTATTCTAAAACTGCCTAATGTCCATATAATTGCTATCGCAGTACCCCCCCCCCCATTGAGTAAATCTCCCGGATTCCGTTTCTCCAAACTTGGTAGGTATGGGAAGGTTTGCTTGCTGAAGGATGCGTTGAATAGCTTCTTCATTTAGATCCCCCAACCTTGCTTTACAATGAGCAAGCTCGGCTTCCACTTTCTTTTTTGCGTTTTTAAGCCTCACCTTAGATTTATAACGCGCAACTCTGGCTTTGCGTATGCTCTCAACACGGGCCTTCTTTGATGGGCTTCTTAAGAAACGCACACGGCTCATTTTGCCCCTTTTTCTTTTCCTGTCATCATGAATGCGAAGCACATCTTTTAGTCGTTCACAAGCTCCGCAGATTTTTTCATTACTGAGCAGCGTGCACTTGTTGCGACACCACATTCCGAAGCCATATACATATGCGCATTCAGGATGAATTTCACTGAACTTTTCTTTAGAAGGGCCTCCAGAGCAAACATTCATGCCATGAAAACACCGAAGAGCATTTTCTAGATCGCTCATTTAATTTAGGATGCTGACGCTGCTTATATTGTCAACGTTTACAGGATAACCATGCACGAACGTCCTCACTGACAAACAGTCATCACTTGGTGGTGTTACTTCTAGTGTTTTGAGCAGAAAAGGTGGTCCTGGACTCTTTGCTAAAGCCACTTCAGAAAATATCACGGCTTGTAGCCCAAAGTGCGCAACTACTTGAGCCGCCCATGCTTCGCTAGGGAGTTGGAGACTTGATGCTTGCTTAGCAAGAAATGAAAATGACAGGTGCTTTTCGCAGCTCAGGGTGCACAAAAGTGGCGTTATGGTGTTCCTCGTCATTCATTTGTCCAAGGAATCCTTGCGGTTCGGTGGAACTCCGGCTCATGCTGTTGAGTTCACAAGAACTGGTGGCCATTCCGTCACCGTCAAAACAGGGACTGCCATTCTGCAAAAAACATTGCACTCTGAGCGTTAAAAGACAGCTCTGAGACAAGAAGC
Organism: Rhipicephalus sanguineus; assembly: GCF_013339695.2. Classification (NCBI taxonomy): domain Eukaryota; kingdom Metazoa; phylum Arthropoda; class Arachnida; order Ixodida; family Ixodidae; genus Rhipicephalus; species Rhipicephalus sanguineus. The sequence goes on along the minus strand of NC_051176.1, from coordinate 309,367,093 downwards.
GAAGCTGCACTATTCAGATAAACAAGCTCATTGCAGTGGCATGTACGATGAAGAAAAGAACTTATTCTCGGAAAAATTAATCGGTTTTTAATACCAATAATTGAGGCTGATGGAGACATTGATGTCATAATGTTTAAAGAATGCTATATGTCAAAGTGACAGGACAAATAAAGCCCACAGTAAATACTACGGATGGCGAAAACTATAGTATCATAACAGTGCAGCATTATTAAAGTGTGTGGAACATAGTTTACCTCACATTCTTCCCTATCTTGAGAGAAGCAAGGTGTTATATGGAGTTCATCCTTCTGTTCTTCCGGAAGGTGCATTCATCTGATAATAATAATAATATCTAATAATAGCCCCGCTTTTCGTAGCGCCCTCCAAGAAGGCGCCGATGAAACTACAAGTCATCTGATAAGAACCCGAACATTATCTGGCTGCACCTGGATTGTGGTTTTTCATGCGTTGGGGGAAGAGTGTCATCACCTGAGTATATTCTTACACCGTGCTCTGATGTAAGTGTTCGAGTCGTAATTACGCCGATATGAGACAAACGGTAGACAGTGGAACCAAAAGTATTCACATTACTTAGCCCTAAATTGTCACGTTTCAATCCACGAGCACTACGTGATGTGTTGGAGGAGAGTAACCACTGGCAGCCGATGTCTGGCTTCCATCTCACACGGTGCAACCAATCAGAGTGCATGCAGCCAATGGGGAACCACGCTTCATAGCAGTTGTAGCTGGTGGGGAGGAGCGCCGCACATATTTCTTCTCGTCTCACAGATAGCTTAGCAGCACATCAGAACAAGTGGTGTGGCAGTTATTTGGAAATAAACCATGGATGAGGCACCAAGTTTCATCTTGGTTGCACAATCCAGAGCGCTGGGCTTGACACAACACAGAACTGCAGCTGAAACAATGTGAGCTTGTGTCAAATGATCTTGACATTGTAGCTAAGTGACGGAAGTTGGCAGCGGACAGGTTGAGAAGATGTCGTGTACATGCAAATGAAGCTGCTGCACAGAGGGAACGCTGTCTCTTTGCTGATGCAGAGGCCATGAGAAATGTACAGGCTAATGAAACTCCTGAGCATCGGTCACACCAGCATTCAAGCTATAACGACTTGACGGCCAAAGGAGGCTGCTGAAGAGTATGCCACATGCTCGCAAGCACAACCTTGATAAGGGAGACTAGCTTTAACAGTGCTAGTACACAGCAGCTCGTGCTTAGTTAAAAGTAAACCATCAGCCATCATTTATTTTTTTTCCTTTATCTGCTTCGCTTTCTTGTACGTTTTTTCAAACGAAGCTTTCACTTTCGAGTCAGTGCTTGGCCTGTACATTCTGTTTCTTCGTCTTTGTTAAAAAGACAAAGCCAGGGAAACAGGATGCACAGGCCAAGGACTGAACATGAGAAAAATTTAAGCTTACACCTTTTCGAGAACAATGAGGCATCATAACAGGAGCATCTCAATTGTGTAGAACAATTGTGTAGAACAGCCCAGTTTGTGTATTGTTGCATTAGGTGACAATAAATGGCCAACTGAACCTGCACTATAACAATGTCCGAAGTGGGAGAGAGCGGTTTCTGGCTCTTCGTCGCTGTAATTGTGGGTATAGTTCAGCATTTGAGAGTAGCTGTGCAGCCAGTAAGCATGAAGATAATCACACAAGCCGTGAGACTACCAAGGCTGGGAAGCAATTTCTTTCAACTGAAGTTGCCTTTAGATTGTTCAAATGGTGAATATAGTTACCATCGTTGCTACAGATCCTGCTTGTGTGCCTTGCCTGTCCGACAAATATTCCTTGCTTGCAGTGTCGCAGGTGATGAATAGTGTAATCTAGGTGTCGTTAGCTTTCTGTAGAGCATCTCTGTACAGTGCCTTGATGAAGACAAGTTGTTTGTTGAAAAATTGGCTCCAGCGACATTTTCTGTTCAAGGATTTTTTTCGCTGCGAATGAGGTGCTTGAACAGAATACGGACAGCACAGTGATGTGGAATGGAATTAAAACACCGAGAATGCATTGGAAGAGCAGCAAGGCTGGGCTTAGTACAGTAGAACCCCGCTGTTACGTTCCTCACTGCTGCGTTTTCCCGGCTGTTACGTCGTTTTCCGCCGGTCCCGGCATAGCTCCCATAGGATACAATGTATTGGGAACCCCACTGTTACGTCGTAACTGTCGGACCGTTCCCGTATGATACGTCGCGAAGTGCGCCCGGAGCCGACCGAGTGACTACCAAAGAGAGCGGCCATGGTGCATTTTCACGCAGCTTGGCCTCGTTTGACCGTAATATTAGCTGCATGAGAGGCGCAAGCAACAGAATCTTTCAATTGATGCAAACAAAAGCATGGCCTTCGAGATTCAAATTGCAAAGATGGCGTCTATGACGTAACTGCTCGCGAAAGCAAGGCCTTCGAGATTGGTATTTACTATTGACAAAAGCATAGCCTTTGAGATTTGTATTGCACAAACATGGCGTGTATGACGTAATTGCTTGCGAAAGCAAGGCCTTCGAGATTGGCATTCACTTCTGCCATCGCGTTGGCGTAGACTCATCATCATCGTTATTTGCGGAGAACGGGAGGAGTTCGAGCTGGTTGGAGCTCGCATGGTCGCGCGTGCGGTTCGTGGTCGGACTCGCCGCGCCGGTCGTGATTGCGTGTGCTTAGTTCTTTCATGCCTACAGCTGTTGGTGTTAAAAAAATCACATACGTTGATTACATTTCTGTGGATGAGGCCGTCCTTAGCTCCGCGTTTCTATCCATCGACTAGATCGCGGCTGAGCGCGCCAATTTTCGTGCTGCACGTAAGAATTGAAATAAAATTCTGTACCACTAAATATTTTGCCGTTTTTCCTGTTTTTCGTCTCTTACGTTTCCCGTCTCTTACGTTTATTTCCTACGGTCCCTTCAAAAACGTATCAGCGGGGTTCTACTTACTTTGCTGGACATGACAAGGACCAGCTTTAGACATCAAACTGCAGGCTCAGGAGCAGCATATATAGGCAGATATATATATATATATATATATATATATATATATATATATATATATATATATATATATATATATATTGCCACGCCCACTTCTTGTTTCATTTTATGCTTTTTGGGTTTGACCAGCAAGGACGGTTATCAACGCTCGAGGCTGTCCGTGAAGTAGTGTTCGAGAAGCTTCTCGATTGTAGTAGATCGTTTTGTTAAGATTTCGTGCCGCACGCATCTGGTGGAGGTGCTGGGTATTGATCCGGACCTCGCGTGCGGCACGAAATCTTAACAAAACGATCTACTACAATCGAGAAGCTTCTCGAACACTACTTCACGGACAGCCTCGAGCGTTGATAACCGTCCTTGCTGGTCAAACCCAAAAAGCATAAAATGAAACAAGAAGTGGGCGTGGCATTATATATATATATATATATATATATATATATTTTATTTTAGCGTCTTTTTTCTTTGTATGGTTTCATGAGCACTTCACTGTCTCTTGCTTGTTACGCTAGCATGTGCACCTCATGACAGTGTGGTAATATGCACCAACAAACAATGCAAACAAAGGACACAAGCTCAACAATATTTAGCCAGGAAAAGAAGTGAGTGTTTAACCAGGTTATGACTGTTATTGCTTTACTAATGGAAATAAGCATACTATTGTTCTTCCTATATATGCAGGTTTGCTGGTCCCGCAACTTGCATTACCGTGACCTCGTGAACCCATATCACCTGAAGCTGGCCAGTGCAGATACTTCTGGCACAGTGCTGGTGTGGGATGTCGCCCAGGCTACAGTTCGTAGCACCCTCATGGAATTGGATCGCACAATTATCGGCAAGTACTCGTGGAAGCCTTGAGGAAGCCAGAAATTTTTCAATTCTGGATGGCTTGCAATAGCCATTGGCATAGAAGGAAACAAAGGGTTTTTTTTTTTCAAAAGAAAAAATGAAAGGCAGTTTTTACGAGGTTTCCAGTGAAGTACAGTAAAAGCTCGTTAATTTAAAGTCACTGGGACTGTGAAAAATCTTCGAATTAAGCGGGTTTTCGAATAAACCAAACATACAAAAAACATACATACAATTACTGAAAGCTTAAGACTTTCAAAGGGCTCCAACCAAAAATGGGTTTATTTCCCGACGTTTCGGAATCAACTCTATTCCTTTTTCAGGGGGAGTGACAGTGGAAGGGTCAAGGTGCAGCTCTTAACTTCTCTTTCGAACCAGCTGGAGAGAAGGACGGAAGGCGCGTCTTCTTTGGTGGTGAGAGTGTTGAGGGGGTTGCGGTTGCCGCGATTGGTGTGGTTGCGTGGGATTGATGGGGTGGGGGCGGCCGGGGATGGTTTTGCACACTTGCGACTTTGTTTGAATTTGTTTTTCTTGCTGTAGCTAGTCCGTGAATGTATACTGAAGGCAGGTTTCCTTTGCATCGGTTTAAGTTGCCTTCGGTGTTTTGAATGAACTAGGACTCCAATAACAGCCGTTTTTGTTGGTTAGTTTCTGTTGTTAGGATTTCGGTTTTTTCAAAGTCAATCTTATGGTCGGCATCTTCCGAGTGTTCTGCAAGGGGGTTCCGTTGTCTTGAGAACGTCCTGACGTCGTTTTTGTGCTGTTTAATTCTTTCGGTCAAGTTTTTTGTTTCGCCAATGTATGCGGCCTGGCAGTCGGAACACTTGATTTTGTAGACGACGCCTTGCGCTCTTTCTTTTGGTGGAAGGTCCCTGGGTTTCGGTAGAAGAAGATTTATTGTGTTGGTTGGCTTGTGTGCGACCGTTATGCCTTCCTTCTTTAGGAGTCTGCTTATGACACCAGTGAAGCCATAAGCAGACTACTAAAGAAGGAAGGCATAACGGTAGCACACAAGCCAACCAACACAATAAATCTTCTGCTACCGAAACCTAGGGACCTTCCACCAAGAGAAAGAGCGCAAGGCGTCGTCTACAAAATCAAGTGTTCCGACTGCCAGGCCGCATACATTGGCGAAACAAAAAACTTGACCGAAAGAATTAAACAGCACAAAAACGACGTCAGGACGTTCTCAAGACAACGGAACCCCCTTGCAGAACACTCGGAAGATGCCGACCATAAGATTGACTTTGAAAAAACCGAAATCCTAACAACAGAAACTAACCAACAAAAACGGCTGTTATTGGAGTCCTAGTTCATTCAAAACACCGAAGGCAACTTAAACCGATGCAAAGGAAACCTGCCGTCAGTATACATTCACGGACTAGCTACAGCAAGAAAAACAAATTCAAACAAAGTCGCAAGTGTGCAAAACCGTCCCCGGCCGCCCCCACCCCATCAATCCCACGCAACCACACCAATCGCGGCAACCGCAACCCCCTCAACACTCTCACCACCAAAGAAGACACGCCTTCTTTCCTTCTCCACAGCTGGTTCGAAAGAGAAGCTGCACCTCGACCCTTCCGCTGTCACTCCCCCTGAAGAAGGAATCGAGTTGATTCCGAAACGTCGGGAAATAAACCCATTTTTGGTTGGAGCCCTTTGAAAGTCTTAATTAATTAACCCAACCAGACAGGCAAATCTGTCAAAATGTTCAGCTTTAAATTACTGAAAGCAATCAGAGGTGGTCGTTTGCCGTCCCTGCTAGTTTGCGGCTCCAAGGGTTATGTTTTCCAGCAATCCCCGGTCCCAATTTTGCCGCTAAATCGACAAAACAGCAAGCCTCTCGGCTGCCAGTGCAAAAAGAAAAAAAAAAGTGATCAACTGAAATGCGCACCTGCGGAAAAGACGTGCTTTACTGCAACACAGTGGCGACACGCGGGCTGCATGTCACCTGCTCCTCGCAGCGTCAGCAGCGAGGAGCAGGTGAGGTGACAACTGCTAATTGCCGGAGCAACCGCCAATCCGAGGTTCGCTTACATCGCGAATTCCGTCAGACCGTCCTTTAATAATTCCTTTATTTTCCCAGAAAGAATGGGTAAATCACGAAGCGCTGACGTTGCGAGAAACATGCGACATGCTGCCTGCGTGTCACCACTGTGTTGCAGTGAAGCACGTCTCGATTTCCACAGGTGCCCATTTCAGTTGACCACGAGACCGGTTTTTGTTGTTGTTGTTGTTTTGTTTTGTTTTGAGCTGGTCGCTGCGAGGCCGAGGTGCTTCACCTGTCACTCGTTAGTATCACTACAGTGCATTGCCTTGTGTCTCCCAAGGGCCGTCGTTTCCGCGGATTAGCGGCGAAATTGGGATCGAGAATTGGCAGATGGCACCCAAAGTTTTCGAATTAACCGGGCTGGTCTGGCCGCCGCTTCAAATTATCCACTCAAATTTAACATTTCAAAATACGGGACTGCAGAAATCCTTCGAACTAAGCGGGATTTCAAAATAACCGAGTTCGAATTAATGAGGTTTTACTGTATCTAAATTAAAATAGCTGTATTGCTTCTCGGTAGGCCAGAGTCCCACTAAGAAGGATCCATTTGTTGATGCTAACAACTGAACGAGAGGACAGTAACAATCTAATCATTGCCACATGCCATGTACTGTCATTATTTAGAGTGGTCGAATTTTGAGCATTGATTTTTGTTGTGCTTCTTGAGTAATGGTTTAGGCGCGAGATTCCTTTCATGTACATGGTGTTGATGATGATCGTGGACGGGTGGCGACAAGGAGGAGTAGAGAAGCGAAGGAAGTAGAAGTGGGCACGAGCAATAGAATAAAATATTAAAGTTACTTGGAGTTAATTATAATGAACATCTTAACTGGGGTCCCCATATTGAATACGTCGCGACAAAAGGAGTACGCGCTATAGGTGTTTTGCGCAGGGTGAGCAGCCGTAGATCCGGGATTTATTTACTCTCGTACCCACAGCGCCATTCAGGCATTACAGTGGTGGGGTTATACATAGCAGTTTGAACACCCAATGGTAGTCCACAATAAACAATCATTTACAACAAGATTGATGAAAAATACGCCATACATTTCAACATTGGCAGACAAGAACGAAAAAAAAAAAACACACACACACACAATTATGGGCACTAAGAAGCAACACTAGCATATACGCATGTCAATGTGCAGAAAAAGATGCAGAAAAAAAAAAGAAGATGACAGCACTGTACAAATATAAAACAAAGAAAAAATGTGTAATCAGAAATAAACTTTGTATAAAAACTAACTACAGCCGAAGACAGAACGAGATGTTAAAGAGCGGCTACAAAAGCTTCGTTATCTAATATGCTTACTGTTGTAGCAGGCAGTCAATTCCATTCTGAAACTGTTCTGGGAAAAAAAGTGCTTTTAAAAAGATTAGTTCTGCAACTATATTCTCTAACTTTGAGTTCATGGTCTGTTCGTCTGGATATATAATGCAGCTGAAAAATGTACTGATTGCGGTCTATTCCAATGTGGCCATAAAATATATTGTGAAAAAGCTTCAAGCATAAAGTTTGCCTTCTTTTTTCTAAAGGCTCCCATTTTAATGTTTCTTTTGTAGCAGTAATGCTAAGGTTTCTTTCATAGCTACCGATAATGTACCTTGCCGCTATGTTTGTAGCGATCGGTACTCGTGCGAGGGTCCCATGCAGTGCATCCGTACTCTAAAATTGGTCTCACGTAGCTCTTGTAGAGAAGATTGCGGGCCTGCTGAGGAAACAGCTTCGTGTTACGCCGTAAGAATCCCAACAAGCTGCATGCCTTTCCTGTAATGAAATCGACGTGCCTGTGCCAACACATGGATGGCGTGAGGAATATCCCCAAGTACTTATACTCAGAAACAGTATGCAACGGAGAACCAGATAGACTATAACCTGCCGGTGGCATGTTTTTTTGTGAAACGCATGTGGACAGTTTTTGGTACGTTTATTTGCATTTGTGATTTGCTGCACCAGTTTTTTATTTTAGTTAAATCATTTTGTAAGATAACGGTATCAGCAAAGCTTCTAATTTCCCTATATAATATTAGATCATCAGCAAACAATCTGACGGAAGAAGCGATGATGTAGGGAAGGTCATTTATGAATATTAAAAAGAGCAATGGACCCAACACTGAGCCCTGAGGGACACCAGATGTTACGCGAGCCACACCAGATTCTGCGCCATTTACCACCACATACTGAGAACGTAAGGATAAGTATTCCTGAATCCATCTAACTATCTGTTCATTGATGTTAAACCAACGTAGCTTACATACAAGCAACTTGTGATCTACAAGGTCAAACGCTTTCCTGAAATCTACAAATACCGAGTCAACACAGGAGCAGTCATCCAGTGCACCACAAGCTTCGTGAACGAATTCTGTTGAGTTATACATGAAAGCCCTTGTCTGAAACCGTGCTGTTTTTGATTAAGAAGGTTTTGATTGGGGGGGGGGGGGTTATGTGTGTTATTATGTTACTGCACAAGACGAGCTCTAATATTTTACAGAATATACTTGTTAGAGATATCGGTCTATAGTTGTTGACCAGTTCACGAGGGCCTGATTTATACACAGGCACAACGCGTGCTACCTTCCAGTCGTGCGGAAAACTTCCTGTGCTCAATGATTTAGAATATAAGTTATATAACACCTTAAAGAAGGGTGGGATGAACGGAGCACACAATTTGAGAAAGCCGCCTGTCAATTCATCTGGCCCTCCGGCTTTGCTGGGGCCTAAGCGTTCGAGAAGAGACTGAATTCCGTTTTCATCGATAACTATGTCGTCCATGTTTGCCACGTTTTCGTCAGAAGGCGAAGGCAGAACCCTGTTTGACGAACACGGCGAAAAGATGGAGGCAAAGAACGCATTGAAGCAGCCGGCCTTGTCTAAGCTATTTTCTATTTCTTTTCCGTTATGCTGAAGTGAGGGAATACACACTCTCTCTTTTTTATTACATTTGACAAGATTCCAGAATAACTTTTTTGTTGTTTTGAATCGCGAAGGCAAATTGTCGAAAAATTCTTTTTTCGTCTGACGGATTTTTGTCTGCAGAACTTTTGTGATGGTTTCAAGTTGCTCGCAAGTCTCAGAGGTGGGGTTTCTTTTAAATTTTTATATATCCTGTTGCATTTACCAGTAAGGCGCCGAAGCTCACCATTGAACCATGGCTTAGATTTAGTACGACGTGGGGTCTGCACCCACGAGGGCACGTACTTGTCTTGTAGGTCAAGCATTTTTGCTCTAAAAAGGAGCCATAGCTCTTGAATACCGCTTGCTCCGGAAACTTGTTCGAATTCTGGAAAGAATTCCTGTAATGCAAGGCATATCTGATTTATGTTTCCCTGGCTGTAATTATACATTTTTCTTGACGCCGATGTTTGCGTCTTTTCATACGTAGCTTCATTTCACACAACATAGCTTCATGGTCCCTAATACCAGGTACCACCAAAACCGTCTTTACCCAATCTGGCTGATTAGTTAAAAGTAAATCTGAGATACTATCTTGTCTCATGCCCTGTGTTACCATTTGAGTTAAGAAAAAATTGTTCAGCATGTTCAACATTTCCTTCGCTACTCCAGATGTCGCTCTCGCATTAGATGATTGCTCATTCCAAGAAAGCTCTGGGATAATAAAGTCTCCGCCTATCACAAGATAATCAGCATTCAAGGTCTCTAGTGTCTTTGAAAAATCGGTCATGGCAGTGGTAGAACTTGTAGGAGGCCTATAAAATGAACACATTGATAATGTTTTTCCGTTTGGTAATCTAATCTTGCACCATACATCCTTGCAAGCACCGTCACCAATATCAAGTGCTGAACAAGAAAGTGAACTGTCAACAAGTATGAAGACCCCACCACCCTGACGATTTCTATCATTTCTAAAGCAGGTGTAACAGCTTGGAAAAACCTCAATGTTTGTTACGTCATCATCCAGCCATGATTACATCCCAGGCACAACGCTTGGCTTTATCATGCATACTAGGTTATGGAAATCTTCTACTTTGTTTTTGATGCTACGGCAATTGACAACGAGAAAAGTTACATTTGCTGTGGATCTGCGCATGCATCATGTTGTTTGCACAACCTGTCCGCTACTTTCTTCGTATACATATATTTACCCATTTAAAAAGAAGTCGCCAGCGTATAAGTTTCGGCCGCTGGTTCTATTTGAGAGAGACGCTCTGCAGCTATGCTTAGGCCTTCCTAAATATGCTGCAAATGCAGTGTTATACCTAGAAGCACGTGCGCCACCCCTTTTATGCCGATTTAACCTTCTGACGGTGCAAACATTCTTAAGATTACACGAATCACCCTCTATCTCGGATCCTGACTTATTTTTCTCAGCGCACTGACCCAAATTTCATAAACCACAAATTATATTTGTTCAGTCGTTACTTCATCCACTGAATGTACAAATTTGTGATTTGCTTGCTCTGAATACACAACATAACTCTCCCGAAATTGTGTATCATGATATTTTTCCGAACCACGCGAAATTGTTATCTTCCGGCATTTTAAATGGTTTGTTGCAAGAACATCTACAAACTCTGCCAACGAATGTTTTTATTGCAACGGATGCATCGCATTCTGAGGAAAGATTTGGTATCGGAATATTTTGCCCTGCATTTGATTGGTCTTTTTCACTGCGATTGCCTGATTTTATTCCCGTCTTCCTTGCTGAATTCATGGCATAATTCTGGCTTTACGCAAGTTAAGTACTTCAATTCCAGTAGCGGCAGTAATGACCGATTCAGTGTCTGTGTGCTCTTCGCTTTCCACATCCGGTGACACACCTATAACAAAGCTCTTTAAAATACTGGTCCCCAAACATCTTCAATGTATTCATTTAATCTGGGTACCTGGCCTTAAGGGCTTGTTTCGCAATGAAATGGCAGATAGTCTTGCAAAGGCGTCACTGACCGCACCGATAATTCCTGTTTTCCGGCCAACAGCTCACATCACGATGGCGCGTTTCCGCACACTTACAATCAGAAAAAGCTTATTAGACTCGGCATTGACAGCTTCTCCAGAGTACAAGCACCTTCTATTCTCTTGGCACAGCGAGTTAGCTAATTCAAGGGTGATGGAAGTTGCTATAACAAAATTCGTTGCCGCGTTACTTCCCTCAATTTTTACTTCCATCGATCAGGCTTAGTGAACTCCACTCTGTGCCTCTTCTGTAATCAGGAAGAAATGATTGGTCATTTTTTCATATCATGTGGCCAGTTCAAGACATTCAGAAAAAGAATACTAGCATCACCTCTTCGAAAGCTGGGCCTGGAATTATCAGAACCCATTCTTCTTTCTTATGGGGACACTACCCTGGGTTACAGCCACAAGGATGTTTTCCTTGCTGTTCAGGAATATATAATTTTAACTAAAAGTGTCTCTTGCTAAATTCCATGGGCATTAAATTTTTCATTACTCATAATTGGCACTTCAATTTTCAATTTCATAATTAAAAACAAATAGCGTACCAAGAAGTCACACCATGCAGACAATATAGGAAGACTTCACCAACTACTCGGCCGATCCCCTCCATTGGGTATGTGCCATGTGCCATGAGGAGAGGACAACAACAACAACAACAACAAAAACATACTGCTGCTCAGTTCTTGGCCCATGCCCTTTTGTGGTGCCGTCAGGATGAGGACATCGTCATCATCATCAAGATGGGGTGCTTGTTCTAGGGCTTGGATCTTTATTACGCGACATTCTTTCTAGTGCCGAAATCCCCCAGTCATCGCCCCTCCGAAACTTCTAGCTTCAATGGCATCAGTGGAGCGACTGCGCAAGAATCGTGGCATTGTCAAGGCCAGCGTCACGCGAACAATTAAGCTCCTGACCTACGAACTGCAGGCCTCTGTTCCCGATGCCACTCAAGTGGACTCTCACGTTGCCTGATTCAGAACATGGAGTTCGTCAACCTCAACAAGCAAATCTTCGATGCTACTGACGATGATGCCTACGAGGAAGGACTCAAGGTTGCAGAAGAATACGACCGACAGGTCTCTTATGCCATGTCCCAAGTGCGGTTCTTTCTCTGAGAGCTTGCAAACAAAGCGACGGCTACAAGTACTTCAAGGTCGGAGGCTACTTCACTGAACGCTGACGCCGGTGGTGCTGGCACCTCAGCACTCAACGAGGTTAGGGACTCTTCACCTCCCATAACAGAGATAACTCCCAGTCAAGGAACTGTGCTGCATCATCGCACAATGTTCCTGCTGAAACTGCAGATCCCTCTGTTTTCCGGTGCGCTTCACGATTGGCGGTCCTTCTGGGACCACTTTAGTGCCCCGATACATCTCAATGAAGACCTTTTGCAGATTGAGAAGTTTAAGTATCCGCTGTCATATTTAAGTGGCACAGCCAAGAGAGCAATCGAAGGCATTCGACTGATGGAAGATAATTAAAACATCGTGACCAAGACTGACAGAGAGATTTGGTCGACGCGACTTGCTCATCAAGGAGCACGTTGACCACCTCCTTGCATTGGCACCAGTCAAGTCTTCAGCAGACGCTGAAAAACTTTGATTGCTCTAGAACAAGGTCCAGTTTCGAGTCTCCGCATTGACTGGTTTGGGCGTCTCACCTGACCAATAAAATGTCCTCAACCGCGTCCTAATGAAGTGCCTGCCTGATGACATCGCGGTACTCTATAGGAAGTTGAAGGAAACGCCGCAGGATACGTCCGGTATCTCGACTCCTGAAGAGAGATCTCAACAGCCTGCAGAAATGCTGCATTTTCTGCGTGCCCAGGTTGAGATCAGAGAGGAAGGAAGGACAGGGCGCATGGCATCCGCTTCCTTGCGTTTGATATCTGAACGTGACGTCCTAACTCCGTCAGCACCAATGGGAAAACCTCTGCCAGTGGCATCCGCACTTGCTGCTGAGTCTGTTGCAGTTATGGAAGAAGCATGCCCCTTATGCAACAGTGGTTGTCACACCATCACAGAGTGCAATGTCCAGCTCTCAGTGGATGAAAGAAGGGCTCAGTTGCGCAGTGCTCGATGCTGCTACTGTTGCGGCAGGAGCAATCATGTGGTTCATTTTTGATGACGGTTGTGCAATGTCATGTGTAGCAAGCGCCATCATTGACATTTGACCATCCTCTGTGAGTTGTTCAAACCAGTTGCACCAAACTGTACAAACGTGACGACAGTGGATCAGGACGAGCCACGCATCGCCGGGCGAGGCACCAGCACGCCTGCAGTGACATCTGTCCCAAGTGCCCTGAGCGGAAGTCCATCTCCAGACAGGACAGGTGTGGATTGAGTGCGGGTCACGAAGGCATCTCGTTCGCATTCTTCTCAACAGCAGCAGCCAGTGCACATTTATTCAAGCGGATGTCTCAAAGGACCTCAGGTGCCCGGTTATTGGAAACAAGGAACTCGCTTTGGTTACGTTCGGCCACTCGAAGCTTCACCAAGTAATGAGCAGTCATTGGGTAGCTTTGACTCTGTGAGGCCGACGTAGGGACATGGCGGTGACCGTGGAGGCCTTGGAGGTACCTGAAGTGTGTACAGTCACAAGCCCGCCACTCAGCAGTGCAGTCTTGGAGCTTCTGTGCGAGAAGAACTATGACGTTGCAGACAACTTTCATCTCGACACATGGCGGCCACATAAAATAAGCATGTTACTTGATTTCGGTGTGTGCATCTGGAAAGATTGATCACTTGACCAGCGGTGTGACGGCCGTAGAAACTAAGTTCGAATGGACTGTTGAGGGAGCAATGGAACTTGCAGGAAGTTCACACTGTAGCACGACTTCCCTTCCTGACTGCAATCCTTCTGCGATGTGGCGTCTTGACGTCATCGGAATCAAGCCACCTACTGAGGAAAAGGAGAAGGCTCCGCCAGAACTTGAGGCATTTGAAGAGAGCATCATCGAGCTGGACGGGCGCTACTAGGTGCAGCTGATGTTAAAAGATCCAGGGGTAGATACCCCCAGGCAGCGATAATCGAAGGTTAGCTGAGCGCCGTCTGCAAGCCCAATTAACCCTTTCACTGCCAATCCCGAGATAACTCGAGCGACGACACACGCACAAGTCCTGCCTATCCCGAGTATACTCGTTCTGCCTCTTTAAATCACTCCCTGCCACTTGCAAGATAACTCTTTTAAAAAAAAAATAATGCTGGCGTGTCCTGCCATCTGTGGAGATAACACATCAACAAATATAACTTGTATTGAAAATTTTGACAACACAGCGAGCGCACGCTTACACATCAGCATCGGCTCGCATCTCTGTGCCAGACTCTCAGCAGCACAGCCATGACGAGTCAGCATGCCATCTGCGTGCATTATTTGGCAGAAGAAGAAATTTAGGAGCTCTTGACTAATTCAGACTCCAAATAAAATGGATAATTAGCGTCTCAGCGACTCTCGATTAATGATTACCTAATTATTGAAAATTAATTATTTTCTTAACTAATTCATTGCTTGTAGTGTGTGCTACTTATATTTTGATGAGATAATCCCCTATAAAAATGTTTACATGTCCTTAACAGCACCCACTTGCATGGCTAACAGAAAATTTCTGCGCAACGTGCAGAATAAAAAACCCAGCATGTAGTGTTCAGCAGTGCCAAAAAAACCCGGCAGTGAAAGGGTTAAACAGGTTCAAACAACAGCCCGAACTCCTGAAGCACTATGACACAGCACTCAGAGCATACTTTAACGAGGAGCACGTAGAGCGAGTTTGCCAAGGGAGAATGTATATTATATGCCCCATCGTGCAGTCATTCGCCGAGATGCGGTCACGACAAAGCTTCGGGTAGGGTTTGACGCTTCCTTGCACGCGCTTGGCCATCCCTGTCTGAATGATGTCCTGTTAAAGGGTACGAAGCTCGGAGCAGACATTGAGCAGCCGCTACTCGCTTTCCAAGTAGACATTGTGCAGCTGCTACTCGCCTTCGTCACCCAGTAGTCCTTATTGCGGATATCAAAAACTCATACTTGCAAATGCTTATGCGTCCACAAGACTGCGACATGCTGCGATTTGTCTGGATTGATTGGTTGCCCTTGGTTGCTGATCCATCTCCACTTGTGGTGACGTGGAGGATGACACGGGTACCGTTCAGAGCCTCATCCAGTCCATTTGTCGAGAACGATATCTGAAGACTAGCATTACTAGAAAAAGCCTTTTATGTCGACGACCTCATTGTGGGACTTCCGAATGTGGATAAAGCTGTAACTGTCTACAGTGAAGCGTGCAAGATATTCTCTGAACCAAGCATGGAACTGCGCAAGTGTGCTTCCGATTGACATGCTTTGCGGAAAAGCTTCCCGGGAGACAAGGTTGTGATTGAAGACAAAGCTGGAGAGAGTACCCTAATCAAGGTCCTAGGTATGCCTTGGGAACTTGAAGGTGACAAAGTTATCCTCACGGTCTGACTTTGCAGAGAACAAGCCTTCTACGAAGTGCATTGTACTTCAGACGTTAGCAAGCGTATGCGATCCGTTGAGGTATTCCATTTTCGCTCGGAGCAAAGCTACTGTTTCAAGACTTGCGGAAGAGGAAATGCGCGTGGAACGATGCCCTTCTGCAAGAAGAACAAGCAAGCTGGAGCAGTTGGTGCACTAAATTGGCCAGCATGAATCCCTACGCCTTTGATCGTTACGTATTCCTGCGAGCAGCTGATGCAACATTTTCAATCGAGCTACATGTGTTCTCTGATGCAAGCCTCAGAGCATATGGTACCTGCATCTACGAACGGGTGTGCTCAACAAACGGCACCTGCAACTGTCAACTCCTCATAAGCAAGAGCCGTGTGGCACCACCAAAAACAGATTTCACTACCGCGTCTAGAGCTATTAGCATGCGTCGTCGGTGCAAGGTTGTGTGCATACACCAAGACAGTGACATTGCTAAGCTCTGTTCCAGTTCACTTTTGGACTGACCACTTGTCACACTGCATTGGATTTAAAGTAGGCTGACAATAAGGGAGCTTTTTCTATGTCATTGTGTCTCCGAGATTCATAGCCTGACATCACTGACTATTCGCATCATTGTGCCGGAAAAAATAACCCAGCTGACTAGGTAACACGAGGAGTGTCATTGCCTCATCTTTTTGCATCAACGTTGTGGTGGCATGGTCCAACCTGGCTGCATGATCCTGAAGAACCGATTCCTACTGAGTGCACTGAATTGCCAGAACAATTTGAAGATTTTGTAAAGAGCCCAGAAGAAATGTCACTGTGTCCTTCTGCTGTTTTTGTTTCGAACACCAGTTGGGTCGACCACTTTGCTGGAAACGCGTTGATGAAGCAATGTTCCACTGCCAGACCGTTAACAGCAACAGAGCTTCGGAAGGCAGAACACTACTGGTTGCAAAGCGTCCAAGAAGAGATGTTCTCCAAAGAAGTACAAGCTCTGCGCGGAGTGAAAAAACTACCATCCACAAGCCCAGTTCTTCGATTACATCCTTTCCTGGACGCAAGTGGGTTATTTCTTCGTGTGGGTGGTTGTCTGCAGGAGCTAGCAGCCTCTTTGGACATCAAACGCCCAGTGCTGTTACCAGCAAAGCACGCATTCATCCATCTCAAAAAATCAAGTAGTTGGAGAGTATTTGTGCCACACAACAATAATCGTCATCCACCTCGCGTACTTTCCTAGCGTTATCACCGCAGTCCCGGCACTTCCCGGTCACGAACGGCGTGCGTATTATCAGTGTGACATAGCATTCCTGATAGGAAAGTGACGAGAGCCGGGTTTTCAAGAAAGAAAACGTGAGCAAGCCAGATGTCAATTGTGTGTTTCATAAATACTCCCCAAGTACTCAATTTTTTCTTAGAGTGTAGCGAAGTAGAAGCCACACTTTGTGAGCTTCGAGAGAGGTTTTGGATTGTGAAAGGACGACAGACCATAAAAAGGGTGCTAAGCAATTGTTTGTCCTGCAGACACCATAAGCCTGTCGCTGAGACAGCACAATTTGCTCCGTTGCCACGGGACAGAATCACTGAAGCAAGTGCCTTCTCTGTCGTTGGTTTGGATTACTGCGGGCCCCTCTACACGCATGACACGGCTGCTACTAGCAAAGGGGCATACATACTGATCTTCTCGTGTGCTGTCACTCAAGCCATCCATTTAGAATTGACGACTGACGTGGCGACAACAATGCCCTTGGCCTTCTGCCATTTCGGATCGCGCCGTGGAATCCCCAGCAACATTTTCTCGGATAACGCACTATCTTTCCATGGCTGTGCATAATATTAATGAGAACTAACAGACAATAATGCCAAGGAAAGTATAGGGGATGTTTTTAGTAGTAAATGTAAGGTAAATGTGAAGAAAGATAAGTGGACGAAAAGATAGCTTGCCGCGGGCAGGGACCGAACCTGCGACCTTCGAATAACGCGTCCGATGCTCTACCAACTGAGCTACCGCGGCGGCCATCCCCCCGTCCACTTTATAGGGTATATATGTTCATTTAAACGTGGGAGCATCAGTCAGCGCCGCCAGTAGCCATGACGGCGAGTGTGGAACACTCTTTTTCTGCCTGTTGGCGTCACGTAGCACGTGAAGTTATTACGAGCTGGCAGCTGACCAATAATCCCTCGCATACTACCTGAAAGCATCAAGTCTGCCAGAACGAGGCCCTAGCTATGAATGAAGGAAAGAAGTGTTAATTTCAAGGGCTCGTTTTTCTTTGTTATACACAATATTAATGAGAACTAACAGACAATAATGCCAAGGAAAGTATAGGGGATGTTTTTAGTAGTAAATGTAAGGTAAATGTGAAGAAAGATAAGTGGACGAAAAGATAGCTTGCCGCGGGCAGGGATGGCCGCCGCGGTAGCTCAGTTGGTAGAGCATCGGACGCGTTATTCGAAGGTCGCAGGTTCGGTCCCTGCCCGCGGCAAGCTATCTTTTCGTCCACTTATCTTTCTTCACATTTACCTTACATTTACTACTAAAAACATCCCCTATACTTTCCTTGGCATTATTGTCTGTTAGTTCTCACTAATATTGTGTATAACAAAGAAAAACGAGCCCTTGAAATTAACACTTCTTTCCTTCATTCATAGCTAGGGCCTCGTTCTGGCAGACTTGATGCTTTCAGGTAGTATGCGAGGGATTATTGGTCAGCTGCCAGCTCGTAATAACTTCACGTGCTACGTGACGCCAACAGGCAGAAAAAGAGTGTTCCACACTCGCCGTCATGGCTACTGGCGGCGCTGACTGACGCTCCCACGTTTAAATGAACATATATACCCTATAAAGTGGACGGGGGGATGGCCGCCGCGGTAGCTCAGTTGGTAGAGCATCGGACGCGTTATTCGAAGGTCGCAGGTTCGGTCCCTGCCCGCGGCAAGCTATCTTTTCGTCCACTTATCTTTCTTCACATTTACCTTACATTTACTACTAAAAACATCCCCTATACTTTCCTTGGCATTATTGTCTGTTAGTTCTCATTAATATTGTGTATAACAAAGAAAAACGAGCCCTTGAAATTAACACTTCTTTCCTTCATGGCTGTGCATGAGTGTTCAAGACCATTTTGCCGGTTCTCCAAGAATACGCTGCTAATACCAAGATCAAATGGAAGTTCAATGCTAAGAGAGCTCCTTGGTGGGGAGTATAGGTCGGCAAAAAATGTGGAGCTCACTCAGACTCACTCATGGAATATATCTTGCCCTTAGGGCTCACTCGGACTCAGACTCACGAAAATTTTCCTCAACTGGACTTACTCGGGCTCAGACTCACAAAAATTTTTCTCAGCTGGACTCACTTGGACTCAAACTCACCTAAATATTACTCACTCAGACTCAGACTCACGGCTCAATCTGAGTCTGAGTGAGTGTGAGTGAGTCGATTCATGAGTCCGTTAGCGTGCAATTGCTAATTTTCGATCAGAATGTCAATGCATTTAAATGCCAATATCTCGCACGATCAGTGCTCTAGAATATGCATTTTAATCTCGTACCTTCACATACAAGTGATTGGTGATTGCACTCCAGTAAGGACATCTTTATGGAAAGATATGACTTACACGAGATACTGTTATCAAGAATTCTTTTCAAAAATTTAGCATGAGTGAGGGGGGCTGTGAAGGCACGCCTCTGATCAATAAATATTGAGCTGGCATATGAACGCTAGTGCGTTGAACTATCTGTGAGTAGAAGTGAGTATCAACGGGAGCTGTCATAAGACAGATAGTAATGCTGAAGCTGAGTAGTTATCATCATATGTCGGCAAAAAATTTTGGAGCTCACTCAGACTCACCCAAGAAATATATTTTGTGCTTAGGGCTCACTCAGACTCACCAAAATTTTCCTCAACCAGACTCACTTGGACTCATACTCAGTAAAATTTGTCTGAACCGTATTCACTTGGACTCAAACTCGCCAAAATATTACTCACCCGGACTCAGACTCATGGCTCTATCTGAGTCTGAATGAGCCTGAGTGAGTTTGCCGACCTATGATGGGGAGGCTGGTGGGAGCGCCTCATCAAATCCACAAAAAACACATTGAGACAGTCACTTGGGCGCACCTGTTTCAACAGTCTCAGCGCCGAGGCCCTCGCTACTGTTATCTGCGAAGTTGAAGCGGTTATAAACAGCAGACCTCTTACTTATGTTGACAGCAGCCCAGATGAACTGCAACCGCTGACTCCATCAGACTTCTTGCTCGGAAGACGTGTCATATGCCTTCCGCTAGAGGCCAGCATTTCTGATGGCACATCATCAACAAGAGAAGACCTGCTCCGCCGTGTGCGTTATCGTGAGCATCTCACAACGGAGCTGTGGATCGGATGGAAGCAGTCCTACCTTCTTTTACTTCGATCTGTGCACAATGGGCCTGCTTGTGAACTACCTCGGCTACGCGAAGGCGACGTGGTGCTTGTGCATGACGACAGCACACGTCTGCTACTATGGAAGCTGGGTAGAGTCCTGTCAGTACACCCGGGAAAGGATGGTATTGCGCGTATCTGTACCTTGCGACTAGCTTCTGGACAGACAATCAAACAAACCATTCAGAACGTGTACATTCTGAAAGCAAGTTAGTAAGAATCAACTGCTGACTGATCATCTTGGCCCCTTCGGAATATGTTGATGATGATTGCGCACAGGCGGCGACAAGAAGGAGAAGAGAAGGAAGATGAAGTGGGCACGAGCAGTAGGCAATCCCCCAGAGTGGGTAAGTGCCATATTTTTGAGGAAGCAAGCAAGCAAGCTAGCAAACAGTAGAATAAACGATGTAGTGTTTTGTCTAGGGCTCGGGTCTTTATTGCGCGACACATGCATTATAGTGCAGAAAGGTTGGGAAAGGGAAACCTTTGCTGCATCACAGATTTACATATTCATATAGAGCTTCATTCTATTGAGGTTTGACTCTGTTGTTAACGAACAAATACCTATTTGGATTCTGAACATTTGGCACTCTAAGTGAACTGTTGAAAGAAGAACAAATGCTACAGAACACTGTAGGTGCATTGAAACCTCATTACATGAGACACTTTTTGGCACCAAAAATTCTAAAAAACACTAAGGAGTCAGACTTGATCACTTTATTATACATCAGCATTAAGGTGTGTTTAAACATATCTGCAGGAAATTGCTCAGGATGGCTTGAAGAAGTCATTCATAGTAATTGTAATTGTTTTTTTAGGGCTGCAGGTTGTATTAGCTTCCTTACCAACTTCTGGACATAAAGCACTTCACTTTGGAATCTTCCTGTTGCTCACAATGCCTTTAAAGTACTCTTGGATACTTCTGGCATACAGAGCCATCAGCACCACAGACGCTGTGATGGAAGTTCCAACTCAGTGGCTCTCCTTCGCCGAGTCGGTGTGGGAGAGTGACAGCAATTACAAAAGCATAATGACTGAAAGTCTGGTGCAATCTGTAGTCTCAATGATGCCAGGAATGACATCCTATTGCGGAATGAAGCAGAATCGAGCCAAGGGAATGAAAATTGCATCGCATACCGGTTGGTAATACGACGTCGGCCGCGTTGTGTGATCGTGTGTGGGTTGTGTCTCTTCTAAACACTCTAGGGACCTAAAAAGCTGTGCTTAATAACCAAGTGTCTCTTGTGTGCAATGTTGTTACGTAGTGAACTTAGGAAAAGCAGCCAAACCGTTTTCGAATGTCTCTGATATTCGAGTGTCTCTTGTAACGATATTTTACTGTAGTGATTTGTCTAGTAAGCTTATGGCTGCACTAGAGCACTTCACGGGCCCGAGGCCGGGCCGGGCTGGGCCGTGTAAGGGATTGTTGGATCAGGCCCGGGCCGGGCTCGGGTCGGGCTCGGGCCTGAGCCAGGCCCGTATTAGGCCCGGGTCTCATATATATCTGTATAATTGCGTGTGTACGTTGTTTGGCTTTGTTTTTGTTGTTTTGTGGGGTTTAATTTCCCGAAGCGACCCAGGCTATATGAGACGCCGTCATTGAGGGCTCCGGGTAATTTAAACCACATGGAGTGCATTGGCATGCGCAGAAATTGCACAGTACAACACGTCTACAAGTTTGCTCCATCGGTATGCTACACGTAATTTCAAGAAACTCCTAATATAAGTTTCCACGTAGTGAGTAAAGACATTCTTGGTTACCGTGTAAGGAAAGCAATGGTAGACTGCCTAGATTAGTGCATATAAGATGTGCGTGTTTGTATTTAGGGAAACATTTTGAGTATGCAGCTACGCTCGCGTGCCCGCCGCGCCGGTTTTTGCCTGCGTGACTCCGTAGACTGGTCAACGCGACTTGTGAGTCATTCATATCTCAGGAGCTGTTTTTCGTGCAGTTTAAGTGCAAGATGCGGAGCGATTCTTATCACAGGGCGAACGCCATTGTTGATTTTCCCATTACTAGTGGTGAGGCGCCAGACCATAGCGACACTAGTTTCCCCGAGTGTGGCTCACAAGTGGAGTGATGAGGCTAGAGAAGGGATCCGGGATTCTGGGAATAGTCAGCACACACACAAACACACACAGACTGATTAGTTTTATTTAAACGACCCTTTATTCAACACACTGTTACTGTACACACGTCTGACACGAGCGTTTCGTTTTAAATAACTTCGCAATGAAAACAAATTTTCGCGTAAAAGATGGCAGGGACCTCGTTTCGCTTAGGCACTGGCTATGCACGAATGAAAGCACTTATATCTGAGAAATCGCTTCAAAATTTCCTTTCAGAATAAGCCCCCGGCATATTCCGACAACCAAGCCCATCCTCTGGCAGTCAGGGGCACGCCGTGAGCAGTTACTGACCGCGTGTTTTAAAAAAGAATTTGCAATGGCTTAGCACGGCTATGTCAGGATATACGTAGCGTTAGCAAAGGTTCAGCTGATCATTCTGAGCTTTCCAGATTGTCTAGGATTATTAGCTTTCTTCTGTTCATTCTTCGTACGCTGAACCGCTAATTGCCAGGCAACTACTTTGGGATCCGATGAGATAAGCTTCTCGCCTCTTCTGCGCCATTGAGCAGCATTTGCGCTCTTCTTCTCCATGGCGTTACCCACCTGAAACGCCAGTTAGAGGCGCTATCATGCGGCTCCAGTGCTGTGTCAGACGGCGACTGCACAGCGAAGGCGAATAGGTGTGCGCGCGCTGGCGCCAGTGTGTCTACTATGGCTACGACGTCACTCCTCTCGAGTGCGGAGACCATGCAGCAGCGGCGAGTCACGCGCTGCGGTGGCGGAGAGCGCGTAAGATCGCGGTGGCGAAGAGTAGTAGTAGTAGGTAAACTTTATTCACTCAGTTGACAGGAGAGAGCGCGGAGAACGGTGAGCCAGCTGTGTGACATCGCTGAACCTTGAGCATGCGCAGCACGACTCATGAGGATCCACGCGAAATCGGCTCCGGCTAGGCAAGTGTAGCTAACGCTACAAAACGTAACCCATCCTTAAATACTCAGTTAAACACATGCGAGTACGAACGCCCGAACAACACTAATGCGCGCGGACGCCGTCTACGTTGACATCAGACATGGCATATGCTAGAATTACCGCACATAGCTCCCACAATCACGTATACTCACTCGACTCTGCCGAACGTCATCGCAGGTGTAAGCAAGACACGAAAACCGCAAACAGGAACGAGGAAAAAGAGCGCACGGTGGCGGGCGCAATAATGCGCGCCGCCGAAGAGCTTTTCCCATTGCCGGCGAGGCGTATCCTAAACGGGCCGGCCCGGACCGGGCCGGGCCGGGTACGGGCCACATTGAAGAACACCGGGCTGGGCTCGGGCCCAGGCCGGAAAAATCGGCCCGTGCAGTGCTCTAGGCTGCACTACTCTTGAAGCTGGCTCATTCGCCTGTTACCTGTGTTGCGGGGCTAAGAAATAACAAGGATTGTAATACTACTTCATATTGTTGATTAACTTGCAGCAAAGTAGGTTACTTTCCTTAACTAAAGCTGCACTCTGAACATTATCATGCAACTTCAAGAAAAAACTTGTTTTTTTTTTCCATCCAAAGTGCCTCTAGGCCATGGCTTATTGCCTAGTACACAAGACAGCAGCATAATAAGCACGTCGCAAAGCTTCAGCATTGCAATAACATGATGGCATTCTTTTTGTTCAGTATCATTCATTGAACATTGCTTAGTCATCAGGTTCACTGCTGTTGCTTTTAAAAAAATGCTGGAGTGGAAGCTGGCACAACTTAGCAGTAAATAGGAGGGAAGCATTTGCCCATACTTTAACTCAAAAACATAGCCTTCTTGTGTGATGCCCTGTTAGAGATAAAGTGCTTTTGTTGTGCTAACATAAATGCTAGGTTAATTATAAAATAAGAGATCCCCCACCCCCTTTTTGTTAAAGTGTCCATTTTACTTTGAGTGTCGCTGAGGGGATTGCTTAGCATGGAACCGCTGCTAACAAGCGGAGGCAGCTGTGTGAAGGGAGCAGGGGTGGATTAGGCACGATGCACCTAATATGGCTGGCGCCGCCTCGTCCACACCACACCTGCAGACTGTCCTCCCTGGTGTGTGTGCATATGTGGTGCTGTGCGTATAACATTTTTGTGTGTGTTCGGGTGTTCACGTGTGTGAGAGGAGTGCGACAACTGGTTAAGGACGAGAACAAGTCGGGTCTGAGAACTAGCTGAGCAACAAAAGAGTGTGCAGAGACGAGTGCATGAGCGAAGTGCGTTTTGTAGGTATCAAATGTTGTACATGTATTCTAATCCAGTGTTTTTTTTAATGTAAATAGTGTTGGACCTTTTGTGCATTTAAATCAGCCATTTCTAACAGTTGTTCCAAATGAAAGCAATATATCCAGATGAGTATTGGTAACGTGATCTGTAACAGTATTTGTGAAGGCTTTGAGGCTTCTTAAGGAGACAGAGAAACACGTTGAGCAGTATTTGTCTGGAGCCATCTTAAACTGACCGGGTGTGTGAGGGAATTACTACTTTTTCTTCGCTATAAGCTAATGTTGTATCTTGCCATGGTAAGATGGTAGAGGTCTGGCTTCACTTTGAGGACATATTTCCACTCCATCATTCATTTTCAAAACCTAAAGAGAAGCACTTAGAAAGTTTAGACTGATAAAGTATTCTTTCAAAAATTTTTCCCTTAGTTCTGCTGCCGTAGAGTGATTACAAAAAAAATTATGACAATGTAATTTTTTTAGCACTTGTACATCAGTGTGACCTGACAGATTTCAATGCATTTTTTTTATTGAATAGATGCAAAGAGCTGTTCAAAGTACTAGTGGTTGTACCCTGGTTCAGCCTCATGTAGTGTTCCATTTTAAAGCCCATCGCACTGCATGATTCTGTCAGTCAAGAAGAAACTTTTGCCCTGCAGAGCTTGGTTGGCTTCTGGGTGGAGACAGCAACCACCACCTGCTGCTTGCTCTGTACTCCTTGGGAACGCTGGTTCTTTGGCATGCAGACACGGGCACCCAAGTCTGGAGGAAGTGCTACCCTGAGCCCCTTGTTGCATTCTCTTTGGACCCATTCTGTGAAAGCACAGTTTTATGTAAGTGGGCCTTGTGCTTGAATTTATTATTTTTAATGGAAAAAGCTGCAGAGTGGGATGATGATCTGGTGCCAACAACATCAAATTTCACGCAGGCAAAAGAAAATTTTGACAAGCCCTGCTTGCTGAAATTGTCTTGCAGGCTGAAACTAATATTTTTTTTAGCTCTTTTATTCAGACAGAAAAAAAATGTGTCAGTTACAAAGCAAAAGGCAGATGTGCACTGCCCGATGGGGACCCCAGCACCCGAATGCACACACTCAGAGCATGCAGCAACAAAAACAAGAGCATTATACAGTCAACTGCCGACTTTTCGGACGCCCGATTTTCCGGACATGCTCGAAAATTCGGATGCTTTCGTGGCACCGTCACCAGCTCCATAGACAGCAATGTATAAGAACGTCCAAAACTTCGGACGTTGAAACTCTTTGGCCTTAGATTTTTCGGACTTTCTGCCCAAGTTGCAGGTCCAAAAGGCATCAATTGAAGTCCCCACCTCTGCCGCATCTATCATCTGGTAGGTTCGAACCAGTGCTTTTGCAAGTCGATCTGTTTGCGACAGTAGCAGAGTCCGAAAGTCAGCTTTGCCGCAATTCCGAAGTGTCATGAAGTGCAGCAGTCCAGAAATTCAAAGGGGCCGCTATCATGGCGCCGTGTGGTGATGTCTTTACGGATAAGCAGCGGAAATGCATAGAGGCGTGATGCTGACATGTGGCAAATGCGCCAGTACGGCTTGATCACTGACAACCCTTACGATAAGCATCTTCAGTTAACTGCTCGATAGTGCGTGTGGCCTAGTGCAGTTGCATGCGTACTGCACACATTTAATAGGTGAGAACCCAAACGCGCCGCGCTGCCATTCATGCTGCCTCTTTGTGCTAGACTGCCAAGTGCGCCGCACAGACGCGTTGCCTTTATGAACGAAACCAGCTCGCCATTGCCGCGCCCGCATGCAGTCAGGAGCGGAGTGGGCATCACTAACCCTTTCATGACAAATGCGTGTGTACGGTACAGCAACAGTAAAGTGACGGTGTCAGCTTAGTTGGCGATGTGCTCCACACAACTAGAAACGATGGACTTCACACGGCAGCAAATGCTGCGTATCGGCAGAGATACACACGAAACCATGAGCACACACATCGGGGAAAGCCGGATGAGTCGTCTACTCTTCCGCCACAGACTCTGTTCCGCGTCATCATTTCCAAACGCTCCATGCGAGACAGCCGTAATCTATTCCGCGCTTTGCTGGTATCAGCGGCGCTCGTCACAAGATGCAAATTTGCAATTGGCGGTTGGCACGTAGTTAAGGGGGGACCCTGCTTCGGAGACATATTTCTTTGTTTTTGAGTACATTTTTATGAAACTCTCGCAGTTTGTGTATTTTTATGTCCTGATTTCAAATATGCAGTTATTTTTTAGTACACTATGCCGTTTTCAAAATATCAAATATTTCATGTATATTGTTGGGAGCAAGATTTATTTATAAATTGTAAGAGTTATAAAGCAAATCAGCATATCACAATAAGCTGGAATGAATACTGTTTGCAATAAAACAAGAATGGATGTTCTAGGCCCAATTGAACAAAACTTATAGTATGTTGAACACTTGGCGAGTCAGCGATGTCGAGCTTGGTCAAACTGGGATCAAGCTGGGATCAAGCTGGGAATGTTCAACATACCATAACTTTTGTTCAAATGGGCCTAGAACATCAATTCTTGTCTTATTGCATACAGCATTGATTCCAGGTTATTGTGATAGGCTGATTTGCTTGATAACTCTCACAATTTAGAAATAAAGCCTGCTCCTAACAATACAAAAACTATTTAATAGTTTCAAAACTACATACAGTGGAACTTCGATTATACGACTTTCAGGGGACCGCGCAAAATCGTCGTATAATCCAGGCGTCGTATAATCGAAAAACCGAGAATATAGGCAGTGACGGTCATTGTTGCCCCACAACAGCGGGCACATAATGCCTAAGAAAGTCCGCGGCACAAACCTACGCTGCTCCGAGGAACGTAGATTAAATTAATTGAAAAAATGACAACCACGCATTTTAACGGAGGTGTGAACGAACCTTTATTTCTCACCTTTTAAAAAAATCTGTGATTTTCTTCTGAGAGTTTGCCCAGCCACGCATCAGCTTTCTTTCGATAGCTGCAACATCTGGCAGCAAGTCGCCGATCTCGTCGCGTGCGCAAGCAAACCGCCGAATGTGGTCGACGTAGCACAACACGTCCGCGTAAGTCGAACGGACGCGCTAGCCTCTGCAGCGTCGTCCATCTCTTCCTCGTCGGAAGTTCCCGCAGTGTCGGGATGCACAGTTTCGATAATGTCATCCAGCGACACTTCACTGCACACTGCAACGTCGTCGTCGGCACCAACATAGTCCGCGAAAGATCCAGGCAGCTCCAGGCTACCGAACTCTGGTTCGTCGTCAACAGGCACTGCAGCTTCACTGGTAGAACAAGCACCACTTCTATTAAAGCCGCAGTGCCTGAAGGAGTTGGCGATGGTTTCTGGCGTGACTGCGTCCCATGCACTAGCAATGTAGTGCATTGCATCAAGCACAGAAAGCTTCTTATCCAACGCTTGCGTTCCATGCCCGCCAGCCGACGCTGCACCAGAAACTTCCGATATTTCTGTTTCATGCACTTGATGACGCCAGCGTCAAGTGGCTGCAGCTGGCTAGTGCAATTGGGGGGCAGAAATACAACTTTCACATTTCTCAAATGCGACATATCTGATGGATGGCATGGCGCATTGTCAAGCAGAAGAAGAATCTTTCTGTTCTTAGCCCCCATTTTGGAGTCCAGCTGCTGCAGATATGTAGAAAACATAGCAGCCGTCATCCAGGCTTTCCGGTTGAACGTGTACTGGCACGGCAGCCTTTTCAAATTCTTGAAGCATCGCGGCTTCTCAAACTTGCCGATCACGAGGGCAGGAAGCTTTTCAGAGCAGTCTTCATTGGCGCAAAGCAATACGGTAAGACGCTCTTTGCTTCGCTTACCCCCGTGACAGCTCTCTCCTTTAAATGCCAATGTCTGTTCTGGCTGCATATTATAAAATAATCCAGTTTCGTCCGCGTTGAACACGTCGGACGGCTCGTATTCCCGTATCAATTCCGGCAGCAATGCAGTCCACTTTCCTACAGTGTCGGAGCTGACTGACGCGCTCTCTCCACAGCAGCGGCTGTACACAACTCCACTGCGTTTTTTAAAGCGATCCAACCAGCCATTGGAGGCTTTAAAGTCGTCAATGCCGCAGCGCAATGCAACTGTCTCAGCCTTCTTCTTCAAAATTGCACCATCCACGGCAGTTCCTGAACTGCGGGCCTGACGCAACCACTCAACGAGGGCCTTCTCCATGGCAGCATATTTGCCATCTTTCGCGGCCTTCCTGTTCAGGCCGAACTTTGCCGCATTTAGTAGGATGCTGTCCTTCTTCGCGAGGATCGTTTTCAGCGACGACTCGGGAATGTTCAGGTCGCGGGCAATGCTGGCCTTTGTTGCTCCGTTCCGCTTCTCCGCCTCCTCGATTATGCGAAGCTTTTCTCCGAGCATCAGCGGTTTTCGGTTCCGCGACATTGCGAGACGCAGCACTCGCAACCAAGAATTCGAAAGCTTCCTCGCACACCAATGTCCGAACACAGAAAATTTTGCATGTGGACACAGCAGCTGCGGCGCAGCACAACCAACCGATGAGGCAAACACGTGAAGGAATGGCTGAATGGCAGCACGGCAGTAGGCCTATTCGATTTGCAAGCTTCGACCAATCGCGAGCGGCCAAAATGCCCCAGCCCTCTGGTAGCTAGACAGCGGCGATTTCCGGTTCCCGCGGCTGTCGCAAACGTTGGCTCAACAATCGCCGTTCAACACGTCCGGTATAACAACACGAAATCTAGTGAAAGTTATCGCATACTAGAAAGCGAGCTCAAAATTATCCGCCATGTTATCTGCTCACAACGGTCACTACAAAACCACCCAAAAGAAGAGAGAGAGAAAAAAAAGGCGACAACGGAAGTGCGCAGTGCAATGCGACAAAATGAATGCGCTCCGGCTGGCTCCGGCCAACGTTGGCTCTGGCTAGCTATGGCCGACCGCGTGTCGAAAAATTGAAGAGGCCCTGTGGTGGCAGTGCGGATATGAATTCGGTTCCTCGGTTTCCCGACTTTTTTCGCCCGGCCGCAGTGTGTTTGCGTGCCAGCCCGTGTCATCGTAGGTCTTTTTTTTTCTCGGACAGTCCAGTGAAGCGTCGTGCGAGGCGGGGCCGGCATAAAATTGCGTCATACAATTGAGGTTTTTAATACATTATTTCTATGGGGGCTTTGCCGGGACCAAGCCAATTCGTCGTAAAACGCGGGTCGTCGCAGGACCGGGGAACGTATAATCGAAGTTCCACTGTATTGTATTAGAACAATAATTGCATGTTTGAAATCAGCACATAAAAATACATAAGCTGTGAAAGTTTCATAATGATACACTCAAAAACAAGAAACATGTTTCAGAAGCAGGGTCTCCCCTTAAGCGGGGTTCGCGGCAGGTACCAAATATATTTGCGAGAGTCTGGGCGTGCACCAAATGCCTGATAAGTGTACTGGGAGGCATTATAGCTATTTTGGACGTGTCTGTTGCAATTTGACCGCTTGAGCAGAATAAAAAAGCATGACTTCATTTTTTCGGACTGCCCGATTTTCCGGATGATTTCGCGGTCCCTAGGGGGTCTGAAAAATCGGACGTTGACTGTACACTATCACACGGGCAGAGTACACACACATATCACACACTCATATAATTGAACATGGCATTGTTCTACGCTTTGCTGGGGTCTCCTTTTTCATGCATCATCACTGTTACAAGCATGTGGCGCCCCCTCTACCGTAGCTTCGTTGGCCCGCCAGGCAACATTGGTCACGACAATAATAATTTCTAGCTTCCTGGTTAGCTCAGTTTTTAGAGCTATTGCCCCGGATAGGCATTGGTCCCGGGTTCGATCTCTGGACCTGGACGTCAACTAAGAAGCTTCCTTTCTGAGAAATCTGTAGCTTTGTGGTGCAAGACAGGTGGTTGTCAATTTTCCATCTCATAACCCTTCTGCCACCTTGCGGGATTCCACAGAACTGATTTGCAATTATATAAGTACTTGAAGGGTGAACTTGTTGGCTAGTTGGTTGAACATACTGTAGGGCATGAAAGACGAGGACACAAACAACCACATGTACTGAACTTTATTGCGGCGAAGAACCTAAAGAAATACATACACACGTGTCAACACCTTGTCAGTAACAACAGGAAAAACAAGGGGAATTTTAAGGGCTCGTTTTTCTTTGTTAAACACAACATTATTGAGAACTAACAGACAGTCAGGCCAAAGAAAGTATAGGGCATGTTTGTAGTAATTTTGATATACTAAATGTGAAAAAACTAAAGTGGACAAAAAGACAAATTGCCACCGGCAGGGACCACACCTGCAACCTTCGAATAATGCATCTGATGCTCTACCAGTTGAGCTATGGCGGCGGTCGTCCTCCCGTACACTTTATTGGGTATATCTGTGCATTTAAACCTGGGAGTGTTAGTCAGCACTGTTCATTGCCATGACAGCATATGGGAGCACCCTCTTTATTCCTGCGGGCATCATGTAGCGTGTGATCTTTTTATGAGCTGGCAGCTGGTCAATAATCCCTCGCATACTACCTGAAGCCATCAAGTCTGCCAGAACGAGACCCTCGCTATGAATGAACGAAAGAAGGGGAATTTTAAGGGCTTATTTTTCTTTTTTAGACACAGCATTAACGAGAACTAACAGACAATGAAGCCAATGAAAGTATAGGGGATGTTATTTGTAGTAATTAAGATATATGAAAAAAAACATTTGTCATGATTACTACAAATAACATCCCCCATGGGAGGGTCGCACTTGACTTCATCTACTTAAGGCACTAGCGGCATCCGCCGCTGCTGTCATGTCTATGGTCGGTGGTGGCGCGCCGCATCGGTTCTTCCGAAACGGCGAGCAGCGACGAGAGGTTGTGTGCGTTGTTGGTGTCTGTGGGTAAAATGCAGTTGAGTGCATATACACGGGACCTCAGGGGTTGGAAAGAATTCGTTACAAAAATAAGGTTGGGCTTTGTGGCGGCATCAACCCATATGACAACGACGGCAATGAAGCTGTGTGTGATGCAAAGCTTTATCCTCGCATCGGATACTGGGATGCAGAACTGTCACTGTTCCTTGGCTTTCCATGTCCAAGATGGAGAGACGGCGCCCAGTCCGGACTGGCTTCAGCCATCGCGTAACAAGGGCGTCCTGCGAAACACTCTGAGCAGTGATGATATCAATGCTAATGTGCTGAGCTGACCATTGTCTTAAATAGCAGTCAGCGACATAGTGCGTTCTCTTCTACCGATGCGTAAACGGTTTGTTGCACACGGCACCTGCCTAGAATGAAATCCACTGCTTTAAAGGTTGTACATTAAAACCTCGTTAATTCGAACTCGGTTATTTCGAAATCCCGCATAATTCGAAGGGTTTCTGTGGTCCCGTATTTTGCAATGTAAATCTGAGTGGATAATTTGAAGCGGCGGTCGGCGCCAGCCCGGTTAATTCGAAAACTTTGGGCGCCATGTGCCAATTCCCGATCCTGATTTCGCCGCAAATCCTCGGAAGTGATGGCCCTTAGGAGCCACAGGGCAATGCAGTGTAGCAATATTAGTGAGTGACAGTTGAAGCAACCCAGCCTCGCTGCTGCTAGCGCAAAAAAAAAAAAAGAAAACACGGTCTCGTGGTCAGCTAAAAACGTGCGCCTGCGGAAAAGAAGACGTGCTTCACTGCAACACAGCGGTGACACGCGGACAGCATGTCGCATGCTTCTCGCAGCGTCAGTGCGTCATGATTTACCCGTTTTTTTTTGGGAAAAGAAAAGATAATAAAGGACGGTCTGACGGAATTCATGATGTATGCGAACCTCCGATTGGCGGTTGCTTCGGCAATTTCTGCACTTGCACTGCTGGCGGAGTTCTTGCCTGTAACGCGTACTTCGAAAACTCAGTGAAAACTTCAATGATCATGCTTTCCAGCCAAAACACATTGCGAATTCTGTCACACTGGCCATTATCATATTGTTTATTTTACCAGAAAGAATGGGCGAATGGTCGCATCATGACGCACTGAGGCTGCGAGGAGCAGGTGCCATGCTGCCCGCGTGTCACCACTGTGCTGCAGTGAAGCACGCCTTGTTTTCTGCAGGCACGCTGATAGCAGCGATAGCAGCGAGGCCTGCCATTTTCCCGAGTTCGTGGCAAAAATGGGACCAGGTATTGCTGGAAAACAACCCTTGGAGCCACAAACTAGAAGGCCAAACGACCACCTCTGATTACTTTCAGTAATTCAAAGTTCCTTGCATCCCGCTTTTTGTATGTTTCGTTAACTCGAAAACCCGCTTAATTCGAAAGTTTTTCACAGTCCCAGTGACTTTGAATTAACGAGGTTTTACTGTACATGTTCTGTGAACGTAATGAAAAAGTACGTGCCACGCAAGTGGCAGTAATTTACCTGGCTGTCCAAGCATGTAGTTATTAAACAACTTTGCTGTTAATGTGCTTAACTGCGTGACTGCTTTTTAAGCAGCGATCTCGGATGCAGCGCGAACGTTAGTCTCCTGCTGCTTAAAGGTCCATAACACGACGTGAAAACTAATTTTTTTAACATAGCCTACAGCAAAAGCCATCCTCTTTGATGTTGCATAGGTTCTGAAAACTTACCGGAAATGAAGTGTTTACTATACACGCAGTAAGGGGTTGTTGAGCTGTTGAAGTCTGTCTGATTGATACGTCGGAGCCACTCCGCTCTTACTGCATGACATCTTTCATGTTCTTGCATTGGTTGATGATGAATTTTGGGATGCAAAAAATGTCAACATCAGAAGCGTTCTCATCTCTGGGCTTCTTTTTTGAGTGGTTGCAACCAAACACGACACAGTTCACCGTTGTAGCTGAAACTTGGCCACAGAATTTAACTCCCGTACGGACGTGCCTCACATTCCCCGCGAGTACGTTCGTGCGACTGCTTGCTGGGCTGGCCGGGCAACCGCAAACATGGACGTGCAGCCGTTTCGATGCTGGTGCCATGTCGGGGGTCCCGCCCCTATACAACCATCCTATACTTTCCTTGGCTTGATTGTCTGTCAGTTCTCTTTAAGAAAAACAAGGTGCGACATCAAATGGACACCGTTGCATGAAGCTGTGAGTGCATGACGAAAGCGGTTAACATAACTGGTCAGCTGAAAGGTACGCAATTTCCTTGTCTGATAATAAAACAGATCACATTTATCATTTAACAATGCAGTTCTGTGGGTCTCTATAATTTCACACGTCAATTGGTTTCTGTTACTGGCTAACACGTCACATTTACTCAGCTCGGGAGACAAGCTGCACTGTTTACACCAAGATGGCCACTGATGGCTCTTGTGACATTATATTGGTGTTGGCGAAGCCTCTCATTCAAACAGCGGCCAGTCTGGCCAATATGCACTTTTCCACATGTTAAGAAGATGCTGCACACAACATTCACTACACTTTGAACAAACTGTGACTTATGTTCCTTGTTACACTCAAAGCCTTCATTAACATTATTACATAATCTGGACAGCTTATTAGGTATGGTTAACAAAACTGTGATGTTCACTTGCTGGCCTATCTGTTTCAGATTGTGAAATACCTTGTGTAAGTAGGGTATGGCAGTGGTTTTCTGGAGCCACTTTTGATTTTCACCAAAGAAATCAATAATAGTGTGGCCACTAAACAAGAACCAATGGTGAAACAAGAACCAATGGTGTTTTTGTGATTACCACGTGGCAAGCATGAGTAGCCGTAGAGCCTGTAGTACCAAATGCAGTGGCCTCTCACTAATCTTGCAAGTGATCTCAATCTTTCGAAAAACTCATGTCGTCGACAAGGCCTAGTATCTTGCTAGCGATCTAGATCGGCAAGAAAAAGGATAGGAGTTATTGCTCAGCTTGCTCTCGATGATTCCACTGTCAAAAGAAGCTCTCCTGGACTTAATGAAGGAACGGATAAATTCCCAGCAAGACCAGTCAGAACAGGTGCTTTTACTGCTAAGAAAAGCTTTTTTGGTGAGTGCACTGCTACAGCACGTTTTTAATTAGCCATACTTGGATGAATTCGGTGCAACATAGACGAAGACAGGAGGCACAGATAAACACAGACGAGCGTCGACTTACAACAAGTTTTAAGTTTTTTTTTTTTATTTATTGTACCCTCAAGGCTCCAGGGTATTACAGAGGGGTGTGGTAAACGGGAAATTGTACAAAAATTGAGTAGTAATATAACACCACAACAAAATAATACAGTAATGCAATAAAACAACAGACTAGTAATAGCAGTACATACAATGTAGTAAGGAAATGCTTTGCAAGTACTAACATGAACAAACAATGTAACATGACATTAATTCCTGCTTATACAATGTTAGCTAATTAGTTATTAATTACTCAACAGCCATAACGATAAAAAAAGATGTTGTAACTTCCAAGTTAAACAATGTTAGCTACAGCCTTGCGGAAAAGTTTGTAATCATTGATGGCAACTATGTCATTGGGAAAGTGGTTCCATTGCCGAGATGTTCTGGGGAAAAAAGAATGACTGAACTTGTTAGTATTTCCTGTGATTCTGACTTTGAAGCGATGATCGATACGGTGCGATAAATAATGCGGCTGTGAAATGAAGTCATTTTGAAGAAATGGATGATGGTATAACTTATCATACAAAGTTAAGCGAGCTATTTTCTTCCGAAATGCTAGTGATGGAAGACATAGGTTAGCTTTCATTGAAGATATGCTGGAAGTACGGTCATAATTAGAATAAAATAATCGAAGTGAATTATTTTGAATGAGCTCTAGAGAAAAGATGAGGTTTTCGTTGTGTGGGTCCCACACTGCTGCAGCATACTGTAATTTGGGGCGCACTAATGACTGATAAAGTAGTAATTTTAAGGATGATGGGACATTAAAAAAGTTGTGTTAGAAAAGCAGGCTGTTAGCTTTACCGATTATGTATTCAACGTGAAGAGACAAGGTTAGATTTGAAGTTATATGAGTGCCCAAGTATTCGTA
Source organism: Rhipicephalus sanguineus (assembly GCF_013339695.2). NCBI lineage: Eukaryota > Metazoa > Arthropoda > Arachnida > Ixodida > Ixodidae > Rhipicephalus > Rhipicephalus sanguineus. The sequence continues at coordinate 309,332,146 of NC_051176.1, read as the reverse complement.
TGAGTTCACAGAATCTAAGGGTATATTATTCAAATGGTAGAATGGAATGGTGGTGGAATTTCTATGAACACGCAAAATTTTCCATTTGTTAATATTTAGTTCCATTCGCCAGGTATTACACCAATCACTTATGTAGTTTAAATCTGATTGAAGAGCATTAGAACCATCAGTGCAGGTTATTTTACGATAAATTACGCAATCGTCAGCAAACAAGTGAACCTGAGAAGTCAGTGCAGATGGTAAATCGTTAGTATAGGTTAGAAGAAGAAAAAAATATGGTCCTAGTACTCATCCCTGAGGTACACCGGAACAAACCTCAGTTAAATGTGAGTCATGATTATTAGTACTAACAAACTGATAGTGCTTACAAAGAAAGTATTCAACCCATTTCAGTATCTTACTTTTGAGGTTTAAAAGACTTAGTTTGAAAAGAAGTAGTTCATGGCAAACCTTGTCAAATGCTTTACTAAAATCTAAAAAAAACACAGTCAGCAGATGAGGCACGATCTAAAATACAGTGTAGTCCATGAGTAAATGATATTGGTTGCGTTTCGCATAAGTATGTTTTACGGAAGCCATGCTGATGTGTGGTGAAAAATGAGTTAGAATCGAGAAAGTTGACCGGGTTGGTAAAAATTATGTGTTCCAGAAGTTTGCAACAGGTGCTGGTCAGCGAAATCGGGCGATAACTCATGGGTGAGTTTTTGCTGCCGGACTTATGTAGTGGGACCACCTTCCCTATTTTCTATTTCGAAGGCAGAGTTGACGTGTTGATGGATTGCTGAAAGATTTTGGTCAATATGATGGAGCTGAGCACGCTAGTGCTTTTTAAAAAGTCACAGTTTCGCCGCAAGAGCGAAGCAATGAATGCGATAGCAAGAAAAGCGGCCCGTGATGGACGCGCTGTTATGCTGCAGAAACATCTCCCCGCCGGCAGCAACTGCATACCGCGCGAGCAGACAGCAGAAGGGCAAGGTTCTCTCTGCGCAAATATTAGAAGAAACGAGCGAGCTGGCTGACGTTAAATGCGTCTGTTGCGCTCCTCACGCCATCTCAGTGGTAATGAAACGCTTATGAGTGCCTGCCGGCTCCGAGTACTGCCACTCTGACAACGGAAGGGCAAGGTTCTCCCTGCGCAAATATTAGAAGAAGCGACTGAGCTGGCCGATGCCTTTAAGTGCGCCCGTTATAAACACTTATAAGCGCCTGCTGTCTCTGAGTACTGCGGTAAAGGGTGTGTATACAACGCTCGTCGTTAGCTACCTAAAGGATCTGCGTTTTGTGGCGTAGTGGTTAGCGCCACGCGCTGCGAAGTGAGAGGTTGCTGGTTCGATTCTGCGCTTCGGAAGCATTTTTCCTAATTATTTTTCTTTGCGACTTTTATATATATACATACTTATACATATACGGTGCATGACGGCGGCGGCAAAAACCAGCCGAGACTATCGCAATAAAATTTGCTGTTAATGCCATCGAAACCCGGAGCTGAGTTAAAGGGTAATTTATCAGTGAGGTTAGCTATGCCAGATGAATGAACTGTCGCAGGATCCATGATAAGATAGTCGCATAAATTAGTGCCCGGTAGGTGAATATTGCTCGAAACTGAAAAATTCTTTGAAAATGTGTCGTTAAGAGCGATAGCGCAAGTGGTCACTTGAGATTACGTCGCCTTCTTTGTCTTTTAGGATGATAGTGCTAACGCAAGGGAGGTTAATGACGTGCCAGAACTTACGAATATCTGTTTTGATCTTTTCAGGTAGTGTGTGGGTGAAGTAATAATCTCTAGCTTCTTTTAGTGCAGATAAGTATGCACGGTTAGCAATTTTATGGGATTCCCAGCGTGCTTGATTAGAAGAGGATTTAGCTAAGCGATAGAGTCGTTTCTTTCTGTTAGACAGTTGCTTGATGTATGAGTTGAACCAAGGTGCCTGTGTATTAGAAAGGATGACACAATTGGGAATGTACTTTTCTGTCAACAGGTGTACCTGATCTACAAAAATACAGTAAAACCTCGTTAATTCAGAGTCACTGGGACTGTGAAAAAGCTTCTAATTAAGCGGGTTTTCGAATTTACCAAACATAAAGAACCGGGATGCAAGGAACTTTGATTTACTGACAGTAATCAGAGGTGGTCGTTTGCTGTGCCTGCTAGTTTGCGGCTCGAAGGGTTATTTTTTCCTGCAATACCCGGTCCCGATTTTGCCGCTTAACCGGGGAAATGGCGGGCCTCGCTGCTGCAAGCGCAAGAAAAAAATGAAGTTGGAAGAGCCAGACTGGGTAGTACCAAATTCAAAGAGTTTCTTGCGAGCGATGCGGGTAGTTAATGAAAAGTCTTCACCAACTGAAAGATTTTGTTGTTTAGATTGGTTTTGCAGAGCAATTATGGTTTCCCTTGTTTTGAAGTGTGAGAATATTGCAATGATGGGGCGGCACTTGTTTGGACTGAAGGAACCGAGGCGATGCGCGCATTCTATTGTGCCATCGGGAAATGAATCGCAAACTGATTTTATTGCAGTGATTAGGTTGGTTTCGGTTTCTTGCCATGATTCCTTCGTGTCAGGAATACCTCGGAATATAAGATTATCACAGCGTGACCGATCTTCAAGTTCAGCGAGAATCAAAGGCGTCCAAACTACAAGCAACTTTTTCAACCTGGACGTGCGCGGATGCCATTTTCCTAGTTAGTTCATTGACTTTGCTTGATTTTTCTTCGAGCTAGTCTAAGCATTTTTGGAGGCCATTAATTTTTGTCTCGATGCCCTTGTGGCCATTTTTATAGCTTTAACACTTTCGTGACCGCACCTATTCCCATCGATAGTATGTTATCGATGACTTCAAGATCAAGTTTTGGCACTCTCTGAGCGGTTCTGGACAGCTAACGCAATACAAAGCATAAAATAACACGTTTTTTATCAGTTTTGTTTGCGAGTTTGTTTTTTACACCGCGGGGAGATTTTTAAAGCTCGTTCGCAGTCGGGTAGGTGAGCGCTCGTTGTTTCAGACTTTGCGTCGACGCCGCTCGCGGGTGCTCCACTGAAACGGTGAATTTTGACGGATTCTGATTAATATGAGCGGGAATCTCTGGATGATGGTAGCACCACAGACACGGAAGACGACTTCGATTCGCCAGGCTTCAGTACGGACGGTGAAAGTGCGTCAAACCTACCCCGAACATCAGCAGCTATCCGCCGCTAAGTTTCGTCTTCTCCTCGGGTCGTTTTATCGCTGCCGCGCGTCAATGTAAACGTATCTGGTGGGTTCTAAGAATAATAGCTGTTATCTGCAAGGTGTTAACTTCATTCAGGCGGGAGCATTTGGCGCCGGCTGCAGAAAGAGCGCAGTTCTCTTCGCGAAGACGGCGCGGAGCGGACTTTGACCCAACGCTCCGGTGTGCTGCGCAGCGGCGTCTTCGTGTTGTTTTTTACCGCAGAAGTCATCAGAGAGATATGCAACCACACAGATGCGTGGATGCATACTTTCGAAAAGCCAACATACAGTGAGAGGGACAGATCCATGGAGGGAGGTTACTGAAGAGAAGATGAGCAAGTTCGTCTCACTCCATGTGTACGTGGTAATCGTTGAAGTCCCGCGCTTGCATCGGTGTTGGTGTCGACGACACATATTTCCAGGCCTTCGTCGACCGTCAGTGATGCCACGGAAAAGGTTCAAGGCTTCTTGAGTGTCTCCGATCTGAAGAAGACGACCGTCGCATCCCACGAGAATCTTCACCACGTGTCTTCTCTATTGCAACACATGAACGATTTTTCTACGCTATCTTTTAACCCCGTCGGAACCTTTCAGTGGATGAGAAAATGGTCAAATGTGAAGGTCGGTATGGTATTCGGCCGTATATGAGTGAGAAAGAGGTCAAATGAGGGTACAATGATGGATTTTTGCAGATTTGGAACAGGCTACACTGTTCATTTCAACAAATACACAGGAAGATTGAAAAATACCAGAACTGCGAACTATGCTAGGAAAGTTGAACAGAAAAAAAATTTTTTTTTCCCCGAAACATGCGCAGCCAGTCTTTGTTTCACCGCATCGAGAACCTGCATTGCGCGGTGGCATGATAGGCACTAGTGCCTATATTCTTGTATTTATGTAAATAATCTTTCTACTTACAGAGCGCATATTTCCGCTCTTATTCTACAAGGGCTTTGTGTTCAAAACGTATATTTCGATTTTTTTTAATGTTTAACTTTTGCAGAGTAGCATTGATGTTTTTATGAATCCTTCTTTGATGCATTTTTCTTTGTTTGATAATTTTTTTATTATATTCAAAATAAATCCGTTGTTTGGAATTAATACTGTTGGAAAGACCAATTATTCCTGTATCATTTGATATCCTACACTTTAGCATCAATTATATTCTTTGGCAGGAAAAAAATATTTCCTGGACTAGCCAGAAACAACTGATTTTTCCGCGGTCACAAAAGTGTTAACATCAGAGGCTTGCTCAGATTGGGCCTTGGAACCTTCAAGGGATCGAGTGGGCAGATCCTTCAGCAGCTTGAACAATACATTCATTTGTTCTGAAGGGTCCGCGGGGAGCGAATCTAGATTAAGCAATGATTCGGAGCATGTGTTAGGTCCAGTTTTAGTCTCGACATCACCCGGCTGTAATAACAGACGGGCAATGGAAAAGCAATCACATATAGTATCCAGTAACACCCGTGGACACGGGAACAGCAGCAAGCACCGATTATTGGCTTTTTTAGCGTGAAGAGAGGCGGTTGTACACACCTGCATAGCGAAGACAAGGCAGTTGGCATGGTATTGTAAGCACTGCTCCCGTGTCCACTGAATTGCAGGTCGCTGGGTCGGCAACTTAAATCTTAGTCTCCTGGTGATGGCTGCGTTGATGAGGCTGGGGGGCGGTTGGGAATGTCCAGCGAAAATGCCAACATAACGAGTGGCGCGCAGTCGTGCAGTGCAGATATGCTTGTGGCTGGTGGAATCATTTGGAACGGCGCAGGAACACTCGATAAGCAGGGCGACCATCCGAGGATGATCGGGAACAAAGCCGGCATAGCGAAGACAAGGCAGTTAGGCATGGTGTTGTAAGCACTGCTCCCGTGTCCACAAGTGTCCACTTGTCTGTGTCTGTGTGTCCTGTTTTGGTCTATATCGCGCTAAATTCATTCGAGTGTGTACCAACTCACCCTAGTAAAGGTATTAATTAATTAGCCAACTGATTTTTGAAGTGCTCACATTTATCTGCCGCACCACTACCAACTCCATAAAATTATATGTGTGTTCAGTAAGAAAACCGACTTACAAGACTTCCGTTAAACTAATGGCGACTGAAATTTGGCCGCCATATTGGATCTTTGCTTGATTTTTCCGGCATATTGAGTGCACATGATGTAGTAAGATAGAATACGCAGTAACCATAAACACAAGTGCCGTGAATCAGATTGTCACCAATCTTTTGCTTTTGTGGCAGCCATGCTGTTGGTCTCGACATTGCTTGTTCATCGGACCAATGCGAGAGCAGTGCCATACAACTCCGGGCAATACCCGACGCTTTGATGGAAAGCCACATATGCTTGATAGTTTTGCTGACACTGTTTACTACTGTGTTGGACCTGCATTTCTTTCGGCTTTCCACATGCTGGACGATCACTTCGTTGGGACTTCGTCAACACATCACCACAGTGTTAAGGGGGGAGGGATGCAGGGCTAAAAACACGATTTCCGAAAAAAAAAAAATGCATTTTCAAGTTTGATTTGTTTTGGGTGGATGGTTCATTAAAGAACATGCTCACCAAGTTTAGTTGTCATCTGTACAGCAGAAAAGAACAAAAAGATTCTTTTTACAAGAAGGTGGCGAAAATTTGCTGGGGAGAGCGTCTCTGAAACGCCCCTTTCAAGATGCGGCTGCAGAGCGGGCAAGAAGCCGAACTCAAAGTGAATGCCCGTGTTAGATTGTTTGTTTTTCATGCTTTTTTGTCACAGCAGACCTTCTGTCGACAGTACATCAGCGAACCAACAAATAAGTTAAAAAGGCACATTTTTAGCCACACACAGACAGCAAGTTGCTGGAAAACTGGAACTGATGCTCAAATTGGCGAGAACGTATCACGTGACCATGCGCCGCTGCTTTTGCACCAATTCTAATAAGCTACTCCTGCTGTGTTTGTGTGCCACTCGACTTATATGTTCATTTTCCTGTGAGTTCATTGCGGTGAGCACGTGGTCCGTTTTGTGACCATCACATGTTATGAGCAACATTCACAGCTCAAAAGCTGAGAAAAATTGAAGACAATTGTGTTAAATTGTGAAAGAACAGTGTCATGTTGATGAGGAACGCCGTATTTATGCAGGAGGTCACTTTGATAAATTTTTTTTACCATCAAAATAAGTAGCATGTTGTGGAATCTTTAAGCTCATTTTTCTCAGTTCGCATTTTTGGGGGGAACGAGCCTCTTAGGAAAACTGCCATTTCCAAACTGCTTCGCCAAAAGCTGCTTACAAGGTTGTTTCTGGAGCGAAATTATGTCAGGAACAAGATAAGGTACTTTTCTGATCCCTCGGTAGTTTCTAACACACACAAAAAAAATTCACAAGTCTGATATGCAGTGACAAGGAAAAAAATAATCTTTGCTTTTAGAGCAATGGCATTTTTACAGAAACGTCATAAAAAAATATGCGACTGGCCTTATCCTGCACTACAAATCTCCTAGATGACTTAAAATGATAAATAACTCTTACATTATTTTTGAAATAAGAGTTTTCCTAAGTTAGCATGCATGATTGATCATTATAACACCTATAGATTTTTTTTTTGTTCATGCTAGGGGGCTGAAAATGGGAATATATCCGAATATCAAAAAGATGAGCCATCCCTGAAATTTTTATGAAAATCAGTGCAGCACTTCAAAAGTTGACATTTAGCCCCGCATCCCCCCTTAAGCGCCCAGCTCTCAGGTTCAACAAAACTCTTTCTTTTTTTTTTTGTTGTTGTTATCAAAAGTAGCTTCTTTCTTGCTGCCCTGTCACTTGGGCATTTCTTGCGGCACCTTCTTCACAAAAAAACAGAAAAAATACAAAAGAATCTGTCAGCTACTATACTTTGCGTATTTGAAGTTTAAGGCGCGAATAAGACACGGACGAAGATAAGGAACACACACACGCTTCTCCGTGTCTTATTCGCGCCTTAAAAAACCAACAAGCCCAGTCTGCCATTCTTACATATACTTTGCGTAAAAGGCCAAATTTTGATATAGTGATGCTTTCATATAATCAAGTAATTTGCCAGTTTTATGTTCACAGTATCTCAATGTTTAACTGTATATTCTATAACTTTCACAATGTTAAGCATATTTTTTATGTTTTCTCTTATTACCTCATATTTTACATGTGTGTATGTATGTCCTGTATGTAAGCTGACCAAACTGTAACTTTCCATCTTTGGCTCACCATCTGCAGTATCGCTGGTATGCCAGCACTTATGAGCATCACTGGCACTTTTTGCCAGTGGTGATTCAGCCTGAGGTTGCACACATGTAGTTGTAAGCACCAGTTTAGTACAGCGATCTGTGGCCAATGGACAACTGTCAGCCTGCATCAAATAGCCACTGGTTTGCTTTTTTGCTAACAAGGGGGAGAGAAGCAAAAAATAGAGGAGCCATTCCACTCTTTGAAGGAGGACAACCAGCTAAACTCTTTAGCACATGAGGTGGCACAGAATTTTGAACCATAGACGATCACACACCCTGCAACTCAATTGGAAATGTCTGTCCAGAAAGTCCCTTTTGAATGTAGCGTCATTTGAGCAGCATGCGTCTTTTTGCCATGACATGCATCATTTTGTGTGCATACGCTTGGCATTTCGTGCACGATCTTGAGTAGCTTTCTGAGCACCATGCGTCTTTTTGCTGCATTCTCTGTTTCGCGGCATGCGTCGTCTTGTCTGGCTTGCCGCATGCGTTTGGTGTTTCGTAAACACTCTTAATTGGTGCTTACTGCCCGTGTGTTCCATTCTTCATTTTCAGTGGACCAGTGGTTATTAGTGTGGTTTTTCCCATTTCCTCACAAATGCACAAATTCCCTAGCCACATACAGCTTCGTTGTAAAAAACCCGCTAATATAATGAAAAATTTGTGAAGACTGGGTGTCAGTGGAGGAGCCGATGTTTTGGCAAGCACATTTGTCTTCTTCAAGGCTGCTACGGCTTCTTTCTTCTTCTTCTTCTACAGTGGTTATTAGGGAAAGGAAAAAGGCACCTAATTTCTGTCTGCCTATAGGCGACACGGCGCAGTGCCTTGTAGGGGGGGAGGTAAGGAGGGAATAAAAGAAAAGTAGGAAAATAGAGAGAAAAGTGATAGGAGCACATCCATCCAACGAAGAGAAAAGAGGACAGGAAAGATGGGGGAGACGATCACGGGAGTTCAGGGACGGGACCACGAAACACAGCCAGAGGCACGATGCACAACATCGACGAAGCGGCGAAGGCCCCGACGATGAGCGGCGCACGGCATAGCGGGCGAGGGGACCGTCACTGGGCGCCGATCAGCGAGAGGTACGAGGAGTAATCCAGGACATCGCGGCCGGCACGTCCGTCTTGCTTGAAATCCAGCGAGCGAATCTGCTACGGCTTTCCTTAGCGCGTGTGTGTATATGCTTCGTACCTTCTCCTCCAACCCAAACAAAAGAAGACGGAACAGTCAATGAAGAAGAAAGCGTGCTTTGGCCGATCTGGGGCATGTTGGGATATGAATAGTGCAGTGGAATGGGGTTGTTAAATGGAGCCTCAAGGGAACACAAGTTCTGATTACTAGATGTTCTGCATACAGAGAAGGATGTGCAGAGGTGCAGGTTAGATCATATACTACTAGCTAGTATGTCCCGTAATGTGGAGGTGGTTGTTTGGTGGACTATGCATTGCTAGTTTTTGTTGCAAGCTACCAATGGTGTATTAAATAAAACATAATGCTTTTCACTCCAATTGGCGGCCAAATTGTGCACATTTATGCAGGGAGAGTCTTTATGTTTGTTTGCTATAGATGGATTTTTGGATAGCAGACGGGTGTCGCAGGAATATATTTTAGATTGTCCCCCTTTTGTCATCCAAAAAAAGCCGTATCTTGTCACGTATGTTATCAGCAATGTCATTAATCAAAAGTAAAAACAAAAGAAGGCCCAGTACAGATCCCTGAGGAGTTTCTGTAATATGAATTTGGAATTATTGATTGTATATTGAACTACAGCCAAGTAGTAAAAATCAGTTCATTGTATTGAAATGTTGTCAGATTTAAATTCAAGCTTTTAAGCAAAATAGTGTCGCTGACGGATTTTTTTTCAAAGCGAATTAGCATTATGACTGGATGCCATACCAGTGTTGTCCACTTCACAGTGGCTGTATGGAGTATAGCTGAAGGGGTGAAATCTCTAAAGAAAAGTCACCTGGAAGCGAGGCAATGAACTAAATTGCAGCAGATTTGTGATGACTGCCGCATTTTTGGTTTTTTGAGATGGCACATACATTGGGTCAGAAAAATTTAGCAAGATTGGGTATGACATTGGCACTTTAATTTGTTGTTATGATGCATTGATTCAGCAGAAGTGATATAAGTTGGTTTCACCACAGAACTTGGTTTTATAAAATAGGTAGTACAAGCAGCTTTGAAAAAATGGTGAGCTACTTCTATTTGAAACTGTTGCAAGAGCAGCACCGAAAACGATTTCATTTGCGTTAAAAGCTTCTGTTTTAATTTATTTTGCTGAGAAATTGTCCTTTTCTTCAGTGAGTCAAAAAAATTCACAACATATCCACGGGTGAATGATGAAGAGCTTGGACGAAGCTCCTGAAGCAATCATGGTTACACTGTGAAATCTTCAGTGGTTTCGCCCAGCAGTAATCTAAGCGATAGCCCAGTACATCATCAAAGACGTGACAAACACTGTGTATATTTATACAAGAAATTTTATTAATCGTAAGTGGTAGCTAGACGTGGCTTCCGTTCACCCTTCATTATAACGGCTTTATGGTCGGTGAAGTGATGGATCGATAATGGGTCGTAGTGGGATGTTTGCAAAGACGAAGTAGTGGGCAGTTTGCAAAGGTGGCTTCCGTTCCCCCTTCATTATAATGGCTTTATGGTCGGTGAAGTAATGGATCGGTGATGGATCATAGTGGGATATTTGCAAAGATGAAGTAGTGGGCAGTTTGCAAAGGATCGGTGATGGGAGATACTGTTCGGGAGATACTGCCGGTTACGCTGGACGCCTTACGCCGGACGCGTGACAAGGTTAGACTAAGAGGAGCTTCGCCCCCAAAATAAATTCTTTTTAATTTTCATAGCCTGGAGAGCAAGCTCTGTGGCATCCTGAAACACACTGTCGCATTCTTTTCCTTGCCGGTCGACATTTCTTGCGAGATACTACGTACGGGCTTTGTCCGCACATGGGAAGGCCTTGTGTTTAGTGCTACTACACCTCTATGACTATGCATGCTTGTCACATGGCATCGTCAAAAACTCCGAAATGGCACTGATGTAAGGCATGCGTGAAACACGGAATTGTGCTAGCACGCGATACAATGCGCCAATACATGTGCCCCCCGAATGCCTCTGAACGGGAATGCACTCGCCAGCTTAAAGATTCTGAACTACGGCAGCACACTTGAGATGCCATGATCAGCTAAATTTGCTGCTTGTAGTAAAGATGCATCTTTATTTGGGTCGTTGCTCTCTGCCACGTAGGGCACATTTGGCAGGTGCATCTGCAAGCAGTCATTCAACTATTTGACCACTTGTGTACGCATTAGTTTATGGTCACAGTCTTGGCCTTCTCAAACGTGTTCTTTTTGTCACCATCCCATTTTGTCTGCGCTGCATACAGGTAGTTTCAGTGAGTGCTTTGACAAGGTTGAACTTTGTATCACTAATGACCAAGTGCTGCGGAATGGTTGTATGCAGCAAGGCAGCTGCAATTATTCTTGCTGTATGCTTGATTATGACTTATTATTGATATTAATAGCCTGTTGGCATTCATTGTGTAAACTGAATTCTTTGAGCATGCACTATTTGAATCATATTCGTCAATGCAATTATTTGGACACCCCTGATTATTTCTATATGCATGACAACTAGTTCATCAAACAATTTTAGAAGAACATCTGGCAGTCACTGTTTTACATCAGTACCTATTTGCCCGACCACGCCAGAGAGCAAAATGCCCTTTGTGTATTTTGGGTGAGGTGGCATATTGAGTGGGGCAAATAATTAAATGGGGATGGAGAAACGGTGTGCATTCTTCAGTCCTTCCGAGTTGTAAAGTGATATTTGACCCTGCTAAAAGACAAACACCAATGTGATATTGCATCTTTTGTTTATACGAATTGTGTGTCAGCGAACGGGTGCCAAGGGGGTTTAAAATTCTCTCTTTTGTAGCAATGTTTGCCTCTTTGAAAAAAATATTTATTTGCCCTTTGTATCTTTGATTCACCACTTTGTTTGAGGGGCTTTCTAGATTTCTGCAGAATCGTTTGCAGAAATGTAGAACACAACTTTGCTGGTCCTTTGCAGTTTTGGCAGCTGACCATCTTCTCCTTGTGGAGGACCTAAATGGGCAGCAGCCACCAGCAGGTAGTGGCCACAAGTGGTCTCTGTCGAGTGTTGCATACAGCACAAGTGATGCTGCTGCCGAAGACAGGAGCAAGTCTAGGAGTCGGCTCATCAGTGGTGTCAAATCGCTCATTCGAACAGGAGACCACCAAACAGGGTGAGCACATAAGTTTGCAAATGAAATGCCTTTGACATCGCAGATGGGCGTGCACAGTTGACGTAATGTCTATACTTTATTTAACACTTACTAGGTAACATTGCTGAAGCTACATAAGCAAAGCAGTCTTTTCAATTTACCACCCCTTGTGTTTTTTTTTTATACTGTGTTGCATTCTGTGAAATTAACTTTTTCGTATGTTTTAACACTACTAATTTAAAATATGAAATATGCCTTTATGATGCTTATCTGAAAGTTCTGCACGTCTCAGTAGTCTATTAAAATCGTGAAAAACGGGAATTTACCACTTTGTTTCTCTGTGTTCATGTCAAAAACGTTAAGAGTTTACATCATTATTTTCCATCCACACATTCTTGCTGATGCGCTTACCAAACCAGGACACTTTTTGTGTTCGTGAGGCAGTGTGGTGGTCTTCTTTCCAATATTGAATGGGCTGCAGATAATATGCTTCACTGCATGGCAGTTTTCTCTACTAAGTAATATTCACCACATTACATGATTGTATTCTGGCGAAGCACATTAAGGCAAACCTGTCATTATGGAGTGCAAATAAAATCTTCGCCATGTGAGCCATTTTTATTTTTAAACACATGCCTTGTCCATTTCACTTCTATGCACATAATTTCGTCAGATTGAAGGCATTGTATGATAGCATCTGCTAACATAGTGTCCATTCACTGGCATGCCATTTAAGAGAAGTGCACTTGTATGGGCACGGCATGGTGAAGTGTTCAATATGTCAATCGGACGTGGAGAAAACAGGAGCTCAATATACGAGGGGCAGTAAAAGAGTTCGCAGAATGTGGTGGTTCAGCATGTAGAACACGATGGCTAAGCGCCAGCAGATTCTGAAAGAAGCCTTCTACCGCTGCTTCCAAAAATGGGAGTAATGATGGAGCAAGCGTGTGTGTACGCAAGAGTCATACTTTGAAGGTGATTAGGTAAGCATTGCCATAGGTCATAACATTAGCATGCTGAACCATCATTCCGGGAACTTTGGCCTGCCCCGAATTTGTGCAGTACAGTGCTTTAAACTGATGAATACAGGAAATAGTTCTATATATTGCCACGCAGTGAGATTCCACTACAGTCGAACACAGATATATCGAACCCACATATATTGAATTTTCGGCTATATCGAACTCGCAAATTATCCCCTTGAAAATTCTTTGTAAAAGTATAGAAATTCGCACGTTTATATCGAACGGTATTTTTACCCACCATCGGATATATCGAACACCGCGTGAGCTAGAAGGTGCGCTTCGGCACTCGCTGCGCACCGCGACCTTCGCCACTTTCGCGGCACCGCACCTCCGCCGACACCCGAAACGCCCGAAAAACGTGAGGGCGGGAGGGCTCGGACTGTACTCCTGTCGGGCGCGTTCTCCAACTTGCGGAACGGCCTTCTTTTTCTTTTTTTTTTCTCTCTCTTTCTCATGCTTTCTCCGCGTTACCGTCGGCTCAAAGTGCAGGAACGAAGGACCTGGTGGCCTTTTCGCCTTTTCTTTTTTTTATTGTTTTGTGAGTTTTGATTAGCCAACCACAGCCCGCACCTTTCGTATTTGCTCAGCCAACCACAGCTTGCGCCTTTCGTACATCGCTGCTGCCCTCGCAGGTAGCCCGGGTAGCCATCGCCGCCATCGCGACTGATCGCGAGCGCTTTGTTGGCGGAGTTCACTTCCTTACCGCATTCCTCTTATGCGTGCGTGCTGTGCAAAGGCGCTGCAGACTGCTTGAATTTTCGACTTCTCATGTAGCAATGGCCAGCGTCAAGAAGCGCAAGAACACAGTGGCCAACTACTTCTGGAAGGCAGGCTTCGTGACGGCAGAACTTGCGGAAACCGGTGAAGACGGCGACGAAGAGCGCATAGATGACGCGTTTTGCAAGTTGTTGTCCCTTTCTCCGGCTGCCGTTCCACCCGAAGTATCTACGGACGATTTCGTGGAAGCGGACTGCAATGTTCAGGCTGTTGCGAGCCTCGCTGACAAGGACATTGTAGCTGCGTTCGCAGGGACCCAGGATGCCCAGGCCAACAGCTCAAGTGGCGACGAAGGTCGTCCGGACAAGGCGGCGGCTACACGCGCGTACTCTGCCGCTGAAGTGGCAGCAGCGTTTGGCTTGATTTGCCGTTGTTGCGGTGACATGGAGGGAACCGAGCTGTCGCACCTGGACAGCCTCGATAAGATTGAGGCCAGCGTCTTTCAACTTCATTTCGAAGATAAAGAGGCAGGCCAATATAAGTGATTTTTTTTTCACGCAAATAAAACATTCTGTTGCATCGTGTGTGCAGAATTAGTTGTCATTCTTGAATGCGCCGATTGTAGGTGATCGTCTGCCACTGATAAGGTCTCAGAGCCTTTATTTTTTTTATATAGACTTTTTCATATATCGAACTAATTCGCAATCCCCTTCGTGTTCGATATATCCGTGTTTGACTGTCTGCCAATGTGTGTATGTGCCACTGTGAGCCGAGGAGAGGACAAGGAAGGGACAAGACGATCAAGTCGTGTTACCAGTGATCGGTTCAGCTCGAGGTCCTGGTGTTCCGATAGACAGAGGTTCTGTGCTATTCATAATAACATGACATTTCTGGTGGAGGTGCTGGGTAGTGTTGTATCAACTTGTATGCACTGCGACAAGCAGGAAGATCCCGGCAAAAGTTATGCCTTGGAGGAACCAGCTGACTTACGGCGTAGCCGGTGGCAACTAGGCCTACCACCTGAATTCGGCCCTCTTCCACAACTCTACAGAAGTATGGCAAGTGTGGGGAAACAGACTAAAGAGACATCGACTCCGCCTTCTCCATAATTTGTCAACGCCTTGCGAACTCCAAGGCCGTTTCATGGTGACGCTTACGAGGACGTCGATGACTGGCTTGACCACTACAATCGTTGCGCCTGCGTCAACGAATAGGACGAACACCGGAAGCTTTGGTATGTCAACTTTTACCTCTAGGATTCAGCGCACACTTGGTTTGAAAACCATGAAGCTACCATGGCAACCTGGCCAGAGTTTTTTACTCAGCTGCAGAATACCTTCCGAAGTTCTGACCGAAAGGAGCAAGATACGTCTCCTCCATTCTCGGAATCAGCGCCCAAACGAGAGTGTTGCCGTGTTTGTTGAGGACATGTCCCGGCTGTTCTCGCGAGCTGACCCGTCAGTGACAGAAGAGAAGAAGGTGCGCCTACTGAGATGGGGCGCAAAAGGGCAGTTGTTCACAGGACTCTTGTGCAACCCTCCGAGTACCGTAGCGAAATTCCTGCATGAAGCCACGACGATGGAGCGAGTGCTAAGGCAGCGATCTTTACAGTATCAGTGCCCAAGCAGTCTTTCATCTGTGTCATCGTCCCTGGCAACACCTGACGTCACGAACATGAGGGAACTTACCGAGCTCATGCGCAGTATTGTACGCAAGGAGCTCCAAAAACTGCACACAGCATCTCCTCAGCCCCATGTGGCTGCTCCAACGGATGTTGTCTGCGAAGAGGTCCAGCACCTGGTCCAACCCTTGGTGTCTCCGCCCCCAGCCGAGGATCCTCTTTTAATGTACACGGAAGCGTAACGTACTCCTGCACTAGCAGTCCGCTATCCGTCCCGTCTGTCCATCCAGCAGACGACTCCATTCTTTTTAGGGGCAAAGCTCCTTATGCCGTGGGTCTGTCCATCCTCCGTTTGTTTGTTTGTAGTAGCCACCTCTAGTTCGTCAAGTGCTCACTAGATGGCGTTGGTGGTGCTCACTCCATATATATATATATATATAATTGCATATAATATCGCTACATGGTGCTAGTTTTAGTATACAGTAGACTCAGTAAACGGAACCTGAAGGGACCAGGAAAATGTATTCCGTTTAACAGGAGTTCCATTTACTGAGAGATGAACAGGGATGCAGAATGCAAGTATGAAACCAATCGTGTTAGATGCAGTTGTTCCGTTTAAGCAGCAGTTCCATTTAAGAGATTTCGGTTTACTGAGAGTCTACTGTAGTTCCAAAGGAACCATATATATATATAATTGCATATAATATCGCTAGATGGTGCTAGTTTTAATATAGTTCCAAAGGAACCAAAGGAATCGGTTGGAGAAGGTGGAAAAGAAGAGGCTAGAAGAAGAGGTAGAAGAAGCCAGGAGGAATGTAAATAAAATGGCTGAAAGCAAACTGCTTTCGTTGGAACTTTGCATGCCCACGTAGACGATGTGGAACGGGACCCCATACTTACTGCGGTGGACGTTCTCTGTCTTACCGAGACATGGAACGCCAAAAGACCGTATATCAAAGGATACGTTCCAGTCGTGTGCATCGATGATGCAGAGCGTCCTGTAGGTGGTGTGGCCGTATACGTCAAACAAACAGAAAATGCACAAGATCTGAAACTACCACCAACGACACAGAGCGACAACGGTGAATATGCTGCCATTTATTTTGATGGATGCATCATCATGACCATGTACCTTGCACCAAATTTGTCGAGTGGGAATATCAAGACATTCATTGACACGGCATTGTGTAATTATGACGAGTACAAGAATAGACCATTTGTGTTAGTTGGTGACCTGAATGTCGATATTACCGAAAAGAACAATGAGTGGTTAATACAACATATGGCAGCCAAATATGCTCTCACGTGCACGTCCTTTGATCATATGAAACCAACGACCATCCGAGGGACGTATATAGACCTGGTATTTTCAAATTTCCAATTGCAACCCATACAGGAACCGCTATCCCTTCATTTCACGGACCATAAAGCCGTGATAATGAAGGGACAACGCAAGCCAAGCATCATCTAATTAAGAAAAATAAAAGTTTGATGTTTGTAATATACACACAGTGTTTCTCACTCTTTATGTGACGATTGATGGGGCGTTACACGGAAGATTCACGGCTTACCGATGATTCTCCCCAGAGCTTCGCCCCACTCATCATCATTCACCACGTGGATATGCTGTGATTTTTTTCAGTCCCACCGCATTACGGGAACCCACGACTTAATATGAGGAAATCCAGTGCTTGGCGCACTCCCGACAATCGGCCTCTTTGCTACCATTGGGGTGAGGTCACGTCTACTGCAAGTGTACATACATCTACTACATACATCTACTCGTCTACTGCGAGTGTACATGGGCCTTCCTTGCTTTCGTCCAGATGCTTGTCGACCCCGGGATGGTGAGTGGCCCTGTGCCATCGCCGAGTACTTGGCAAGCCAACAGTCATCAACCCTTCAACAACTTCAATCCCACTCGGTGTCAACCCAGCGCTCCACGTCACCTGGCCAACATTCTACCTTTGCCGACATCGTTGCGGGACGATCGCCTAGGTCCCCAAGCCCACGCTGGGGACACTAGGAACAGCGACCGCCGGGGGTGAGGCAGCTGTTGATCGACCGTTAAAAGACCCTCCGAACTGCCTGCTGACACCGGATGACTCTATTTCGCAGACGTATACCTTCAACAACAGACGTGTATCTGCTGACATCTCCATTCTTGTTGACAAGCAGCTGGTAACTGCTCTGGTAGACACGGGCGCCGATTATTCCATTTTCAGCTCTGATCTCGTTGCTCAACTGAAAAAAGTAACCACACCTTGGGGACATGGACTCAACCTCCAGACAGCAGGAGGTCACCTATTGGCACTGATTGGGAGATGCACCGCCCGGCTCCAAATCCATGAGTTAATGAGCACTGCTTCTGTCGTCATGTTGCACGAATGCTCCTGAAAAGTTATACTCGGAATAGATTTCCTCCGCGAGCACAGAGACGTTTGTTGCGGAATGTCGGCCTTCTATTCGTAGCGCCGCCAGAAAGACGGATCCATGAGACTTCAACGAAATGCCTTTAATGGCGACAATCGAACACCAAAAAAGTACATGATGATAGTGGTGCACGGACTTCTTGGCGCTAGCTGCGGAGACAGCAGCCCACTATCAATTCCTCTTCTTTGTCGTCTGCTGATCTCCGACATCCTCCGGGGCCTCAAATGTGGTGACATCTAGCTCTAGACTATGTATAGCTTCTGCACTGGCCTCTTGACTACTTTGCCTCCCTGTAATCGCACTAAATAGGCACGCACCACTCCGTCGTTTCCTGGGTACACTTCTTGAACCCGGGCTAGTGGCCAGAATAACTTGGGCGTGTTAGGAATGTCCACAATCACGATGTCGCCGACCTTTAAGTTTCTTGAGTGATGCGCGGGTGAGCGATGAGCAGATGGTAGTTGAAGCAAATATTCATGTTTCCATCGCTTCCAGAAGTCTTCCATCATTTTCTGCCGATGTTGAAAACGGCGCTGGTAGTCTTTGGCCCCGTGACTTGTTACTTGTTTTGACAATGTCTTTCCTTCTGGTAACGTCGTCAGTTGCTGGCCGACTAGGAAATGCGCTGGCGTGAGGGCTGCAGGTTCGCTGGCCTGATCACGACAATACGTTAGTGGCCGTGAATTGAGCACCGCTTCAACCTCAGTCAAGATGGTTGATAGTTCTGCGCACAGACAGCTTCGGCCTAAAACTTTTCGGAGTGCCATCTTCACAGTCCCGACCAATCGTTCCCACCAGCCTCCCCACTATGGGGCCGCTTCGACTATGAACTTCCACTGTATCCTTCGGTTTGCAATATAAGCCTGGAAGTCGTCTTTTCGAATAACCTTCCATATTTTTTGTAGCTCCCGAGACGTCCTCTTGAAGGTAAGGGCATTGTCGGAGTAAATGGTACTTGGCAGTCCCCTTCTTGCACTAAAACGCCGGTATGCCAACATGAAAGCAGGTGACGACATATCCGAGAGCAGTTCCAAGTGCAATGCTCTTGTCACTGCACACGTGAAAAGAACGATGTACATTTTGGAATCGGAGCTGTCGGATTACTTCGCATACAATGGTCCGGCGAAATCAATTCCTGTAGTGTCGAAAGGTTTCGTCTTTTCGACGCGGCAAGCTGGAAGCGGCGGGTATGGCAGCATGGTGGGTCTTGTGCGAAGACGCACGCATATCAGGCATCAGTTGATTGCTTTCTTTGCGGCTTGTCGCGCTCTCGGGATCCAGAAGCGTTCGCGTACGCTGTGTACTGTCGCCGTTACTCCTCCGTGCATGACTCGCCGATGGGCATCCGCAAATACCAGCTCAGTGAAACGGTGTCGACTTGGAAGCAGGAATGGATGCTTCATGTCCCAGCTGTCTCTGAGATTTTCTAGCCTTCCGCCGACGCGTAGAAGCCCGCTTTCGTCGATAAATGGGTGTAGTTGTGCTACCCATGAGTTACTGGGTGAACCTTGTTTTTCTTCTAGCCACCTCCGTTCGTCGGGAAACGATTCAGTTTGAACTTGGCGGATCCAATATCTCTCGGCTGCGAAGATTTCTTCGGCAGATATAACTCCATCTTCCTTAGTCTTGAATCTAACGTTGGACACAAAACGCTGCACCCATGCTGTGATCCGAAGGAGCTTGTGCAGTGAGCTGAACTTCGTAGCATCCAGCATTGGGGCTAAATGCACTGCGCTGCCTGCTGAGTACAGCGTCATTGGCTCCGTCACTGTTATGCCTAGGGCGTCGTTTATCTGGGGCGGTGACTGCTTCACAGCTGGCCATTTTGCTGAGTCCTTACTGAGCCAAGCTGGTCCTTGCCACCAGACTACGTTGGTAGCCATTGATAAGACCTCCCTGTGTGGCATGTAGTATGCAGGGTCATCCATTGATTCATTGTGAAGTACAACTTCAGCATGGCCGGAAGCAATCTACTGACGAATCGCTCTATCGTACCTCTCGAGCAATTCTTCTGGCTTCGAGATACGTTTAACAAGATTTCGTAGTCGGGTAAGTGCGACGCTGCAGTTGACTTGTAACAGCTCGATGTCTGGGTTTTTACATGGCACGGCTACTTGGTACTGTTTTCCGATCTTTGTCATCTTACTCTCTAAAACAGACAAGGTGTCTGCGTGCCCGTGAGTTGCTTCCGTTGGTGCAATTCCCATGGCATCCAACGTCCAAAAGGACTCCAGTATGTTTTGCTCCAATCCTTTTGCTTTCTTCAGCTTGCACTCGCAGGACGCAGATCATCACCTCGGATGTTCCGCTTATGAAGCTCGTTTTTGTGACAGGACCTTGGAGCGTCCATCCAAGAGTGGTCTTGACCGCTACCAATCCTTGTACTTCTGTGCTGCGTATGATGTCGCCGCTCACGATCTTCCACAGTTGATCAGATCCTATCAGTAGGCTAATGCCTTTTTCGCCACACTCTCTAGGCACAGTTTGCTCGTCTGCCAGCCGATAATTTTGCTCTCGCAATTTGGCTGTGAAGGAGCATTCCATAGCCGTGGCAGGGATGTCGTGGCAAATTACTGGCATGGCGATGGCTTCGATGACGTGCTCGTTGTAACCTCGACGACATTGCACTTTCTCACACCTGATGCAAATGTGTTCACCGCAAGGCAAGTCTCTCTAAGGATTTTTAGACCCAACCGTGTCACCAGATCTTCCTTAATGAACGTGCGTTGACTGCCTCCATCGAAGATGCCTCTGTCATAAGACGTCTCGTTAAAACCGACAATCCAAGAACGGAAGGTCTGTAAGTTGACGGCTTCGTCAAGTTGACAGCTTGTAACTGCGGTCGACCATGGAGACTTTTCTTTTATCGGCTTAGTAGCCTCAGAGACAATGTTGGGCGACTTCTCGCCTCTTGTCGCACGATAAACTGGGTCGCACATCGTTGTAGCATGCCTGCCTTTGCATGTCACGCACACCAACCTCCGCCGGCACTCGTTTGCGCGGTGGCCCTTCATAGTACATCGATAGCACCACATAAATTTAGCCAGCCGATTCTTTTTCTCTGATATGGTCAAGGTAGCGCTGCATGCCTCGGTTTCATGCCTCTCAGACTTGCAAAAGAAACATTCGTTGCGTACTTGCTTCTATTCTTCGACCCCGCAGGGGCGTCTGCGCAAGCAAGCGTTTGGTGTGTAGCGACACCACGGACCCGAGCTAACGGGGGGTTTCGACCCCTCCCACGCCTCGCCACGCGTGGCTTTGCCGTGTCTGGGGAAAAGGGGATCCTGGGGGCTGAGCCGACGCCGGGTGATTGGACCTTTAAGGCAGAGGCAACAAACCCCTTTGGCCCCGGCTTCACGTAGACGGCACCCCTGGGCTGACCCACCCAGGGGAAATCGGCAGTCGCCTTTTCCTGTCTCTCTCTCCCCTCATCTTCGTCTTTCTCTCTCACTTTAAATCTTTCCTGTCTACTCCTCCCTTCCATTTACTCCCATATTTCCTGGCGGCAAGGGTTAACCTTGTGTAGGTATCCAACCTTGGATAGTTATATTGGGTTATAGTGACAGCGTACGGCTGGCGCCGTGCAGGCTTGTTTGACAAGTCCAGCCGCGTCCCCTTGTTGGGCTCCGTGGTGGGTGGTCGGCGCTGTTGCCGAACACATTCATCTTTGTATGGCGTCTCAAGCATCCATTCTTTTTGATCGGTCTCGCAAAAGAGGCTGCACCGAGGCAACTTATCATTTCTCAACGCAGACCACTGTATCATATCCCAAATACTACGTAATTCACAGTGAAGGAACACCAGTAAGAAAGCTATCCCTGTTTTTGGTGGCCAAGTGCCTAAAGGAAAAGATCGGGCCCACGTACAAAGCTTCTAAAATGTCAAGTGGTGACCTACTCCTCGAACTTGCCGACAAAGACCAAGTGCCGAAACTCTCTGAACTCAACCGTATTGGTGACACAACCATAACAATTTCCGCACACAGATCCCTAAACACCAGCAGCGGAGTAATATCCGAAGAAGATTTCTTGGGTCTAAGCGACGAAGAACTCCTCGAAGGCTTCCAGGACCAAAATGTCATAAAGGTACAGCGAATAGTTATCCGGCGCAACGATCAGGAAGTTCCTACAAAACATGTGATACTAACCTTTGGAACTCGTGAATTGCCCACCTCTCTTGAGGCAGGGTACGTCAAAATAAATGTCAGGCCCTACATTCCTAATCCCAGACGGTGTTTTAAATGCCAAAGGTTCGGACATGCATCCCACTCGTGCAGGGGAAAGGAAACATGTGCAAAATGTAGCGAAAACGACCACAAAACCGAAAACTGCACTTCATCGCCACTTTGTGTCAACTGCAAGGGTGATCACTCAGCGTATTCCCGCTCATGCCCATCATGGAAAAAAGAAAAGGAAGTCATCGCTCTGACCGTCAAAGAAAAGATATCATTCCAGGAAGCACGAAAACGCCTGTCATACCTTTTCCGCAGGAGTTATGCCGATGTGGCGCACGCGGGGGCAGCGCCACAGAGGCCCCAGGAGCCCACCTCGACCACACGCAGTGGTCCCGTGGTGACTCCAAGCGCCTCCTTGGTGGAAGCAGCGTCTGCTGCTCCATCCACGTCAAAGGGCCCACAGACTCCGGCCTCCCAGGCCCCTAAAATCAATCGAATGCCACGGCCCGAGACCCGTGTCTCAGCGCCAAATTCTCGATTGTCCAGCGCCTCTGAGAGGGCGATGGAGATCGACCACAAAACCTCGGTGTCATCGACACCGACTGAAAAGCGCTCCCTGGAGCGCGCCAAACAGGGCAAAGTCCCCCTCACGACTATCTTCAGCAAAGAGCGATAACTCAAATGGTTATCGCTCCTGCATGCTATACAACTGCTCAACATATGCTACCTACACATTATAAATAACGGAACACTTTACAACTGTATATTTGGTCTCTATTACTCCATCATGGTTTTCATTGTTCACTGGAACTGCAGAGGGCTACTACATAATTTAGGTGACATAAAAGACATCATAAACAAGTACTCACCAATAGGATTCTGTTTTCAAGAAGCTAACCTAGGCGCAAAACATAAACAAGTCCTTAAGGGGTTTACAGTTGCCCGAAGGGACCGCGAATGTTGTAGCCGACTTTCGGGAGGTGTAGCTATTGCCGTTCAGGGCGGCACTCCTACCCGAGATGTCCAACTAAACACATCTTTTGAGGCCGTAGCCGTCACCATTTTATCTTACAAAACCATCACCATTTGTTCTCTCTATATCCCACCCCACACCCATTTTACCACGAAAAACCTAGATCTAATAGAACAGTTACCAAAGCCATTTATTTTAGTAGGAGATTTTAACGCTCATTCTACTCTTTGGGGTAGTGAGAAAACTGATCAAAGAGGGCAGATTATTGAAGATTTTGCTTTGTCAAGTGATATCTGTCTTTTAAACTCGGGTGCTTTTACATACTTTTCACCAACCTCACGCACTTTTAGTTGTTTAGATGTTGCTCTGTGCTCACCAGGTCTTTTTAACGATCTTAAATGGAATGTCCTCGACACATCATATGGCAGCAACCATCAGCCGGCCATCATCAAACTCTTACCAGCATACGAAACTCTAGCTACCAAGCCACGCCGGTGGAAATTACAACTCGCGAACTGGCCGCTTTTTACCGAGAACGTGAAGCTCGAAGATGTCTTTTTACCGGAACTCTCTATAGAGGAATTGAACGAAAGGTTTATAGAAGTTATAATTACAGCGGCAGAAAAGGCGATACCACAATCGTCTGGTATCGTGCGGAAAAAATTAAATCCTTGGTGGACAAAAGAATGTACCGAAGCGAAAAAACAGCGAAACAAGGCCTGGGGAAACTTACGAAGGTACCCGACGTATAGCAACCTCGTGATCTATAAACAGGCAAAAGCCAAAGCACGATTTATTCGTAGGCAAGCGGAAAAGTGTTCATGGCAAAAGTACATATCATCAAATAATAGTTCGGTCACCTCTAAACATATCTGGGACCAGGTGAGAAAATTTAGAGGAGAGTACTCATCGTATACAATACCACTGCTTACAAGTCCAGACACACAAACAACACTAAAAGACCAGGCCGACCTACTAGGCGAACACTTTTACAATATCTCGTGCTCTGCGAATTACACAAAGGCATTCCTCAAGTACAAAGAATCTGCTGAAAAGCAGAGACTGCCTACTCTCAGTACCTCAAATGAATTCTATAATCACGATCTCACACTACACGAATTAAACAGGGTACTTTCCACTGGTAAACAAACGGCAACAGGGCCTGACCGGGTACACTACACAATGATGGCGCACCTATCCCAAGCATCGGCGGTGGCACTTCTCCAATTCTTCAACAAAATATGGGAATCCGGCATAATGCCTCAAGATTGGAAAAATGCAATAGTCATACCTTTTCTAAAGTCTGGTAAACCCCCAACATCGCCTAGTAGCTACAGGCCCATTGCATTAACAAGTTGTCTTGCAAAAACGTACGAGAGCATTATAAACATAAGACTCACTTTCATTCTTGAATCAAGACACCTAATAGACTCCCAGCAATGCGGATACAAAAAGGGCTGCTCCACCACTGACCATCTCGTCAGACTGGAACACGAAATACGAGAAGCGTTTTTACGCAAGCAGTACTGTCTCGCAGTTTTTTTCGACTTAGAGAAAGCATATGACACGACGTGGCGATACGGTATTCTAAGAGACCTTGCAGACTTGGGGATCCGGGGAAGAATGCTAAAATGCCTATGTGATTTTCTCTCCAATCGAACATTTCAAGTACGTCTCGGCACAGCACTTTCACGAACATTTGTCCAAGAAAATGGCGTACCACAAGGTTGCATTCTGAGCACTACCCTTTTCATAGTCAAAATGAACTCCATTAACAAAGTCATCTCTCTCACAGTCATGCACTCTGTCTACATGGACGATCTCCAAATTGCCTGTCGGGCCTCGAACCTCCCAACCTGTGAACGGCAACTCCAAATCACTATAAATAAACTGACGAATTGGGCTGACAAAAACGGTTTTCGCTTTTCCACACAAAAGACTACTGTTGTTTTATTTAAGCAGAGGAGAGGATTATGTCCGGACCCCACTCTGCGATTAAACAATGTCCCGATAGCAGTAAAACAAGACCATAAGTTCCTAGGAGTTGCATTCGACCAAAAGCTCAACTTCCTAGCCCACATAAACACACTAAAAGTAAAGGCAAACAAAGCACTCAACCTTCTTA
Source organism: Rhipicephalus sanguineus (assembly GCF_013339695.2). Lineage (NCBI taxonomy): Eukaryota > Metazoa > Arthropoda > Arachnida > Ixodida > Ixodidae > Rhipicephalus > Rhipicephalus sanguineus. Next base: position 309,307,369 of record NC_051176.1, on the reverse strand, counting down.
AAGTGTTATCCCACAAACAATGCATGCTACGCATCTACCGTTCTATTGTGCGCAGCATTTTAGACTATGGTTGTGTGGTATGCGGCTCAGCACGGGAGTCGTACATTCAGCGTCTTGACCCTATACAGGATCTTGGCCTACGACTGTCTAGTGGTGCCTACAGAACATCCCCTGTGCAGAGTTTACATGTATATTGTAACGAGCCTCCTCTATGTCACCGAAGAATGTCACTAACCCTGTCTTACATTTTGAGAATCAAGTCATCACCTGAACACATAAATCACGACATTGTCACGAAATGCGACTCACGCTTACACTACCTAAACAGACCACACTTAATCAAGCCACTTATTTTAAGGTTTGAAGAATATTGCCGCTCGTATCTCATATCAGAAGAAGCGCTAAATGTAGCAAACAAACCGCCAAGACTGCCCCCATGGTTTGACCTGACAACACTTTGTGACTTCTCCCTAACGCACCTAAAGAAAAAAGACACCCTACCAGAACACATCATTCAGGAATTCCGTGCACTCCAGCATAAATATAGAGATTACACGGAATACTACACAGACGGCTCGAAAACGGAAAATCATGTGGGTATTGGAATCGTAACAGGGGAATGTGCTGTCAGCGTTAGACTTCCTCAGTGTATATCCATTTTCACAGCTGAGGCTTATGCCTTGTATGAAGCAGTTCGATATATCATAACTAGGGAACATAAGAAGGCGGTAATATACATGGACTCGTTAAGTGCACTAAAAGCTCTACACATGAAATCTGAATGTGAACCTTTAGTTGGCGACATTTTAAATATGGTCGTTCGGAGTAGTCAAGCCGTTTCTATTCGTTTCTGGTGGGTCCCAAGCCATGTAGGGATACCTGGCAACGAAAATGCAGATAAATACGCTTCTTTAGCAGCACACAAAGCCCTTACAAAAATAAAAATTCCCCTGAAGGACAGCAATAGAAAAATTCGTCAAACACTAATAAATAAATGGCAGCAGCAGTGGAACTCGTGTACGAACAATAAGCTCCATGTAGTAAAGCCCATACTCGGAGAATGGAAGACCTGCCGTCACCAAGAACGGTTTGTTGAAGTTATTCTATCCCGACTCCGTATTGGGCACACACACCTGACCCACAACTTCCTGCTTAGAAACGACGAACAGCCAACATGTGAAAAATGTCTAGACCCATTAACAGTAATACACATTCTGATCACATGTCCCCATTACGATACGCAGAGACGAAAATATTTCGGCCAACTATGCAAATATCATACGCCTATCCACCCTACTCTGCTTCTTGGAGATGATCCACTCGTACCCTTGGGCTCTGTGCTAAACTTCCTAAAAGAGTGTGGCTTTCTTAATAAGATTTAAAACTGCTTTAATGTTTGTTAATGTGTGCATCAACGTTCAAAACTGCATCAATTTCAGCGTTCGAAACTAAAGACACCTCGTGAGTGGCGCAACATAGCCTTAGCAGCTTTTGCGCCAAAAAAAACCGAAATAACTAACTAACTATCTATTCTTCGAATGCATGTAGGACCGATGACGACGGCACATGCTTTCGGTTGTTCTCGCTAACTTTGATAGAGGACGTCGATGGAGCACATTGCTCTCTCGTTTCGAGCTCTATCTGTGTATACCGCAAGAGCTGCTCAAGGTTTTCGCAAGACGTTGTGGTTGCCTCTCCTGAAGCAGCGCGTCCCATGCCTTGTGCTTCCTCCTGGAGACGTCTATGGCGGTAGAACGCCACGATGATTTCTTGTGGCAAGGATTGAAGCATAACGTCGTAGAGCATCGCCGAAAAACTGCTAGTTGGGACTTCTAGGACGTTGAGGCAGCGGACATTCAGCTGGACTGCGTCGTAAAGTCATCGCAACTCCCTCGTATCCGATGGAGAGGTCACGGGCTGCAGTTCACGAAGCGCTCTGAAGTGCTGCTGTACGATCCTGCTCTTGTCCCCGAACCTCTGCTTCAGCAGCTGGATAGCACTTTCATAGCACGCTTCCGTAGTTGGTAGTCCGGCAATTGCAGCTGCTGCTTCACTTACCAAATAGTTGTGTAGGTAATGAAATTTATCCGTCGTGCTCAAAGTTGGATTCGTGTGGACAGCTCCGTTGAATCTCTCCCAAAACAACGTCCATTGACACAAGTCCCCATGAAACGGCTTGATGGTTAGCGTTGGAAGACGAGGTCCGCAGCTCTGGGATGCAGCTGTCATTGGGGCAGGCGGCGTGTTGAGCGTCGTCGAAGGAGAAGTCTGTCGCGTGTTACCAAGGCTGAGATCTTCAAGCTGGCACCGTAGGCGCGTCAGGGTCTCGAGTACCTGGTCGTCATAATTCGCCGCAGACTTGTACTCCCTCTCAAGTTCCTCTACCGGAATCACTTCCTTGAGCTCGGCATTGATCTTCTGAAGCTCGTCACGGCTTGCGACGAGCTTGTCGATAATCTTGCTTAACGCTGTTCGGTCGTTGCAGTCACTCTCCAACAACGTCGTCGCCTCATTCATTACTTTTGTTGACTGGGTTTCGTTGACTAGCAGCACGTTTCGCTTTCAGGCGGTCCATGTCTGCTTAGGATCACGGCTTACTTGCTCGTAAGGTAGCCGGCTCCGCTCGTTACTTCCCTGGGTGCGGTTCCAATGAGGATCAGGTTGCTCCGGCTGCGGTTTCTAGCAGAAACTCATTGTCGCCGTCGCTCGTTGTCCACGTCGTTGGATCCGCTCGTTATCCCGTGGGTTTTCGGCACCATATGTTGCGGAACATCGGCCTTCTATTTGTAGCGCCGCCAGAAAGACGGATCCATGAGACTTCAACGAAATGCCTTTAATGGCGACAATCGAACACCAAAAAAGTACATGATAGTGGTGCACGGACTTCTTGGCGCTAGCTGCGGAGACAGCAGCCCACTATCAATTCCTCTTCTTTGTCGTCTGCTGATCTCCGACAACGTTATTAACCTTCGAGACCTGCTTATAGCGTTTTCAGATGACCATGTGCCCAGGCAAAAACATACCAATACGCAGAAAATAGCACTTCGAATTGTTGACGACACCATCACACTTCCGCCGCGAACCAGTATGTTCGTAACTGTGGAGAGCGACTGCGATAATAGCAGTAGTGGTATCGCCGAAACGAACCTGTCGGGGCTTTTGGCTTGGCAAATCTGCGGCGCCTGCGGTATCGTTCAAATGAAACGTAGGATCACTCAGCTCTTGATCACGAATTTCAGCGGTGAGTGCCAACACTTGGCAGAGCAAACAGTGATCGCTCACTTCAAAGCCATTGGCGACGGAGCATTTTCTATGATTGCTCCGAGTGCTGCAGCCGTCGAATGTGACACTGCATTGGCTAGTACAGTCGATGTGAATCCAAAGCGCTCATGCACGCAGAAGGGAGCAGATAAGCACTATTTTACACACGTTTAGTGACTGTTTTGTGTCCACTTCAAAAATCAAGCAGACCCCAACCGTGAAGCACCACACTATAACAGACCCTACCGAACAGCCAGTATGATAGCACACCTACCGAGTGTCGCAAAAGGACAAGAGCCGATACGTTCTCAGGTGAAGCAGATGCTCGACAATGACGTAATCCAACCCTCAAACCGTCATACAAATAGGACGGGGGACGCCCATGGGCGTCCCCCGTCATATTTGTAAAAAAGGACGGCACTCTTCGATTTTGCATGGATTACTGGAAACTCAACAAAGTGACGAAGAAAGACCTCTACCCTCTTCCACGCATAAATGACTCACTGGATCGACTTCGATATGCCCAATATTTCCCATCAGTGGATTTGCGAAGCGGCTACTGTCAGATCGAGGTTGATGAATGCGACTGGGGACAAACAGCATTATAACTCCCGATGGCCTATACGAATTTAAAGTGCTACCGTTCGGACTGTGCTCTGCTCTGGCAACATTCCAAAGGATGATGGATATCGTGCTGTCAGGTCTGAAGTGGGAATCATGCCTTGTCTATTGTAGGATTTAGACGACGTCGTTTTTTTGCGAGCATTCTAGCAACATTTACAGCGACTTCAATCTGTCATTGTCGCAATTCGCACCGAAGACCTGTCACTAAAACCGGAGAAATGCCCATTTCGGCTACGAAAAACTAAACTTCCTCGGCCACCTTGTCAGTCATGATGGCATTTGGCCAGACCCAGAAAAGATAATGGCTGTTGTTGCATTTCGCCCACCTTCCAACGAACATGATGTGCGCCGATTTTTAGGCCTGTGCATACTACAGGCGCTTTGTGCAGAATTTTGCAAACATTGCCAAACCCCTCCCCCGTTAACGAAAGAGGGTATTCCTTTTGTCTGGGGTCCTGAGCAAAGAGACGCTTTTTCCGAGCTTCATCAGTGCCTCCAGACTCAGCTCTTACTAGGACACTGATAAAGGTGCTGTGCCACTTAACTGCACACTGATGCGAGCAACATAAATCTTGGTGCAGGGCTCGTCCAGTGGCAAGACATCAGTGGCAAGACATTGAGCATCGGGACGTTGTTTTTCTTTTTGGAAGCGGGGTAATGCCATGAGCATGCGATGAGATTCCACTATGCCAGTGTGTGTATGTGCCACTGTGAAACAGAGAAGAAGACAAGGAAGTGGAAAAGACGATGAAGTCGTGTTTCCATTGATAAAGATATTATTCAAATTATCACCGTGTGACCTCAATACAATAAATTATTCGTTAAAAAATGCCTGGATTCCATATGATTGGAAATTAGCTAAAATAATTCCGGTACAAAAAAGACAAGGATTAGGCTATACCATAGAAAACATTCGACCTATTTCTCTTACTTCTAATATGGTAAAACTCATAGAGAGGGTGCTCCATAATAGAATTTCAATCTGGATGGCGGATAATTTATTGTTAAATCCAAATCAAATTGGCTTCAGAGCAGACTGTTCTATATGGTGTGCACACGCCGATTTAGAAAGCCGTATTCAACTTGCTCGGAAAAGAAGGCAACACGCAGCTTTGGTGACGTTAGATGTCGCCAAAGCGTATGATAGTGTGGAGCATTCAGTTTTATTGGACCACTTACAGAGGCGTAATTTCCCTCAATATATCATTGCGTGGTTGGGCGAATTTTTGAGGGCAAGAGAATTTTATTGTTATAAGGACGGCTGTGCATCATTAAAGTTCAAACAGACTCGCGGAGTCCCCCAAGGAGCAGTGTTGTCTCCAGTATTATTTAATGTATTAATGAGCTCAATCCCCAATTGCCAGGATGTGCAGGTATATGTTTATGCCGACGATATTGCATTCTTCGCAGCTGATAGTGATATTTATTCTCTATATCAGAAATTACAGAGATATATGAGTATGCTAGAGGTATGGCTAGAGACAATTTGCATGTCCTTAAATGTAAATAAAAGCGCATTGTTGATATTTCCAATCGCAGATCCAATTTCAATTTCAATATTCTATAAACAAGAGCCTATTCCGCAGGTTGAGTCGCTAAAATATTTGGGAATCATTTATAATGGGACACTAAACTGGACTCCACACATAGAGAGTATCGTACCTAAGGCACAACGTGCCTTAGGCATACTACGTAGGCTGAGCAGCAGACGATATGGACTACGTAGGGACACACTTTTGATGGTCTATAAAATGTACATGCGCCCAATATTAGAATTTGGGTGTGTCTTGTTCTCGGGTGGCCCTGCGTACAAACTTAAGCCTCTGGTTATGCTGGAGCGAGAAGCCTTGCGATTGTGTCTGGGACTCCCTGGGTTTGTAGCAATCAACGTTCTGTATCAGGAAGCGCGCTTGCCAACATTGCCTTGTCGATTCCGAATCCTGACGGTGCAGACATTTTTAAAATTTTATAGCTTTCCGTTAAGACGATCCGAATATGCTTTTATAAATGAGCCAGACTCCTTTTTCTTGCTCATTGGCCACGTTTTCGTACACCACAGATTATTTTTGTTCAGAAGCAGCTAGACCGGATAAACGTGAAGATTCGAGATGTGCCTGCAGCAAATGTGTCCAATCAGAATCTTAAGATAGAATTCGATGAGATTTTCCCCTCTAAGCCTAAATTTCAATCATACAGGGTGTTAACTAGTCGGCTGCAAGATTATCTTACACACGCGAAAACAAAAAATATAGTAGCCACAGATGCTTCAGTAATTGACGAAAAGGCAGGCGTAGGTATTTACTCCCCTTCGCTTGGCTGGTCATTTTCATTAAGACTGCCGGACTTCACCCCTGTGTTTGAAGCGGAACTCTCGGCAATTATACTGGCGCTGCGAAAACTAGATTTGAGCGACCATTGCGCAATAATAATAACAGATTCCCTGTCAGTATGTACATCTCTAACAATGTCATCAAAATCAATTGCCTTAAAAACGCTCCTTACGCTAGTGCCTCCACAATTGAAAATTTTGAAATTATTATGGGTACCTGGCCATTGTGGATTAGAAATAAATGAAATGGCCGACACACTAGCGAGAGCGGCATTGAACGGTCCAATAATTTCGGTCCTCCCTGAAGTAGCCAGCATAACTGCGATTAGGTATAGGAAATTTTCCCTTCGAGCAGACGCCATAGAATCAATAACTTCATGGACAGAATTTAGACATCTAAAATTTCCATGGAAAATTCAGTGGTGTCAAACTAGACAATTAGAAGTATTATTAACTAGATTACGATGCCGAGTGCCCCCGTTGAATCTATATGCACACAGGGCTGGTCTGGTGATATCTCCCCTCTGTCACTTTTGTTCAGAAATCGAATCGATAGAGCATTATTTTTTATCGTGTCGCCGCTATATATTACAAAGAAAAAGGCTTCTTGAAGCTCATTGTGCTAAGCTGGGGATAATTTTAACAATAGACGCTATTCTCACCTTCGGTGCTTCGGATTTGGGCGTCAGCCACAGGAATGTTTTTGATGCCGTAATTGCTTTCCTTCAGGAAACAAAACGAATGTGTTTTTAAGTTCTTAAATGCAAACCTGTTCCGATAATAGCAATGAATCAATAAGAAAAAAAAATCAATAAAAAAGAAGACGTTCGGTACCACAGTAATTTCATTATTCTAATTTCTAGTTAGGATGAGAAGTCTGGGCTGAATGTAGAAATAATTATTGCACTAGTTCTTTTTATGTGTGCTTGTCTTTTGTGTTAACTTAGTAGTTTTAAATCTTCATATCTACAATTCTTGGCCAATCCCCCAGAGTGGGTATGAGCCATGTGTAGAGGATCATCATCATCATCATCATTGATCGGTTCAGCTCAACATCCTGGTGTACCGATAGACAGAGGTTCTGTGCAAATATTGTTTGACAACATTTGGCTTTGATGTATTCTGGTTGAACTGTATGCATTTTATTTCAGTGCAGACACTATAGTACAAAAGCCAGTAGTAATGTCAGCTTTTACTGCATTAAGGTTGCATTTGCTTCCTGCAGTAATTGCAGGAATAATATAAAACAGCGCTTGACACACAGGACAAAGCAAGAAGTGACACACACTGTGCTGAACTTGCAACTCGGGCAATGTGTGCCACTTCTTGCTTTGTCCCGTGTGTCAAGCGCTGTTTTATATTTATCGTGAAAACCCACCAACTTGCCCAATCTGCCCGTCTTCTTCAATAATTGCAGATCAAAATGAGTTCGCTATCAGAGTTTTTGAAATTTCGCCAAGCAATGGCGCTAGTAATTGCCAGAATGTCAGGGGCAGTACTGCACTTCCATTGGGGTAAAGTGCTGCATTTGTAACTTGATGTGCCTAGCTGCACTAAATCTCTAAAAGTGCCTCGAATTTTTCCTGACAAAACACTGAGCTAGGGTTCATATTCAAACCAGTTTATGAGGAAAGTGGCCGAATAGCCTGGGTTTTCAAAAGGAGCTGGTGCAAGTAACTATTGTCACCACGAGGGCCTCTCCCAATGACCTCCCAGCCACCCTGTCCTGATATTTCTTCATTTCGTCGCTCCACCTAATCCTTTGCCATCCGTGGCTGCACTTCCCACGTCTTGGCGTCAAATGCCCAGGTCCATATTTCCTTTTAATGTCTGAGATATCGGCTCCCCCTATTTGCTTTCTCATCCACTCTGCTGTCTTCCTGTCTCTTAGGGTTACCCCTATCATTTTTTGTTCCATTGTGCGCTGGGTAGTCCTTAGTTTCTTTTCTAGTTTGTTTGTTATTCTCCAGGATTCTGCCCCATATGTTAAAACTGGCAAAATACAATGGTTGTACAGTTTCTGCTTTAGTGACAGTGGTAAGTTAACGGTCAGGAGTTCAAAGTGCCTGCTGTATGCGCACCAGCCAATCTTTATTCTTCGGTGGATTTCCTTCACATGAGTAGGCTCCCCTGTCAATATATGGCCGAGATAGACATAGTCTTCTACTGGTTCAAGGGTCCAGTTCACCAGACGGCCTAGCATTATCTTTGTCTTCTGCATATTCATCTTCAACCCTACTTTGGGGCTTTCTCTCTTTAATTCTTCAATCGTTTTGTGTAATTCGTCGCCGTCATTGCTGAAGGATACGATGTCGTCTGCAAACCGTAAATTGCTGAGATATTCTCTGTTAGTCTTCATTCCTGTTTCTTCCCAGTCTAGTCATGTGAATGCATCTTCTAGACAGGCGGTGAATAACAGTGGAGAGATTGCATCTCCCTGACAGACCCCTTCCTATATCGGGATTTTCCTGCTTTTCTGGAGGAGTAGCAGAGTAGCTGTGGAATCTCTATATATATATTGGCTATGACACACGCAAATGTTCAAGTACTCCTTGTCGGTGCAATGCCTCTAGAACCGCTGGTGTCTCTACCAAGTTGAATGCCCTTGCATAATATATAAATAACCCTATATATACCCTTTCTTGAAGCCAGCTTGTTCTCTAGGTTGACTAAATTTAATGAAGTGTGTCTCTTGTCCTTTTGGAAATTATCGTCGGGAATATTTTGTAAATGCTGAAAGAAGGCTGATCGATCTGTAATTTTTCCAGTCTTTCACTTGCCCCTTTTTGTGCAACTCTCTGGTACATTTGAATTTTTGAGACATGTTACATATAAAGCCTAATTGGTTGTTATGCCATCTTCTCTAGCCATTTTACTGCAGGACATGCCTTGTAGGGCCTTTCTAACCTCATCGATAGCTACGCTTGGGACTGTTTTGCTTTTATTTGGACCATTGAGTAAAAGTCCACCTTTACTATGTCATTAAAATGGTTATCTTTTATGCCATGAACTATGGTCTTTCCAATACCGAGTTTTCTTTTAGCTGCCTCGATGCTGCCACCCTTTTTTACTGCTGCCACTTTGACGTTATAGTGTCGTACCTCGCTAATTTTACTTTTTTTTATCAGTTTTGATAGCTCAGCAAATTCTGTGTTGTCTCTTGAGGGCTTCATCTGTTGTTGCCTTTTCATTATGTCTTGAGTGGCTTGAAAGCGCTTGTTGCATTCTTGTCTTGGTGCTTTGCCCCCAATTTCAAGTATAGCTGCACAAGTTATTTTAGTTACGGTGTCAATCATACACCTGGTCACCGTTTTTTGTCTTGTACTAAAGCATTGTACTTGTTCTCACTTGTGATCCTGAATTCCTCTGCCTTGATTAAATCTTAGTTGGCCTATTTTTTAGCTATTAATTTTATTCTGCCCCTCACCATCCTACGGTCGCTGCTCTTTGTCTTGCTTTCTGTATCCTGTGTTATGCTTAGAACCCTGCACATAATGAAATCTATTTCACTCTTTGTTTCGTCGTTAGAGCTTTTCAATGTCCACTTTATATTCACAGTGAACTCTAACTTGAGTGAACTTCGAGGGACCCAAAGAAATAGTTCATTTAACTGAAAGTTCACTTTACTGATTATTCACTAACGGAACAGCATTGGGCACAGCAGATGTCAAGTCAAAAGTGTGAAATGCACTTCATTTTGGAAAGAATTCTGAAATTTTCGTTTGGACTGGCGTCCTTAAAGCGACACTAAAGGCAAATATTAAGTCGACGTTGATTGTTGAAATAGTGGTCCAGAAACCTCGTAGTGCTACTTTTGTGCCAAGGAAGTGCTTATTTACAAATAAAATCACGTTTTAGTGGTCTGCATCGCGTTAGCGCACTTCAAATCACCAGCCTGAAAGCGGTCTTTCCCACGTCGCTGTTGCCGTGCCCAACATTGCCCGCCTTTACTGCGCGATGGCGTGCACCATTCGGGCATCCTACAACATCACATGCATGCGGCATTTTGTCGAACTTTCTGTCAGAGCGACTTTCACGAGCGCCCAAAACACGCAGCGGTATGCGATACCGAAACTACCACTGAGATGCGACCGCGTGAGCGAAGCAGGGCGCCGGGCGAAGCGCAGTTCGGCGAAAACGGAACTTTTGAACCACGCGTGCCGTTCCCCATGGCGACGCCAAAGAGGTTCTTTTTTTCGTGAATCAAACAGAAACGAACAAGCCGCATTTTATTATGTCTGTTGATGCACGGAAGGTTCTTTTTTTATTGCAGCTAGTTTAATTACTAGTGATTAGTTGTAGCCGGACTCTGTCACGTCATCGGGATCACTTCCAAAATGTCCCACTCGTGGCACTCATTGTGTGATACATTTAGCTTAATTTCTCGGTAAGTGGGCCACTGCTGTTGATAATATTGCCATTTTAGACGTTGTCATACATTGAGCTTTCACTCTGACATAAATTGTTATTTGCCTTTAGTGCCCCTTTAAAGTGCAAGAAGAGATAAAGCTGTCGAGATAGTATGTTTCTGTGCACTGCCTCTGCCACAACTTGCTGCTGTGACACGAAGTCTCGCAACTTTCTGATATATCCTATAGCATTGGCTAGAGATACAGGATTTGAACCTGCCTTAGCCATTACAACTGCTTCATCGCACTCTTCCTCTTTTGGTTCCAGACAAACACTGGAAGCAATTTCCAAATTTGATAGTTCTGTGCAGGTACTGAAGCGCATGTGGCTCATTTTCGTCTGCCGCACGGCCGCTTTGCCTCGGCGGCGCTGCATGCACAAGCGATGTTGCACCGCCGCTGTGGGTGGATGATTCGGGGGCGGCTTCCATCGGCTACGCCCGCACTGCAGAGCGGAAAACTTCATTGAATTGATCTCAAAAATGAACCTGGGTCTGCAGATGAAGTTCGTTCAACTGAAATATTCACTATTCAGAAATTTGTTTAACTGAAAGATTTTTGCATATAATGCATAGGAAAACCGCTGGGGATTTTCTGAAAGTTCGTTGTTCTGAAATATTCGTTAAACCGACGTTCGTACAAGTGAGAGTTCACTGTATATGTTTTTAAAGAAGGTGTTCACTATGAGGGGACAGTTTCGCTTTGTGAATTCCACTAACATCTCTCCTCTACTATTCCTGCAATCTATACCATGGTTCCCAATTGCTTCTTTCCTTTTCTGCTTTGTTCCTGCATTGAAGTTGCCCGTGACTATAGTATTCTGGGTTTGTGCCTTTTGCATTGCTAATTCTACAGGCTAACCTTGGATTACTTTCAGTTTATATCTCCTGTTTAATTTTAACACGATGCTTGCTGCTGCTGTAACCTGGAGGCCTGGATGTAGTATGAGAGGTGTGGCCTGACACTGCCCCAGGAAGGGCAGTTCCGGTTCGCGTGAAGCACACCAAGTAGGCAGAAAGGGCTGCACTCCTTCCCATGCATCGTCTGTCCAAATCCAGCTTCCAGGGTTACCTTAAGGGGGAGGTTGTATAGGTGGGGCTTTCGAGCTGAAGCGGAGGAGAGACAAAAAGACGATAAATAATAAGAGGAGGGAGAGGAAAAAAAAGCTAAATTAAGAGAAAAAAAAATTTTCTGCTGGATTCTAACCCTTTACCTTTACCTTCTAATCTTGCTGAGGCAGTGTGGCCTAGTTGGTTGGTCAGTCGTGGCTAAGTGGGGTTTTAGGCTTGATATCTTTGGGCCGCCTTATGCTATTGTGCTGCCTGCAGTCTAGAAATGTCCGCGATATCACAGTTTTGCAGATTCCAAATACTAGGAAGCCTATTGTAGCTTTAATGGCGGCAGCGCGTTTTCGGTATGTTCGCTCATTTGCTGTTTGCATAGGGAGGGGAGGAGATGTGTTCGACAAAAAATACAGGGGGTGACTTTGGAGATTTTAAACCTTTTCTCATCGTTACATCCCGCTCAACATGGGCACTTCTCCCATTGATTACATCGTCATGTTACGTTTTTGCAAATTGCAACGTTTACACGTCATACAATCGACCATAGCAAGATCCTTTAATGATTTTTCTAATAACCTTTTCTATACCCCATGATGTCATCACAAGCCTTTTATCCACTTTACTAGTATGTGGATTTTCACCTCTCTTTACCGCTTTGCTCCTCTGTCTTTGTACAAAGATCCGAGATAATAATTCATGCTCGATTCAGTCACATTTGCACACCACTAATTTTGCTTCGTACGATCAGTTAAACCCCACGACATTCTGATTCATCGACACTCGACATTCTAAAACAAAAAAGTCCACATGTTTGCCTATTAAACATAATTTCCTCCTTATATCATTCCCGTTTGATAAACCCAACAGATTAATACCGTACCTGAGCATGTTAGAAATCTCTCGATGAAGCACCCCCTCTTCGAATAACAGAGAGCTGAGCTAGTTGGTAAGTATTCATTCTAAAAAGACAGGGCGTGCAAACAAGGACACAAGAAAGAAGTCAGGACACCACAAACGCCGTTTCGGCGTTTGTGGTGTCCTGACTTCTTTCTTGTGTCCTTGTTTGCACGCCCTGTCTTTTTAGAATGAGCCCCCTCTTCCTTTTCACATTCGGCTTCTCTCGGTTTACAACTAACGTGTATACACTCAAACCTCACTATAACAAAGTCGCCATGAAAATAACTTCGTTATGTCCTAAAATCCATTATATGTGATATATCGATAGCTATCATAGAAGAATAATTCTTTTTGCAGCATGAAGGTAAAGGACCACACAACATAGCAAGCAGACTTTTTTGTTGTTTTAAGTTTTTAAAATTTGTCTTTTGTGTGACTACTGCATGGCCATGTTTAAAACAGTGTAGTATTGTGTTCTAGAGTGCACGTTCGAGGTGTACACGTTCGAGATGATTCGATATCGTGCCCATAAATGACACTTCATTTGGCATTTCCGGACGCGATTTAACATTTTCATCTCCCTCTTTCTTAATGGTCCTAGGGTGCTGAAAATGTTAGAAGCCAATCACCATTACCGGATGCGCTTTTAAGGTTTTCAGCACCTTCGGGCCATTAAGAAAGAGGGGGATGAAAGTGTTAAATCCCGTCAGGAAATGGGGATGGAAGTGTCATTTATGGGCATGATATCCAACCATCTCGAACGTGTACACCTAGGATACATCATTTCATTATGCAAACCAGTGGTAAGCGATCATGCATAGAACTATACCTGAAACATCATAAAGGGTGATTCCACGAGAGATCGAACATGCCTGTCCGGTAGCAATTTTTGTTTTGCCTGGGTTTTTTATATGTTATGTGGGCGCATTCAAACTGCACAGAACAGAAAATTTTATTTCCAAGAAACGCTCCCAGCGCGCTAAAAAAATATTTGAAGGTGGCGGCGCGGGCCTCCTGCTTTTGCTCACTGCAATATTTTCGGATTTCACGGCTGAATTTAACGCGAACTATAAATGATGTGTCGAAAAATGTTTTTGCCGGTTTTAATACGCATTACTGTGAATTACATCCATGCTCTTTTTTTACATCCATGCTTTTTTTAAAGTTGGCTGCTGCCGCCCTTTAGAGGGCAGCAGCAGCCCACTTTTGCACACGCTAGGACGAAATAAAATCTGAGAACACATTTTTCTTGACGAAAAGCCACCAGAGCAAGGTTTTGCTGCAGCAGAATAATTAAAACTGAGATTTACGCACAATGCAAACCGATAACAACCATAAGTCGCACTGAAGTGAGCACACACAGCAAGGGTCATTTTGGCCAGTTATATCTCGTAAACAAAGCAAATGAGGACATATGATATTAAAACCGTGTGTTCACTGACATAAGCGCTCTTCGATAAAAAATTGTCGTCAAAATTGAGACCGGAGTTTTTTTAATTTTCTTTTTTTAAATTTGTACTTTTTTGAAAAAACTCGCTTCTTTAACTTTTTTTTTTTTTCTTTTTCTGCACTGCCCGTAGGAAAATTATCTTCCGTATAAATGTTGCAACAGCTCTTTTCTATATTTGACATTGTGTTCAAGATTCTGTTCGAAATAGGAAAGGCGCCACGGCGCCTCAAACTTAGGACACTTTTTGGATTTCGGCCGTGTTTGCCATTTTTTCACATTTTCTTCTTTTTGAGGACGGCATAAAAAAAGCACGGCATAAAAAAGCATTAAAGCCAGCAACAAATATTTTCGAGACATCATTTATAGTTTGCGGTAAATTCTTCCGTGAAATCTGAAAACATTGCAGCGAGCAAAAACAGGAGGCCCGTGCCGCCACCTTCAAATATTTTTTTGGCGCGCTTGGAGCGTTTCTTGGAAATAAGTTTGTAAGTTTGGAGTTTGTAGAATGGCGCTATCACTTTCTTGTTCGTTGCGTAGTATGTATGTATTCTTTTTGTATGTATTTGTATTCATCTTTGTATCCCCACTCCTGCTTACAGCCTTCTTAGGCTAGCAGTACTTTACGAATAATTAAGATTTTCGGTTCCGTGCACTTTGAATGTGCCCACATAACATAAAAAAACCCAGGCAAAACAAAAATATCGACCGGACAGGCACGTTCGATCTCTCTTGGAATCACCCTAAGCAACTTCAGTAAAGGATCATTTAATTATGCGGTTAATTATTACGTAAGACCATGTATCTTAATTATCAGAAGCCAAACACGACACTCCTAAAACTGTCCTCCAGGCCATCGACGACATTATATTTCTGCCCCTTTGGACTATGAAGCGGTTGAATATAACCTGACCTGTAGGTCGAAAGGGGAAGATACCGTTCCATAATTTTAGCACCATTGCTGTTTTTGATGTTCTGTACAGCAGTGTTACTAAAACAAGTGGCAAGAAGTTGTGTGACTTGCATTATTCGCTGTGAAAAGACCCCCGCTGGAATCCTGCGCTGTCAACGCAAAGGCAAACTTTTTACAACCTTGTGGTTGTTCAGTTGGAAAATTTTTTTCTCGCTTAAAACAGATATTACTCTTTGCAAGCCTTCTATATGTCATACCAATAAAGCATGCTGCACAACGATATATAAGCCATATTTTTACTTTGACCGCTACATTGCGAAAATGAAGCCGCAATATGAGTCAAAGTGCTATTTTTCCCAACTTTGTCACAAAATTGTGGCAACGTTTCTACTCCATTCGCACCCGCGGTATTTTTATCATTCATTATAGGAACGTATAAAATCCACAATGTGAATATATTACTCCTGAAAAAATTTGTGCTTTTTCTAAAATGCGCTACACATACAGCATTTCACAATTTTTTGTCAAGGCCAAAAATAATAAAAGTTAAAACAAAAATGACTAAGCTATCGTAGTCATGAAAGATCAGCGCCTTGAGATTAAGGAAAAACTTGTTTCGTAGTAATTGCTCAAACCAGTAATTTATATAAATTATTCAGTGCGACAGTTTCACTTCTGTGCCCAAAGTGCAAAGTGCCTTCTAGGCAACACAAAATTTTTTGCCAAAATATGATGCCTTAATAACTACTTGTCACATTCACATATACTAGCATAATTTTTTCAACATGATCGGAGATGGTCGAAAATTTACCTGTGACACTTGATATGGAATGGCC